>NC_072034.1:16686130-16981506 GCF_027791375.1 Indicator indicator | reverse complement strand
AACCAAGGCCCTGTACTTCTGAAATTTTGAAGTGCCAGGCCACTGGATGTACACATCCCAATAGATTCTGTTATCTCCATTATCCCTTACCTCCCCCTGGCGGAAGGCAGGGCACCCCTAATGGTGGGGATTACCTCCACATGTACAGCCGGCACAATGTCCAGCACCAGAATTAGGATCACTGTTGGAGCTATCAGAGTTGTTCTGGGAAACTGAGGAAGTGACAGCTACCCTCCTGGTATTGCTACCTCGGGATCTGCCCCTCTGCAGCTCCCGTAACCTCTTGAAAAGATCAGAAGTTGGTTGACCATCCCATCTGTTCATGTTCTCACCAAACTGATCACGCAGAGTTATCCAGATACTGCCACGTGATTGCCTCTGCTGTCTGTTTTGGTTTGACCTATTCTGGAATGGCCTTCTTGGAGCACGTCTGTTCCTAACAGCTGAAACTTGTATCCATCTGGAGGAAGAGGAATTAGAATCATCCCCCTTCATCAAGTTGGATATGGAGGTTTTAAGTTCCTCCTTCAGCTCTTTCATGCAATTCTTCATTTCTCCAGACAAAGTTTCAATGGCTGAAACCAAAGAAGTACGTGCAAGACTATCCTCCAACTGCCTCATTTGGTCAGTGAAATGGCCAACAGTAGGAGGTGCTCCACCATAATTTCTTGCCACAATCCTGCTTGCCAGAATAGTAGCATAATTAGGAGGAGCAAGCTTAATGAGCTTTTTGGCAAGGCCTGTTCCAACAGGAATTTCATCAGGATTCAGAGTCTTATGATCTCCATACATTACTTCTCTCACAGCAAACTCTCTCAGACGCTTGATTCCCTCAGCTATTGTGGTCCAAGGCTTAGGGTTCCATGGTAAATCATCTCTGCTGGGGTACCTTAGTGAGACTGCCAGTAGGAGGCGTGCCCACAGAGAAACTTTACCAATGCACTTGCCTAGGTGCCTGTCTATGCCTGTATCCTTTGAGAGCATCCCCAACTGAGAGGCCGACTTGTCGCCTACCACCAATGCTGGGGCTCCCATATCAAAACACCTGGCTAGCCAAGACAGGACTGGCTCATTATCTCCTCTGATGTAATCCTTCCTCACATGTCTAATTTCCTGTCTGGGTGCATTAGCTGACTGTATGTCATCCTCATCATCATCATCATCATCATCATCCTGAGGTCGCTGTCCCCATAATCCTATTTTAATCCTCCGTTGAATTTCTTTGAGTTCAGAGGCACTACCAGCAGTTGCTAATCTACCAGGGTCTACATCCTGACCTACATCTCCATCATCCATGTGGGGTCTCAAGAGGTCTACCAGAGTTTTAAGGCTAACCCTCTCTTCCTCATCAGAAGGATCTTTCTTAAGAGAGGGACCCTGAGTAGAAGGACCCTCATCTCCATCTGCACCATCTCCTGCAGCATCTGCATCTCCTTTACGCTTTCTGGTTACAGTGGCCACCAAATTTACTGGCTTGGTTTTCACATTCACAGCAGAGTTGGAAGAGCAAGTAGCCTTATGTCTTTCTTGACACAGTGCTATCAGTAGCCATATGATTATTCCAAGAAGCAACAAATTTAAGATTAAGGCTAGTACAAGATATCTAGGGTACCACTGGTTACAAAGACCCTCTGTAGTTGTAAGAGGAGTAACAAACTCATATGTGTCTGCTAGCAGATCCATAGTTGAGTTACCATAGCTTCTTAGCCCAATAAGACCATAACAGAATTCACCAACATTCAGTAACTTTTTCTTAACCCAAAGAAACGACTTATATGCCACATATCTCACAATCTTGTCTATCATGCAGGAAACAGCCCATCTGTAGACAATCACACTGATAACAGAGGAAATAAAATTACTCAAAATCCAAAACAGCTTCATTTTGCTTCCTAATCTGAGCAGAAATAAATCAAACAACTATCGAGCCCCGAGTTGGAGCGCCAAAAATAAAAAGTGTGTCGGTGTGAGCTGAAATTCCCCCCCCACCAACAATAACCAGGCTAGCCCAGTCTGGAAGCAAATGAAAAGCTGTATTTACAAGCAGAGTCTAAATCTACATGAAATGCAATGAATATGTATAAATATACAAAATTCACAACATTCACAAATATATACAATCAACAGAAAAAGCACAATCGATCTCCCTTTGCTTCCCCCCAAGGGGACCCTCCCAAAGGGGCCTCCCTCTCCCAGGAGCTTCCCCCCCAGACCCCCCTGGACAGAGAAGCAGAGTTAGTTAAGCAGAAAGTTGTTAACTTAGCTGCCAAGGTCAGTGTGTTATCTTCAGCCAGAAGAGAAGAAGAAAACAGCAGCCAGACAGCCCAGCAACTGCCCCCACTGCCGAACGCAGAATGTGCAGAATGCCTACTTTGTTTTGGGTAATAGTTCTTAAACATTTCTATCTATCCAATGGAAGTGTTTAGAACAATCGTTATTTTGCTTTCTTACACCCAATAGTGACTTATTTACATTCTTTCACTTTCTCTGTTCTGAACTTTGCAAGGAAAAATTAAAAAGACAGTTTCAAACCACCACACCCCCCCCCCCTCCCCCACTGCTAGGCAAGTCTCAGGCTGGCCAGGTCTGAGACTGCCCCCCCTCCATTCTCCTCCTGGCATTAGGCCTAGTCAGGCCTAAGAGACCTGAGATACCCCCCCGGCATTACCCGATAAGAGAGGACATCTCCCATGGGAGCAGAGAGGGAAGAAAGAGGAAGAGAATCACTCTGCAGATGGCTTTATAGGGCGCAGGATTTATGGGTAGAAATACGCCGTGTCCTGTGTCCACCCCTATTGGGCGAGCACCCAGGACATCAGAGGTGTGTCTCATGCAGCAGTGGCAGGGGGCACCCAGCCTAAACTGCCATATGCTTACAACACTACAGAGAGGCAAATGGACCATCCTCATCCTCACAGACCAAGTCCTCACTGCTCTGAGAAGCTGTGAAAGCCCAGGGGCAGAAATGAAGGAGCAGCAATGGAAAAGGAGAGCTTCAAAGGCAGGTGAGGAGAGGTCTGAGCAGATCTGGGGGCACACCTAACACCCAGACACCAGCACTGCCCTGCAGACCTGCTCCAGCTGAGCCAGCCCCTGCCAGCCTTCGGGCCAGGGCAGCCACCCCTTGCACTCCACTGCCCAGGGCTGCAGAGAGCTGGCTGGAAGAGATCTCTGGAAGCATCTCTGGTGGAAGCCATGAAGCCTTTCTGGGTAGCTTTGATGCCTCCTTCTTGCTACTGCTGTGGTGCAGGAGACCAGCAGTGGTCTCTCATAGCCCAAACACGGGGAGGGGCTGCTCCCATCTCTGGGGCTGCTTCCATCTCTGGGGTTGCTCCCATCTCTAGGGCTGCTTCCATCTCTGGGGCTGCTCCCATCTCTAGGGCTGCAGCAGGGGACTGAGAGCAAGTCTTCGGATCCAGCAGGATCCTGAAGGGCAGCACAAAAGGAGCTATCCTGTGCTGGGCAGTGGGAGTGCACTGTGCTGCTGCTCATCTGAAGGCAGGGGGATGCCAGCTGGCCCTGCTGGCAGCAGGCAGACCCTGTGCAGGGAGGGTATGGCTCCAGCAGGAACAACAGGAGGTATCCAGGCTCTGACTTCTGCCCTCTCTCCTTTTGGCCATGCCCCCCCATGTTCCTCCTGGAGCAGCCCTTCCTCCCTCCCAGACCTCCCTACTCTTGGCTGGCAGTCCTGTGCCAGGCTGCCAGTCAGAGGCACCCTATGGATGGAGCCATTCCCAGTTCATCTGCCTTGGGGGGTCTGAAGGGTTCTGCAGCACCATGCCCATGGAGAGGAGGTTCCCTGCACCCCCTCCACAGTCCCCCTGGCCATGTCCTGCCTCCCACTTCTACAGGATGCCCGAAAAAGAGAGCCAGAGGCCTCCTGTGGCAGCTGTGACTGCTGCAGACCTTCCTCAGGAGGGGCCCCACCCCTGCCTGGCACCTTCAGTCCCCCTGGGCAGACAGCACAAGGCAGCTCCAGAGGGACTTAGAGCCAGGCTGACAGAAACCTGAACGAGACAGGAGAAGGAACCTCCCTGGCCCTGAGCACGGCTCTGGACATTAAATTCCTGAGCAGATTTCTCTCTTTTTTTCCCCTCCCTTTTTTATTTTTCCCTTTTGTCTTTTCTTCTTCCCCTCCTCCCCCTCCCCCCCCCCCCCCCCCCCCCCCATTTTTTCTCTTTTGCTTTTTTCTTTTTTCTTTCTTTTTTCGTTCTTTTTTCTTTTCGTTTTTTTTATTTTTCTTTCCTTCTTTCTTTTCTTTTTCCTTTTTCTTTCTTTTTCTGGTTCTTGTTTCTTGTTTTGTTTTTTCTTATTTTTATTTTTTTTATTCTTTCTCTTTTCTTTTTTCTTTTTTGTTGTCTTCTTTCATTTTTTATTTTCTTTTTCCTTTTCCTTTTCCTTTTCCCTTTCCTTTTCTTTTTCTTTTTCTTTTTCTTTTTCTTTCTCTTTCTTTTTCTTTTTCTTTTTCTTTCTTTTTCTTTTTCTTTTTCTTTTTCTTTTTCTTTTTCTTTTTCTTTTTCTTTTTCTTTTTCTTTTTTCTTTCTTTTCCCTTCTTTCATTTTAAAAATATTTTATCTTTCTTCTTCCTTTTTCCTATTTCTTCTTTCTTTTTTCTTTCCTTTGCTTTATTTTTTCTTTCATCTTTCTGCTTCTTTCTTTTTATTCCCTTTTCCTTTTCTTCTTTTTTTAAAATTAGTTTCTTTCTCTCTTCATTCTTCATTTTTTTCTTCTTTCTTTTTTATTTTTCCCCCTCTCTCTTCCTTCTTTCTTCTTTTTCCTTTTGTTTTTTTTTTTCTTCTTGCCTTTTTTTCCTTGTACCAAGTTTTTCCCTGGCAGCATTTGTGAAAGCCATCACCTGGCTGTGTGTAGAGGAAGGGACTCTCTGCAGCTATTAACGACCTGCCCTTGGAACAAAAGCCTTCACCCAAACCTGTGCTTGCCCTGGGGGAGAAGTCTCTTTTTCACACCTCTCCTTGTAAACCAGGCAGCAGCTCAGGTTGACAGCAGACAAGGCTGAAAACCATCTGCTGATCAAGAGCTGCTTCCAAACAGCGACTGGAGGAGCTGGGGCTGCTTAACTTGAGGAAGAGGAGGCTGAGGAGAGACCTCCTGGCTGCCTACAGCTCCCTGAGAGGAGGTTGTGGGGAGGTTGCTGCTGGTCTCTTCTCACAGGTCATTAGTGACAGAAGAAGAGGGAAGAGCCTCAAGCTGCAGCAGGGCAGGGTCAGGCTGCAGAGCAGGGAGAATCTTTTCCCAGCAAGAGTGGTCAGGCACTGTCAGAGGCTGCCCAGGGAGGTGGTGGAGTGCCCAAGGCTGGAGGTGTTTGCAGGTGGTTTGGCTGTGGTGCTTGGGGCTGTGGTTTAGGGGTGAGCCTGGCAGAGTAGGGACAGTGGTTGGAGACCTCCAGGGGCTGTTCCAACCTGAATGATTCTGAGATTCTGGGATTCTGTGAGTCCAGATCCCTCTTTATCACAGGGGAAAAATGATTCCCTCCACTGTGCCTGTGGGATGGGGTCTGTGGGATGGTGTCTGTAGGATGGGATCTGAGGGATGGGGTCTGAGGGATGGGGTCTGCAGTCACTGCTCTGAAAGAAAGGGAAGAAATTACTGCTGCCTTTATTGCTCCATATTTTTTGCTCAGCATTCTGTGAACTGCCTCCAGTTTGGGGTAAAGATCAGGATGAGGACTGCCAAAAGGAATCACCTTCCTCCTCCTGGATCCAAGCAATCATTTATGGATGCAGCAGTGGAGCAGAGGGTGGTGATGAAGCCCCAAGCATTCTCTACATCCCAAGCCCTGATTGTGACCTCAAACCATCCATGGTGCCACAGACTCCCAGCAGTGTCCTGGCTGGAGCAGCCCTCTGAGATCAGGCAGCCCAACCCAACACCTCCATGGCTACCAACCCAACACCAACACCTCCATGGCCACCAAGCCATGGCCCAAACCTTAGGCTGTGCAGTCTCCTGCTCCTTCCTTTCCAAACCCACCTCCAGCATTCCTGTGAGGCCTGCCCTAGCTGACTTTGCTTTCTCAGAGGGGTGGGGGGGGGGTTGGACTCGATGCTCTGCAGGGCTCCCTCCCAAGCCCTCCCCTGGGTGATGCTGTGGCTGTGTGCAGAGGAATGATGTGCAGCCCGCAGCAGTTTGCTCCAGGCTGAAATAGCTCTCCCTGGTGCTCCTCCTTTCCCACAATCAGCGCTGGCTCCTTGGCTCTTGTGCTCCCGGGAGGGCTGTGCTGCCAGATTCCATAGTTAGGAACTTTAAAGCCCCTCCTGTGCCCACCCTGCCCTCCTCCCCCCTCTGCCGGCACCGCTGCCTTGCTCCCCGGCGCTCCCCGCAGCTCGCCAGCCCCTTCCCATTCTGCAGAAGCGTTCAGCAGCCACCAGCTGACGCCAGCAGGGAACTGCAGCCCCCGGAGCGGTCAGGGAGAGATAGAAGCAGCTCCAGCGCCCTAGGGGGCTTGGGTCTGGGGTGGAAATGCGGGGTGTGCGCGCAGGAGGCAGTGCGTGCAGGGCAGACCCTGCGGTGTCAGCGCTCTGGGCAGAGCTGCTGCAGGGGCTGGAGCAGCTGGAAATGCTCTGCAGGACAAGGAGGCTGCCCTGGCACTGCTGATCCACCCTGTGCCAGCACTGCTGTCACACAGAGCCACCCAAAGGAGTGGGTGGGGAGGGAGCTTCGAGGTTCACCCAGTCCACACCCCCTTCCCCCCTGCAGCCAGCGGGGACAGCCCCAGCCAGAGCAGGGTGCTCAGAGCCCCCAAACAACCTGACCTGCAGTGGTGCCAGGGATGGGGCAGATGCCACCTCTATGGGCAGCCTGGGCCAGGCTCTCCCCACCCTCAGTGTAAAAGATGCTTCCTTGTATCCACTCTGAATCTCTCCTCTCCTAGATCCAACCATCAGCCCTTCTCCTGTCACAACAGGCCCTGCAAACCTCCTGCCCCCCCCTTTATAATCCCTCTTTAAGTCCTGGAAGGTTGCTCTAAGGTCTCCCTGGAGCCTTCTCTTCTCCAAACTGAACAGCCCCAACTGCTTCAGCCCCCTGATCATTTTCTGGTCTTGCTGGACCTGCTCCAACAGGACCATGTCCTTCCTACACTGAGACCTCAGGAGCTGTATGAAGTACTCCAGGTGGGGTCTTTGTTTGGCTTTAATTGCTCCAAGTCCTTAGATTTCCTCCCATGGCTAAGGACAGTTTTTTCATGTTTTAGGAACAAATCCTTTAGGATTTGCAATGGCTTCCAGAAACCCCTGAGAAGAGGGAAGATGACTTCTTTGTGTGTTGTCATGTGTCAGGAACTTGTCAGGGAGAACCCATGGCGAGGACGGCGAGGGAAGACCTGCACAATCAATATGATTGATAAGCAAGTCTCAGCTTTATTGTTCAAAAGCACAGCTTATATAGCACCTTTGTATGCACAAATGGCATAATTCTATTGGTACATCTTAGATAAATATGCACAAGTGTCATCATTTAATTGGTTTTAGGTAAAAAGCTCGATTATAATGTCACGCCTGCTTGCAATTAGTTCTACGTGCAGTTCAACAAACTTCTCTCTAATTAGCTCCTTGTTTTCATCTTGTTAAACACAGCTGCAAGGACAACCAAAAGCACATAGTGACCTTGGCACATCCTGTAGTTCGATAACACAGCTGCAACACATCAGCCTAAAAGCTATCTGTGAGCAGTAAGCAACAAGATGGAGTACGGCCTACATATTTTGCTCAAATAGTTGTTCCATAGAACCATGTCCCCTAGATTTGAGCCATTCCCCAACAATCATGGAATCACAGCATCACAGTTCATCAGAGGCTGGCGGGGACCTGCAGCGATCATCAGGTCCAACCCCCTGCCAGAGCAGGGCAGTCCTCACAGGAACACATCCAGGTGGGGTTGGAAAGGCTCCACAACCTCTCTGGCAGCCTGCTCCAGGCCTCCAGCAGCCTCACACCAAAGAAGTTTCTCCTCCTGTTGAGCTGAAACCTTCTCTGCTCCAGTTTCTGTCCATTGGTGCTTGGCTTATTGCTGAGCACCACCCAGCAGAGCCTGGCCCCCTCCCCTTGCCCCCCAGCCCTCAGCTCTTGAGAGACATTGAGCAGATCCCTCTCAGCCTTCTCCTCTCCACACTAACCACCCCCAGGGCTCTCAGCCTCTCTTCCCAGGGGAGATGCTCAAGTCCCCAACTCCTCCTCCTGCCTCTCCCTTGGCCTCTCTCCAGCAGGTCTCTGTCTCTCTGGAGCTGGGGAGCCCAGAGCTGGACACAGGATTGCAGCTGTGCTCTCAGCAGGGCAGAGCAGAGGGGGAGCAGAACCTCCCCAGCCCTGCTGCCCACACTCTTCCTGCTGCCCCCCAGGACCCCCTTGGCTCTCTTGGCCACCAGGGCACTTGGCTGGCCCATGCAGAACTTGCTGCCCACCAGCACTCCAAGGGCTTTCTCCATGGAGCTGCTCTCCAGCAGGGCAGCCTCTAACCTGTCCTGCTGCCTGCTGTGATCCCTCCCCAGCTGCAGGATCCTGCCCTTGTCCCTGAAGGTGTTCGCAGGTGGTTTGGATGTGGTGTTTGGGGCTATGGTTTAGGGGTGAGCCTTGCAGAGCAGGGTCAGTGGTTGGGCTTGGGGACCTCCAGGGGCTGTTCCAAGAGGAAAAGTTCTGTGATTTGTGCTGGCACTGTCAAGCCACCACCTGCAGTCCCCAGGACATCTTTGGCCACCACCAAAGTGGAATAATTGTCCTGGTTCTGAGCCACGAGGTGCCCAGGGAAAAAGGAGAGGAAAGATATTTGACCCTTTCCTAAGGAGTCCAGTCAAAATGCTCCACACTGGATTGGAAGTGTAAATGGAAATTCTGTTTACAAAAGGCACTCAGGTTAGAGGAAGACATTCACAGGTTAGGCTCTGTCCTTCACCTTCACCTACCAGGCCAGAACCTTACAGAGCCTTCCAGAAACCTCCACCCCACTCAGCCTCAGCCAGCCCAAGAGCAGCCAAACTCATCCCCCCCAGACCCACGCCTGCCACAGGCACCAGCATGGGGTGGATCAGGGAATTGGCTGCCAGGCAAGGCCAGAAGGGATCCTCTCCCTGACACATCATAAGAGAAGGCACAGAACCAAGCAGGCTGGAAAAGACCTCAGAGATCATCAACTCCAACCTCTTACCTATCACCCAACCCCTCCTGACACCTACCCCATGGCTCCAAGGGCGACAGCCAAGCTTGGTTTGAACACCTCCAGGGATGGTGACTCCACCACCTCCCTGGACAGCACATCTCAAGGGCCAATCTCTCTGTCCGGGAAGAAATTTCTCCTTACCTCCAGCCCAAACCTCCCCTGCACAGCTTGAGACTGTGTCCTCTCTTTCTGTCACTGCTTGCCTGGGAGCAGAACCCAACTCCCACCTGGCTACAACCTCCCTGCAGGTAGATGTAGAGAGCAATGAGGT
Organism: Indicator indicator; assembly: GCF_027791375.1. Lineage (NCBI taxonomy): Eukaryota > Metazoa > Chordata > Aves > Piciformes > Indicatoridae > Indicator > Indicator indicator. The sequence continues at coordinate 16,972,064 of NC_072034.1, read as the reverse complement.
CTGCCCTGAGCCTCCTCTTCTCCAGGCTGAACACCCCCAGCTCCCTCAGCCTCTCCTCACAGGGCTGTGCCCCAGACCCCTCCCCAGCCTTGTGCCCCAGACCCCTCCCCAGCCTTGTGCCCCAGACCCCTCCCCACGCTTGTTGCCCTTCTCTGGACATCTTCCAGCATCTCAACATCTTTCTTGAACTGAGGAGCCCAGAACTGGACACAGCACTCCAGGTGTGGCCTGAGCAGTGCTGAGCACAGGGCAGGATGAGTTCCCTGCTCCTGCTGGCCACACTGTTCCTGATGCAGGCCAGGATGCCATTGGCCTTCTTGTCCCCCTGGGCACACTGCTGGCTCCTGTTCAGCTGCTGCCAACCTGAACCCCCAGGTCCCTCTCTGCCTGGCTGCTCTCCAGTCACTCTGTCCCCAGCCTGGAGCACTGCCTGGGGTTGGTGTGGCCAAAGTGCAGAGCCTGGCACAGAGCAGAGAGAACTTTGGCTATGTTCTCCCTGTGGCAGCTTTAGGCAGATGCCTAGGAAATTTTTTCTTGGAGCCCCTTCAGCTACTGGAAGGTTGCTCTGAGGTCTTCCTGGAGCCTTCTCTTCTCCAGGCTGAACACCCCCAGCTCCCTCAGCCAGTCCCCATAGCAGAGGTTCTCCAGCCCTTTGATCATTTTCCTGGCCTCCTCTGGACCCTCTCCATCAGATCCAGGTCCCTCCTGTGTTGAGGGCTCCAGCTCTGGCCCCAGCCCTGCAGGTGAGGTCTCCCCAGAGCAGAGCAGAGGGGCAGGATCCTCTCTCTCCAGCTCTGGCCACACTGCTTTGGATGCAGCCCAGGCTGCCCTTGGCCTTCTGTGCTGCCAGTGCCCATTGCTGGCTGGTGCAGCTCATCAGCTTTATCAGACAAACTTCACCAGAACCCCTTGGCAGCTGCATTTTTTATTGATCCATTAGGTCAGCTCTTGCACCATAAAAATGCAGCAGTGATTGCTGCTATTGTTTCCTCCTCCACTTAAAATGCAAGGTGAAAATCAAGGTGTCCATACTGGCTGGTGGAGACAGGGCAGGGAGGGGATAATTGAGCACAGTTTATGAAGGGAGCAGGAGATTCATTGCCACTGAAAGAGCTGAGAGCAAGTCACTGCCTGTGCCTGCTAAAGAGAGTGGCTGCAATTCAGCACCACAGCTCTATCAATTTGGGAGGATTTGGTCCAAGTGGAACTGCTAAAAGAGGCAGGGAGTGAACTGCTGGCCCTGGAAGGCATCCCTGCAGCAGAGGTGTTCTCAGAGCTGCAGCGCTGCCTAGCAATAGGGGACAGGAGTCACAGCTCCTGCAGGGCTGCTGGAAAGCCTGGAAGGGGCACACTCCCTGCCAGCCTTCTCCCGCTGGGTAGGTGTTTGGGTCAGAGGAGCTTCACCTGTGGCACACTAAACCTGGACAGGAAGCTGTTGGAGTGAGGCCAGAGGAGGCCATAAAGATGATCCAAGGGCTGGAGCAGCTCTGCTGTGAGATGGGGGTGTGCAGCCTGAAGAGGAGAAGGCTCCAGGGGGACCTCAGAGCTGCCTGCCAGGACCTGAAGGGATCCTGCAGGAAGGCTGCAGAGAGACTTTTCCTGAGGGTGTCTGGAGACAGGCCAAGGGGAATGGTTTGGAGCTGAGGCAGAACAGGGTTAGAGTGCAGCTGAGGAAGAAGTTCTTCAGTAGGAGGGTGGTGAGGAGCAGCTGAGGGAGCTGGGGGTGTTTGGTGTGGAGAAGAGGAGGCTGAGGGAGACCTCATTGCTCGCTGCAGCTCCCTGAGAGGAGGCTGCAGCCAGGTGGGGCTTGGGCTCACTTGTAGCAAGTGTCTGAACAAGAGGCAATGGCCTCAGGTTGCCCCAGGGGAGGTTTAGGTTGGACATTAGAAGGTTCTCACTGCAAAGGTTCTCAAAGCCTGGCACAGGCTGCCCAGGGGGTGAGGGACAGGCCAAGGGGGAATGGTTTGAAGCTGAGGCAGAGGAGGGTGAGATTGGAGCTGAGGAAGAAGTTCTTCAGCGGGAGGGAGATGAGACTCTGGCACAGGCTGCACAGGGAGGCTGTGGCTGCCTCCTGCCTGGGGGTGTTCAGGGCCAGGCTGGCTGAAGGCTCAAGCAGCTGAGCCTAGCTGAGAGGTGTCCTTGCTGAGGGACTTCCCCACTGCCCTGGGAAGCCTGTGCCAGGACATGACAACCTCTACAGGGGAGACATTTTCCTTAATGCCTGACTGAAGCCTTCTCTGGCACAACTTGAGGCCACTTCTTCTTGTCCTGCTGCTTGTGACTTGCGAGAAGAGACCAAGCACCAGCTAGCTCCAGGCTCCTTGTAGCCAGGCTGAACAACCCCAGTTCCTTCAGTAGCTGCTGTGTTAATGGTTGGACTTGACCTGAAAGGGTTTTTCCAATCAAAATAGATCTAGGAATGATCATCTAGATCATCTAGATCTAGATTATCTGCTGTGGTGGGGAGATTGGAGCAGATGATCCCTGAGCTCCCTTCCAAGCTGAGCCACTCTGTGGTTCTGTGAGGTGGAGCCTGATGCTGAAGCTCCCTAGGAGTGGCACTAAGTGGCACTCAGACTCATCCCTTCACAGGGACATCCCCTGAGCAGAAGATGCCAGCAGAGACATTACCAAGGTGAACACTCACAGAGGAGGGAACCTTCCTGCAGCTGCCTGGCTGGGGCAGGAGGATTTTCCTGAGGGTTTGCAACCTGCCTGGCAAGTGCAGGCAAATTGGTCCTGAGCTGCTGTCACACCAGAAGGACCTGGTAGTAAAGCAGTGGTGACAGCTGTGGAACTGCCCTGCCTGCTTCTCTTCCCTCAGGAAATCTGAGGCAATTTGTAAGGAGGTGTAAAAGAAAAGGTGTCCTGGAGCCTCCCTGTGACAGCTTCAGCAGGCTGCTGGGTGCCTGCTTGCTGCAGGGGGGCTGGGGACCAGGGGAACCTCACAAGATTAGGACACTAAGCAGCTGCCAGCTTGCAGCTGCTTCACCAATGCCTAGAAATGAGGGGGAAAAAAAATCCCAAACCAAAAAACCTTCAGCCTATGCATTCCTGCCCTCCTGATCCTGAAATAAGTTAGTCACTGACAATGGTTTAAAGCATCCATGAGTTTATTCCTGTCTTCCTATCTCCAAACCCAAAGCTCTTCCAGCTCACTGCATGCTGCTCAATCATAGAATCATAAACAAGGTTGGAAAAGACCTCAGAGATCATCAACTCCAACCTATCACCTAACACCCAACCCCTCCTGACACCTACCCCATGGCTCCAAGGGCCACAGCCAAGCTTGGTTTGAACACCTCTGGGGATGGGGACTCCACCACCTCCCTGGGCAGCACATCCCAAGGGCCAATCTCTCTGTCTGGGAAGAACTTTCTCTCACCTCCAGCCCAAACCTTCCCTGCACAGCTTGAGACTGTGTCCTCTTGTTCTGGTGCTGCTTGCCTGGGAGCAGAGCCCGACCCCCACCTGGCTACAACCTCCCTGCAGGTAGATGTAGAGAGCAATGAGGTCTGCCCTGAGCCTCCTCTTCTCCAGGCGGAACACCCCCAGCTCCCTCAGCCTCTCCTCACAGGGCTGTGCCCCAGACCCCTCCCCAGCCTTGTGCTCCAGACCCCTCCCTAGCCTTGTGCCCCAGACCCCTCCCCAGCCTTGTGCTCCAGACCCTTCCCCAGCCTTGTGCTCCAGACCCCTCCCCAGCCTTGTGCCCCAGCCCAGCCCCCTCCCCAGCCTTGTGTCCCAGACCCCTCTCCAGCCTTGCTGCCCTTCTCTGGACACGTTTAAGTGTCTCAACATCCTTTTTAAATTGAGGAGCCCAGAACTGGACAATCTCTGTCTGCAAACAGAATTGCAGAACCACAGAGTTACAGAACCACAGAATTCTTTCCATTGGAAAAGCCTTCCAAGGGCACCCACTCCAAACATTCCCTAACCCTGCCAGGGCTGGGGCTAAACCACAGACCTCAGCACCACATCTCTGCCTCCTGGAAACACCTCCAGGGGTGGGAGTTCAGCCATCCTAAACCATTCTGCGATCCTGAGGGTGTCAGGGAGGGATGGGATTGGAGGGAATGGAGCAAAAGTAGAAGTGGGGAGACTGAGATTGGATGTGAGGAAGACGTTGTTCCCCATGAGGGTGGTGAGAGCCTGGCAGAGGTTGCCCAGGGAGGTGGTGGAAGCCTCATCCCTGGAGGTTTTTGCAGCCAGGCTGGATGTGGCTGTGAGCAACCTGCTGTGGTGTGAGGTGTCCCTGCCCATGGCAGGGGGTTGGGACTGGCTGAGCCTTGAGGTCCCTTCCAGCCCTGACAGTTCTGTGACTCTTTGAGCATTAGCAGCCTGTTGGCAGTGACCCTCAGTGACCTCTCTCCACTCAGAGGTGGCTTGGCCTGAAGAGGAAATAAAAGGGGAAAAAAAAAATAAAACCAAAAAAGGCAAGAAAAGTCATTAAGAAACAGATCTTTGCCAAGAGTTGCTGCTAAAGCTGTAGCCCCCTGGGGAGCTGCTCACTGGATGGGAAAATGTATTCCACAAGCTGTGACCTTGCTGTTGATGAACCACAGCTCCCTTCTCCCCTCATCATTAACAGCTTTAGCTGCCTCCAGTGACTCTTCCTTGGCCTTATTTTTGTTTGTCATCAGCATCCATTAAGGAAGAGTCTCTCAATCTATCATTTCTTCTCCTACTGCTGCTGCTCTTGAGGTTCACCCCAGCAGCAGGCTGGGCTGTGCCTCTCCACTTAGCTCAGCAGAACTCCTGAGGAGCTGGGGAGAGCCTTTTGTGTGGTGATGCCTCTGAATTGTCTTAGGGAGGCCTCTGAGTCCTAGGGGTCCCAGAGAAGACTTTTATTGTTTCAGCAGTTCAGTCAATTGCCCAAAGGATGGACAACATCTGCAGGGCAGCTGCAGGCAGGCTGGGGAGGGACTGTTCAGGAGGGGCTGTGGGGATAGGAGCAGGGGCAAGGGTTTGGAAGTGGAGCAGGGCAGGAGTAGGTTGGACATCAGGAGGAAGTTGTGCACAGGGAGGCTGGGGAGAGACTGGAACAGGCTGCCCAGGGAGGTGCTGGAGGCTCCATCCCTGCAGACATTCAAGGGCAGCCTGGATGTGTCCCTGGGCAGCCTGCTCCAGCTGGAGCTGTCCCTGCTGCCTGCAGGGGGTTGGACAAGATGCAGTCTGTGAATCTGTGACACATCAGCAGCTGGCTGGAGAGGAGCCAGGAGGTGTCCAGGGGGGCAAGAAGGGCAGCAGCAGCCTGGACTTGAGCAGCAATGGTGTGGGCAGCAGGAGCAGGGTAGGGATTGTCCCCCTGGGCTCAGCACTGGGGAGGCCACAGCTTGAGTGCTGGCTTCAGTTTTGGGACCCTGAGTGCAAGAAGGACCTTGAGGAGCTGGAGCAGGGCCAGAGAAGGGCAAGAAAGGTGGGGAAGGGTGTGGAGAAGAGGGCTGGGGAGGAGCAGCTGAGGGAGCTGGGGGTGTTTGGTGTGGAGAAGAGGAAGCTGAGCTCAGGGAGACCTCATTGCTCTCTGCAGCTCCCTGAGAGGAGGCTGCAGCCAGGTGGGGCTTGGGCTCTGCTCCCTAGGAACAAATGACAGGAGGAGAGAAAATGGCCTCAGGTTGCCTCAGCAGAGGTTTAGTTTGGAGATAAGGAAAAACTTCTTCCCTGAAAGGGTTCTCCAAGCCTGACCCAGGATGCCCAGAGAGGTGTTTGAATGCCCATCCCTGGAGGTGTTCCAGAGAGTCAGAGCTGTGGTGCTGAGGGCCATGGCTCAGCCCCAGCCTGGGTACAATTAGAGAGTGGTTGGGCTGGGTGAACCTGAAGGGCTTTCCAACCCAAACCATTCCATGGTTCTGTGAACAGGAAGTGAGATTCCTTTCCAGGGCTGCCTGTGGTGTCCCTGGGCAGGCAGAGCAGGGCACAGTCCCTGCCTGGCTGCTGTGAGGCAGGAGCCAGCTCATCCTGGCTGGGCTTGGCTTGTCTAAGGCTCCAGAGGGCCTCTCTGCAGACTCAGGAGATGGAGCATCAGGAGATGGCCCTTAGGTCACTCAGCTTTAAGGAGAACCCAAGTATGGAAGACGGTTTCAGTCCCCCTCCAGCTCAGTGTAAACACAGGAGCGGAGCAGGAGCTGGACCTGGCTGGTCCTGCTGCTGAGCTTGGGACTGCTAATGGCACAGAAACACTGCAGGGACTCACTGCTGCTGGGGGAGGAAATCAAACCAAGGGCTTAGAACTGCACCAAAGCAGAGGCTGGGGGGTGGTGTCACACAGTGACCAGAGGGACAGAGCTGAGAACTGACCTTAATGAAGGCCTGAGGAAAGTGCACTGAGTGATGGCATGGGGCTGGCACCTCTGGCTCTGGAGGAAGCCTGCCAGCCTGTCTGTCTGTCTGCCAGCTTGTCTGCCTGCCTGTCTGTCTGCCTGTCTGCTGTCTCTCTGCCTGTCTGCCTGTCTGTCTACTTGTCTGCCTGTCTGTCTGTCTGCCTGTCTGTCTACTAGTCTGCCTGTCTTCTGCCTGTCTACTTGTCTGCCAGCCTCTCTGTCTGTCTGCCAGCTTGTCTGCCTGTCTGCCTGTCTGTCTACTTCTCTGCCTGTCTGCCTACCTGCCTGTCTGCCTGCCTGTCTGGCTGTCTGCCTACTTGTCTGCCTGTCTGTCTGCCTGTCTGTCTGTCTGTCTGCCTACTTGTCTGCCTGTCTCTCTGCCTGTCTGCCTGTCTGTCTACTTGTCTGCCTGACTGCCTCTCTGTCTGGCTGGCTGTCTGCCTGCCTGCCTGTCTGGCTGTCTACTTGTCTGCCAGCATCTCTGTCTGGCTGCCTGTCTGTCTGTCTGCCAGCTTGTCTGCCTGCCAGTCTCTCTGCTGTCTGTCTGTCTGTCTAATTCTCTGCCTGTCTGCCTGCCTGTCTACTTCTCTGCCTGTCTGTCTGCCTGCCTGCCTGTCTGCCTACCTGCCTGTCTGTCTGTCTCTCTGCCACAGGCTGGCTGTCTGCCTGTCTGCCTGTCTGTCTGCCTGCCTGTCTGTCTGCCTGTCTGTCTAATTGTCTGCCTGTCTGTCTACTTGTCTGCCTGCCTGTCTGTCTGCCTGCCTGTCTGTCTAATTGTCTGCCTGTCTGTCTACTTGTCTGCCTGTCTGTCTACTTGTCTGCCTGTCTGTCTGCCTGTCTGTCTGTCTGCCTGCCTGTCTATTTGTCTGCCTGCCTGTCTCTCTGTCTGTCTGTCTGTCTGCCTGCCTGTCTGGCTGTGTGCTGGTTTGAGGCCAGCCAGAACACCTCTTGCCCCGAAAGGGACAAAAGAATGAGACTCACACAAACGGATTGGAGAGTGATGGAAAAGCGATTGGTGAAAATACAGAAAAAACTACAAACTACAAAGCATAGTGGAAAAAGAACATCCCAAAGCATACAGAGTCCCCCACACAGTACCCAGAGGTTTCCCAATCCTTCCCTTCTCCCACCTGAGGGTCTACCCAATCCCTCAGGGCTCTTCCTTCCCCCCCTCCCACTGCTAGGCAAGTCTCAGGCTGGCCAGGTCTGAGACTGCCCCCCCCTTCCATTCTCCTCCTGGCATTAGGCCTAGTCAGGCCTAAGAGGCCTTGAGGATACTCCCCCGGCATTACCCGATAAGAGAGGACATCTCCCAGGGGAGCAGAGAGGGAAGAAAGAGCAAGAGGATGACTCTGCAGATGGCTTTATAGGGCGCAGGATTTATGGGTAGAAATACGCCGTGTCCTGTGTCCACCCCTCTTGGGTGAGCACCCAGGACACCAGAGGTGTATCTCATGCAGCAGTGGCAGGGGGCACCCAGCCTAAACTGCCACATACCACCCCTTATTTCATACCCATAATTCCTGCATCCAAAACATATAATCAGATCAGAGACAATTCTTAGATGACATGTCTGGCAAAATCCAGGTCCTCATCTGGGCATCCTTCTGAAGAGTCTCTCCCTCGGGCTCAGGTCACAGTTCATTCCAGCTCTTCTCCCTCATCCTGTGGAACCTTCCAGCGACGCAGAGTTCATTCTTCTGCACGGTGAGCTCTTCATGGGTCCGATGGACATCCTGGCCACCTGGAAATAACCTCACAACGTCTCAATCAAACATCAATCTCCATCCACTCAAGCAGCATGTCTCCACCCCTTGGGGCAATCGAGTCAGAACTATCAGGCTCCTCGACTCGACTCCTTCCACCCCTTGCAGGCAACAGCACGCTGAGACTTTCTAAAGCTGCACGGACCTTTCCCAAGTCCAGTGCTGACCGCTTCCAGCCGCGGCCCGAAACTAATACGGATGCACACCGCGCACAGGCACACCGCTCCCCCTGAGCGTACGCATGCCGAGGCATGGAGGCATCCGGCTACACAGCCCTCCCCCGGAGAGGGAGTGGCTGCACTGCAGCCAGCCGAGAAGAGAGGCGGAGCCAGGTGCTAGGCGCCATTTTCGGAGCGCGTCCGAAAAATCAGGGGAGAGATAACAGCGAGAGCCGCCGTCACCTCTGCAGCCGCGGTACAGATCCAAACCGCTGCCACCCCTCGGGCCACAAGAGCGGCTTTTCCAGCCAAAGCTACAGTCGCTCCCTGGGCCCTCGGAAGCAGCCTTTGAACTGGAGCCACCGCTCACCTTCTTGATTACGGGAGCCACCGCTCACCTCCCGCTGCGGCTAGCCCCCACCACCGCGGGACAAGCCGACCCTGGTTTGCTTCCGACTGTCCCTCCCCCTTCCTCAGCTCCGTGCCGCTCTGCTCGCCGCTGCTGCCGAGGGGAACAAAAGGGAAAGGGACAGGCACCGCATTCTTAAGCTTTCCCCCCGAGGCAAGTGGCTACAAAATCACCGCTGCCGCTTGGAAGGGCAGACGGGATTCTACGCCACTGCTATGCACCAGGGCATCCCCTCGGAACCCATAAAACGCTCACACGATCGCGCCAGCACAAAGCCTTGAGCCCAGCCACCAAAAACAACAACAACGCCCAGATACCATTTCAACTTTTCCACCCCTGCACTTCTCCAATCCAATTTGCAGAGTTCCGCAGGAACCATCCTCTGCTACCAAAAATCTGTGCTGGTTTGAGGCCAGCCAGAACACCTCTTGCCCCGAAAGGGACAAAAAAATGAGACTCACACAAACGGATTGGAGAGTGATGGAAAGTTTAAGTGGAAAAGCAATTGGTGAAAATACAGAAAAAACTACAAACTACAAAGCATAGTGGAAAAAGAACATCCCAAAGCATACAGAGTCCCCCACACAGTACCCAGAGGTTTCCCAATCCTTCCCTCCTCCCACCTGAGGGTCTACCCAATCCCTCAGGGCTCTTCCTTCTCCCCCTCCCACTGCTAGGCAAGTCTCAGGCTGGCCAGGTCTGAGACTGCCCCCCCCTTCCATTCTCCTCCTGGCATTAGGCGTAGTCAGGCCTAAGAGGCCTGAGATACCCCCCCGGCATTACCCGATAAGAGAGGACATCTCCCATGGGAGCAGAGAGGGAAGAAAGAGCAAGAGGATGACTCTGCAGATGGCTTTATAGGGCGCAGGATTTATGGGTAGAAATACGCCGTTTCCTGTGTCCATCCCTAGAGGGTGGGTACCTGGGACACCAGAGGTGTATCTCATGCAGCAGTGGCAGGGGGCACCCAGCCCAAACTGCCACAGGCTGGCTGTCTGCCTGTCTGGCTGTCTGCCTGTCTGCCTGTCTGCCTGCCTGGCTGTCTGCCTGTCTGTCTGTGCTGCCCCTCTGCACTTCCCTCCTCCCTGCAGCATCCTTGGCACCTGCCATGTGCTGCCCCTCTGCACTTCTCTCCCTGCCTGTCCCCACTGCCACCCTGCCCCAGTCAAACCTCACAGAACCACAGGGGCTGGAAGGGACCTCTGAGGACCATCGAGTCCCAGAGCAGCCTCACCCTGAGCAGGCTGCACAGGACAGCATCCAGGCAGGCTTGGAAGGACTCCAAGGTGTTGAGTGTGGAGAAGAGGAGGCTGAGCTCAGGGAGACCTCATTGCTCTCTGCAGCTCCCTGAGAGGAGGCTGCAGCCAGGTGGGGCTTGGGCTCTGCTCCCTAGGAACAAGTGACAGGAGGAGAGGAAATGTCCTGAAATTGTGCCAGGGCAGGGTTAAGTTGGAGCTGAGGAACAATTTCTTTGCTGCCAGAGTGGTCAGGGATTGGCAGAGGCTGCCCAGGGAGGTGGTGGAGTCCTCAGCCCTGGAGGTGTTCCAGCAAGCTGTGGCCATGGCACTTGGGGCCAGGGTTGGTGGCCATGGTGGGGTTGGAGGTTGGACTGGATGGCCTTGGAGGCCTCTTCCAACCCAAAGCATTCTGTGATTCCATGATGTGGCTGCCACAGACCCTGCAGAGCCACTCCAGTGAGTCTGGGATGCCAGGAGCTGTGTTTGCCTTTTCCCTGACCTTGCTGTTGCTTTGAAGCCATCAGAGCCTGCTGCTCAGAGCAACTTCAAGGTCCTTTGGTAGCCTTCCTGCAGTGCCCTGGTGAGAAGCACAGGAAGCCTTTAGGTGTGCTTCAGAGAGCAGTCACTCAGAGAAGGCTGCCCTGCCAGCCCATGAACTGCAGCAGAGAGGCTTTGCTGCTGCTCCACTTGCACACAGACCTATTCAGAAACAGATCAGGGCCTTGGGAAGCACTCAGCTGCCTCTGCCTTCTTTCCTCTCTTTCCTGCAAGACAACTTCCCAGACCCAAGCTGGCATTTGCTTCCTCCCTGATCTAGTTACAACTTCATTAGAGCAACATTGGCCTGCAGCAGGCAACTTATTAAATAAATGCCATTTAAGTGCCTCCACCTGAGACTGGAGTCAGGGAACAGAGAGAGGAAGAAGGGGGAGAGGGCTGGCACAGCTCTGCTCCCTTTCTGCCCTCTCCTGTGGCACCAGGGCCAGGCAGGCCTCTCAAGATGCCCAGTCTAAGGCCAGCAGCATCTCCCAGGGCTGCAAGAAGAGAATCACAGAGGTTGGGAAAGGTCTTCAGGTCACTGAGTCCAACTATAACCCAACAGCTCCCTGCACACAGCTCTCAGCTGGACTCATTTGGACTGGGTGACCTTGGAGGTCTCTTCCAACCTGATTGATTCCATGATCCTATGATTCTCAGACCATGGCCCTCAGCTCCTCATCCCATGTCAGACCATGGCTCCACTTCCCATGCCCACACGTTTCTGGAACACCTTCAGGGATGGGGACTCCACCACCTCCCTGGGCAGCCTCTGCTGGTGCCTGACGACCCTTCTGGTGAAGAAATTCTCCCTAATCTCCAACTTAAATCTTCCCTGGGGCAGCCTGAGGCCATTGCCTCTCCTTCTGTCACCTGAGACTAGGGAGCAGAGCCTAAGCCCCACCTGGCTGCAGCTTCCTCTCAGGGAGCTGCAGAGAGCAATGAGGTCTCCCTGAGCTCAGCCTCCTCTTCTCCACACCAAACACCCCCAGCTCCCTCAGCTGCTCCTCCCCAGCTCTCTTCTCCAGACCCTTCCCCACCTTTCTTGCCCTTCTCTGGCCCTGCTCCAGCTCCTCAATGGCCTTCTTGCAGTGAGGGATCCAAAATCTGTCCCCAGAGGAGGACCAACAGAGCCCCTTCAGGGCTTTTTCAAGCTGTCACACAGAGCTTCATTCCACGGCACAGGCTTGCTCCTGTGCACTGTGCCTGGTGCAGCTTTGCAGAGGATTATTTTTGCTTTACTTTCTCAACAGAGAAACATCTCCCAGCTCCTAAAATCCAAAGTGAAAAGCACTGATTTAAGGCAAAATCCTGTTTCTGGGTGAGCTTTAAAAGCTCCTTTGTCTTGGCAGGTGATGGTCAGCAGTGTAACCAGGAATGGTAACAGTAGAGAGATACTACAGCCCTGCTGAGACCTCACCTGGAGTACTGTGTCCAGCTCTGGGGTCCTCAACACAAGGACACTGGACCTGCTGGAGTGGGTTTAGGTCTGTCTGTCACAGCACCACAGTGTAGCAGAGGCTGGAAGGGATCTTCAGAGATCATCCAGCCCAACCCCCTGCCAGAGCAGGGCAGGGCACACAGGAACACATCCAGGTGGGGTTGGAAAGGCTCCAGAGCAGGAGACTCCACAACCTCTCTGGCAGCCTGCTCCAGGCCTCCAGCAGCCTCACACCAAAGAAGTTTCTCCTCCTGTTGAGCTGAAACCTTCTCTGCTCCAGTTTGGTGTCCATTGGTGCTTGGCTTATTGCTGAGCACCACCCAGCAGAGCCTGGCCCCCTCCCCTTGCCCCCCAGCCCTCAGCTCTTGAGAGACATTGAGCAGATCCCTCTCAGCCTTCTCCTCTCCACACTAACCACCCCCAGGGCTCTCAGCCTCTCTTCCCAGGGGAGATGCTCAAGTCCCCAACTCCTCCTCCTGCCTCTCCCTTGGCCTCTCTCCAGCAGGTCTCTGTCTCTCTGGAGCTGGGGAGCCCAGAGCTGGACACAGGATTGCAGCTGTGCTCTCAGCAGGGCAGAGTAGAGGGGGAGCAGAACCTCCCCAGCCCTGCTGCCCACACTCTTCTGGCTGCACCCAGGAAGCTGCCACAAAAGTCTGAGCAGAGGCAGTTTGGCTCTTGGAGCTCAGCAGCAGGAAGGTGGAGCTGGCTTGGTGCCAAGGAGAAGAGAGATTTCTCTTTCTCACCTGAGGCAAGAACCCAAAGCTCCTGAACCAAACATTCAGCCTGAGGGGCTTGAGCCAAAGAGGAGAAACCACAAGCACAGTGCTGCAGGCTGCTGGGGATGGCCTCCTGCTCAGAGCTTCATTTGGAAGAGACCTCCAAGCTCATCCAGCTCCAAGCCCTGCCATGGGCAGGGACACCTCCCACCAGCCCAAGCTGCTCAAGGCCTCATCCAGCCTGGTCTGAAACCTGCCAGGGGTGGAAAGTTTGAGTCTTAAACCTGATCCCCAGCACTTCCAGGGATGAGATGTCCACAACCTCTCTCTCCTGATGAGTCTCCAGCAGCACCTAAAGGAGAGCTAAACAGGTAGTGAGGGTGCAAGGCAGGGACTGGCACTTTCCTGTCTGGCCACAGGATAAAAACAGAGCTAACACCTGCTGTGCTGAGTGACACACATCACCACTACTACCAGTACCACCACCAGCACCACCATCACCACCACCATCAGCATCACCATCAGCACCACCATCACTACCACCAACAGCATCACCACCACTAGCATCATGAACCACCATCATCACTATCACCACCACCATCACCATCACCATCACCATCACCACCACTAGCATCATCACCCCCATCATCACCATCACCACCACCACCACCACCACCACCATCACAATCATCACCACCGCCACAACCATAATCACCACCACTACCACCTCCACCAGGAGGAGCAGTAGCACCACCATCACCACAACCACTGTAATCACCACCAGCACCTCCACCAGCACCACCACCACCATCAGGTAGTGATAGACTGGGGGGGATGGATCCAAGCTGGAGGAGGGCAGATTTAGATCTTAGAAAGAAGTTGTTGGCCAGGAGGGTGGTGAGAGCCTGGCAGAGGTTGCCTAGGGAGGTGGTGGAAGCCTCATCCCTGGAGGTTTTTGCAGGCTGGATGTGGCTGTGAGCAACCTGCTGTGGTGTGAGGTGTCCCTGCCCATGGCAGGGGGTTGGACTGGCTGAGCCTTGAGCTCCCTTCCAGCCCTGACCGTTCTGTGACACTTCACAGCCCCCCAGCATGCTGAGGGTGGGAAGGGAGCTCTGGAGCTCACCCAGTCCAAGCCCCCTGCTCCAGCAGGGCACTCACAGCAGCCTGCCCAGGAGCACGGTGCCCAGGGGGGGTTGGAAAGTCTCCAGGGAAGAAGACTCCAAGAGCTCTCTGGGCAGCCTGCTCCAGGCTCATCCAGACTAAATCATCCTTCAGGTTCTCAGCCTTCAGCACCCTCAGCATCTGCAGGGAAGAGAGAATTGTCCTGAGGCAGCAGAGCAGGAAGGGGAAGGCTCCAAGCCCACCACACTCATCCCAGACCAACAGCTCAGAGACTGGGAGGAGCAATGGAGAAGGAACACTGGGGGGAGGAACAATGGGGGGAGGAACATTGGGGTAGGAATATTGGGGGGAGGAACAATGGGGGAGGAACATTGGGGGGAGAAACAATGAGGGGAGGAACAATGGGGGAGGAACAATGGGGGAGGAACAATGGGGGAGGAACAAGGAGGAGGAGGAGGAACAATGGGGGAGGAACAATGGGGGAGGAACAAGGGAGGGGAGGAACAATGGAGGGGAGGAATATTGGGGGGAGGAATATTGGGGCAGGAATATTGGGGGGAGGAACAATGGGGAGAGGAACAGTGGGGGGAGGAATATTGGGGAGAGGAGCCATGGGGTGGAAGGATTGCACTCAGAAAGATGTGGTTCTCTCTACAGGTCTCTGAAAGCAGGTGGCAGTGAGGTGGGGGCTGGGCTCTTCTCACAAGCAATAGGACAAGAGGAAATGGCCTCAGGTTGCCCCAGGGGAGGTTTATGTTGGACAGGAGAAGAAACTTCTCTGAAAGCGTTCTCAAAGCCTGGCCCAGGCTGCCCAGGGAGGTATTTGAATGTCCATCCCTGGAGGTGTTTCCAGGAGGCAGAGTTGTGGTGCTGAGGGCCATGGCTCAGCCCCAGCCTGGGCAGGGTGAGAGAACGGTTGGGCTGGCTGAGCCCAAAGGTCTTCTCCAAGCAAGGCAGCTCTGTGGAGATCACAAGCCACAGAGGCATGCAGAGGAGGCTTCCAGCTGCATCAGCCCTGTGAAATCTGAGGTTTGCCAAGGCCTCTGATCCACCATCAGCCTTCTCCCTTTTCTCTCCTCTAGAATTCCAGAGGTACAAGAAGAACCTGAGGGGTTGGAGGTTTTTGCAGGCTCCTCCGAGGCAGCCTTGCAGTGCCCTTGCTGGGGGCCTGCTGCCATGATGGAAGGCACTGAGCAGACCCTGCCTGCCCCAGGGCTTGGCAGAGATCCTCTCTGTTGCTGCAGGAATTGTTCAATTGCCAGATAACCTCATTGCAACCAAACCCACTGCCAGTTCCACCCTCCCAAGGGAAATTGTTAAACAACCTTTCCCACAGGCTTTAATCAGCACTTTAAACCAAACCCTTGAACCCAAACCCTTCAAACCAAACCCTCCAAACCCAAACCCTCCAAACCAAACCCTTGAACCCAAACCCTTGAATCCAAACCCTTGAACCCAAACCCTTCAAACCCAAACCCTCCAAACCAAACCCTTGAACCCAAACCCTTCAACCCAAACCCTTCAACTCAAACCCTTCAAACCAAACCCTTCAAACCAAACCCTTCAAACCAAACCCTTTCAAATCAAACCCTTTAAACCCAAACCCATCAAGCCAAACCCTTTAAACCAAATCCTTTAAACCCAAACCCTTTAAACCAAACCCTTTAAGCCAAAACCTTTAAAACAAAACCTTCATACCAAACCCTTTAAAACCAAACCCTTCAAACCAAACCCTTTAAACCCAAACCCTTTAAACCCAAACCCTTTAAGCTAAACCCTTTCAACCAAACCCTGTAAACCAAAGCCTTCAAACCAAACCCTTTAAAACCAAACCCTTCAAACCAAACCCTGCACACCAAACCCTTTAAACCAAACCCTTTAAGCCAAATCCTTTAAGCCAAAACCTTTAAAACAAAACCTTCAGACCAAACCCTTTAAACCCAAACCCTTCAAACCAAACCCTTTAAACCCAGACCCTTTAAACCAAACCCTGTAAACCAAACCCTTTAAACCCAAACCCTTCAAACCAAACCCTTTAAACCCAAACCCTTCACACCAAACCCTTCAAACCCAAGCCCTTCAAACCAACTCTTAAAAACCAAACCCTTTAAGCTAAACTCTTTAAGCCAAACCTTTCAAACCAAACAGTTTAAACTAAAACCCTTCAAACTAAACCCTTCAAACCAAACCCTTTAAACCCAAACCCTTCAAACCAAACTCTTTAAAACCAACGCCTTTAAAACCAAACCCTTCAAATCAAACCTTATAAATCAAACCCTTTAAGCCAAACCTTTAAATTCAAATCAATCAAACTCTTTACAATCAAACCCTTTAAAACCAAACCCTCTAAAACCCAAATCCTTGAAACCCCAACCCCTGAAAATAAACCATTTGAAACCAAACCCTGGAAACCATACCCTTTAAACCAAACCCTTCAACCCAAACCCTTTAAAACCAAACCCTTCAAACCAAACCTTTTAAATCAAACCCTGTAAAACAAACCCTTTAAACCAAACCCTTGAAACCAAACCCTTTAAAACCAAACCCTTCAAACCAAACCTTTTAAATCAAACCCTGTAAAACAAACCCTTTAAACCAAACCCTTGAAACCAAACCCTTTAAAACCAAACCCTTCAAACCAAACCTTTTAAACCAAACCCTTCAAACCAAACCCTTTAAAACCAAACCCTTCAAACCAAACCCTTTAAAACAAAACCCTTCAAACCCAGCCCTTCAAACCAAACCCTTGAAACCAAACCCTTTAAAACCAAACTCTTCAAACCAAACCTTTTAAAAAAAACCCTTGTAACCAAACCCTTTAAAATCAAACCCTTCAAACCAAACCTTTTAAACCAAACCCTTCAAACCAAACCCTTGAAACCAAACCCTTTAAAACCAAACCCTTCAAACCAAACCCTTCAAACCACACTCTTTAAAATCAAACTCTTTAAACCAAACCCTTTAAATGAATCAAACTCTTTAAAAGCAAAGCCTTTAAAATTGAACACTTTCAAACCAAACTCTTCAAACCAAACCCTTTAAAATCAAACTCTTTAAAACCAAACTCTTTAAAACCAAACCCTTCAAACCAAACCCTTTAAATCAACCAAACCCTTTAAGCCCAACCTGAGGAGCAGAGTTTTCATTCCTCAATGGCTCCACTGTTTTGGTGTGGATGTTTTTGCCTCCTCTTTTCCCCTTTCACTCCTTTGGGTGCAGCACATAAAGCCCCATTGTTTTGTAACCAAACTCTGCCTGAGAGAAACATTTTTGTTGTTGTTGTTTGGGGGGGTGAGAGAGGGAGGGTGAAGTTTTTCTCCCCTTCCCAGTTTCTCCTCAACTTGTGCTTTGTAGCTGTGGTTTGGGGGGTAGGTGACTGTGGCTGTAAAACCTCTGAGAGCCCTTGTGTGGGACGGGCAAAGGGAAAGCAAAGGAAGAAGAAGGGCTGTTGGAGTTCAGCAGCCAGAGTCAATGTTGACTGAGAACCCGAAAAAGAAAAGAAAAAAAATTTAAAAAAGGAAGAAGGGGGAGGAGGTAGGCAAGGGAAGAAAGTGGCCCTGTGGAAGGAGAGGGCCAGCTGAGCGAGCTGGAGGGCGGCAGGCTCTGAAGGGGCAGAGCTGCTCCTTTTGATGTGGGAGGTCTGCAAGGAACCTACTGGGACCCTCCCTGGGCTATCTCATTAACCATGTCAGCAAAGCCCCCCAAGGTCCAGGGAATCATAACATTATCTCTGACATTACCACACAGACACAAGGTTCCTCAGGCAGTCTATAAACATGCCTGTACTAACCAATCCATCCTGCCCTGACACCCCTGCAAGGGCTGGGTGCCCTTTGGTGAGCCACATGAATTGCCCCAGTCATTCATCAAAGTTTCTCAGAGTGCATTTCAGACAGCATTAAATTTAATTAAAGCAACACTGACTGCATTGTAATCCTCTGGAGGCTCTTTGTCAGAAGGAGCTGGAACACTTTCTACTTAAATATCTATTCTGTAGGTGCAATTTCCAACCCCCTCCTCCCTCTGTTGTCTGAACCCAAGTGATTTGCTGCCTCTCTCTCTCTCTTTCTCTGGGGTTGATTTCTTTATTTCAAAATTTCCGTGTCATGAAAAAGTTCTGCCCTGCAATGAGGAGCAGCAGCCTGGCAAACAGCTCAGCTCCCTCACCCTTCCCTCTGCAGGGCACAGAAGAGGTAAACCTGCAACAGCCCCAAACCTCAGCAATAGAGGAGCAGCAGCAGGAAGGGAGCCTGCACTGGGAGCCACCCACTGAGCACCACTCAGCATCCCTCTGCACATCTCCTGCTCTGCTGCACCAGCCAGGGGCCACCAACAGCTCCCACTGCTGCTCTGCTCTGCTCAGGGATGGCTGTGCCTGGTGCTGGCTCCAGCTGTGCTTGGTGCTGGCTCCAGCTGTGCTTACTGCTCTCCACAGCCCAAGCAAGGGTTGGACTGGAAGATCACTTTTGGTCTCTTCCAACCCCTAACATCCTGTGATCCTGTGATGTGTTGCCAGCAGATCCAGAGAGGTGACTCTGACACTTTAATCTGCTCTGGGAAGACCTCACCTGGAGCACTGTGTCCAGCTCTGGAGCCCTCAATATAGGAAGGACCTGGACCTGATGGAGAGGGTCCAGAGGAGGACACAAAAATGCTCAGGGGATTGGAGCAGCTCTGCTATGAGGACAGGCTGAGGGAGCTGGGGGGGTTCAGCCTGGAGAAGAGAAGGCTGCAGGCAGAGCTCAGAGCAGCCTTGCAGTAGCTGAAGGGGCTCCAAGAAGGCTGCAGAGCGACTGTTGCCAAAGGCCTGCAGGGACAGCCTCAGGGGCAATGGTTTGAAATGAGAGCAGAGCAGATTGAGCTTGGATGTGAGGAACAAGTTCTGCCCCAGGAGGCTGCTGAAACACTGCAACAGGTTGCCCAGGGAGGTGGTTGAGGCTCCATGGCTGGAGATGTTCAAGGTGAGGCTGAAGAGGGCTCTGGGCCATGCTCTGGTGCCCATGGAGGAGTCACCTTCTTGATCCCTTCTACACCTGAATCAGAAGACAAGAATGCAGTGGGTTGGAAGGGACCTCTAGAGCTCATCCAGGCCAATCCCCTCTTTGCAACTGAGGGACATCCCCAACCAAATCAAGTTGCTCAGAGCCACACCAGGTTTGACCTTGAATGTCTCATGGAGCCTCAACCACCTCCCTGGGCAACCTGTGCCAGTCTCTCCCCACCCTCAATCTCAGCAATCTTTTCCCCCTCTCCACTCTCACTCTCCCCTCTCCCAGCTCAAAGCCATTGTCCCTCAGCCTGTCCCTCCCAGCTCTCCTGGAGCCCCTTCAGGTCCTGGAATGCTGCTCTGAGTTCTCCCTGGAGCCTTCTTTTCTCCAGGCTGAACAGCCCAAACTCTCCCAGCCTGTCCCCACAGGGGAACTTCTCCAGCTACTTGATCATCTTCATGGCTCTCCTCTGGACCTGCTCCAGCAGCTCCAGGTCCACCCTGGCAACCACTATCAGTGGTTGCTCCCTGCACTTCTGCTTGCTGGGGACATGTGCCCAGGGGAAGGCATGGGGAGCAGGCAGCCTTGTCTCCAGC
Organism: Indicator indicator; assembly: GCF_027791375.1. Classification (NCBI taxonomy): domain Eukaryota; kingdom Metazoa; phylum Chordata; class Aves; order Piciformes; family Indicatoridae; genus Indicator; species Indicator indicator. The sequence goes on along the minus strand of NC_072034.1, from coordinate 16,952,776 downwards.
ATCAGGGGGACTCCAGCACTGCTCTGCAGTGGGAGCTGTAATGGAAACACTGCTCTGCACCAGTGGGGACAGAGCTGTGTCCCCTTCTCCTCCTCTTGGCCAGCAGCAGCCTGTGAGAGCCTCTCCTCTGCATGCAGCAGGCAGGATGAGGTCAGCCCTGGGCAGGACTCTCCTCTCCCAAGTGAGAATCTCCTTCCCTGCTGTGGGAGTGAAGCTGAGGGTAGGCTGAGGGCATTGATCTCCCAACACAGCCCTGCAGCATCTGCAGGGAGCTGTGCTGCTTTCACTGCTGCCTGTGCTGCCCTGCTGCCTCCTGCTTGGCACAGCTCAGCTTGCTCCTCCTGCAGGGCTTTGCTCTTCACAGGCACACACAAGAATCACAGAACTGTCAGGGCTGGAAGGGAGCTCAAGGCTCAGCCAGTCCCAGCCCCCCTGCCATGGGCAGGGACACCTCACACCACAGCAGGTTGCTCACAGCCACATCCAGCCTGGCTGCAAAATCCTCCAGGGATGAAGCTTCCACCACTATGGTGAGAAAAGGTCTTCAAGATCCTCAGGTACAAACATTCTCTCACTCCACCAGAGCCACTACCACACCATATCCTTGAGCTGGCTTGGAAACACCTCCAGGGATGGACATTCACCCAGCTCCCTGGGCAGCCTGGGCCAGGCTTGGAGAGCTCTTTTGGGGTAGAAGCTTTTCCTAAGGTCCAACTTGTTGCAGCCTCAAGTTGCAGCTGGAGAGATCAAGATGGGATTGTAGGAAAAAAATGTCTCCAGCAAAAGGGTCACCAGGCACAGCCCCAGGCTGCCCAGGGAGATGGTGGAGTCCCCATCCCTGGGGGTGTGTAGAAGACATCTGGATGAGGAGCTGAGGGCCATGGTGTGATAGCTGTGTGCAGGGAGGGCTTGGGGTGTGCTTGGACTCAGTGCTCTTGAGGCCTTTCCCAACCAGGACACTCTACCTCTGCCCAGGCTGGGGCTGAGCCCTGGCCCTCAGCACCACAGCTCTGCCTCTCTGAAACACCTCCAGAGATGAGCATTCAAACATCTCCCTGGGCAGCCTGGGCCAGGCTTGGAGAATCCTTTTGGGGTAGAAGTTTCTCCCAAGGTGCAGCCTGTTAGAGGATGTGTGCAGAGGTAACAGGAATTCAGAAGCAGGGCTGTCAGCCCAAAGTGCAGGCTGAAAGCTGCCTTCAGCTGCTGAGAAGCGAGGATGCATCGAGGAGTGCAGAAGAGGGCAAGCAGCAGCTCTGGAGGGAGCAGCCTCTGCTCTGTCCCCTGGAACTCAGCTCTGCAGGAGTGCAGCTCCTGAAGGCACAACTAGAGTGATTCAGCCAGCACAGCCCTGCTGGGGTGCAGACCCCACCTGGCCACTCCTCAAACACACTCACAGCTGCTAGGAGAAACCTGAACTGCTGCAGCAGCACAGGCAGCAAATCCCCCCAGGAAGTGCTTCTCAACAGCAACATTTCTGCTTTAGGGTGAGGCAGAGCTTAGGAGAGCAGCAGTAGCCTCTGGGGTTTGTTGCTTTCATGTGACCCTGGCCCTGTGCTGCTGGAGTGGGACACAGCTGAACATGGACCTGAAATAAAAGTCTGAGTCACAGAGTCATGACTCATAGAGTCATGGAATGGGTTGGGTTGGGTTGGACTGGGTTGGGTTGGAAGGGACCTGAGAGATCAACCAGTTCCAACCTGGCCACACTCTTCTTGCTGCACCTAGGAAGCTGCCACAAAAAGTCTGAGCAGAGGCAGTTTGGCTCTTGGAGCTCAGGCTCCACAACCTCTCTGGCAGCCTGCTCCAGGCCTCCAGCAGCCTCACACCAAAGAAGTTTCTCCTCCTGTTGAGCTGAAACCTTCTCTGCTCCAGTTTGTGTCCATTGGTGCTTGGCTTATTGCTGAGCACCACCCAGCAGAGCCTGGCCCCCTCCCCTTGCCCCCCAGCCCTCAGCTCTTGAGAGACATTGAGCAGATCCCTCTCAGCCTTCTCCTCTCCACACTAACCACCCCCAGGGCTCTCAGCCTCTCTTCCCAGGGGAGATGCTCAAGTCCCCAACTCCTCCTCCTGCCTCTCCCTTGGCCTCTCTCCAGCAGGTCTCTGTCTCTCTGGAGCTGGGGAGCCCAGAGCTGGACACAGGATTGCAGCTGTGCTCTCAGCAGGGCAGAGTAGAGGGGGAGCAGAACCTCCCCAGCCCTGCTGCCCACACTCTTCTGGCTGCACCCAGGAAGCTGCCACAAAAGTCTGAGCAGAGGCAGTTTGGCTCTTGGAGCTCAGCAGCAGGAAGGTGGAGCTGGCTTGGTGCCAAGGAGAAGAGAGATTTCTCTTTCTCACCTGAGGCAAGAACCCAAAGCTCCTGAACCAAACATTCAGCCTGAGGGGCTTGAGCCAAAGAGGAGAAACCACAAGCACAGTGCTGCAGGCTGCTGGGGATGGCCTCCTGCTCAGAGCTTCATTTGGAAGAGACCTCCAAGCTCATCCAGCTCCAAGCCCTGCCATGGGCAGGGACACCTCCCACCAGCCCAAGCTGCTCAAGGCCTCATCCAGCCTGGCCTGAACACCTCCAGGCAGGAGGCAGCCACAGCCTCCCTGGGCAACCTGTGCCAGTCTCTCCCCACCCTCACTTGAAACAATTTCTTCCTCATCTCCACTCTCACTCTCCCCTCTCCCAGCTCAAAGCCATTGTCCCTCAGCCTGTCCCTCCCCAGCTCTCCTGGAGCCCCTTCATCTACTGCAAGGCTGCTTTGAGGTGTCCCTGGAGCCTTCTCTTCTCCAGGCTGAACAGCCCCAACTCTCCCAGCCTGGCCCCACAGCAGAGCTTCTCCAGCCTCTGATCATCTTTGTGGCCTCCTCTGGACCCTGTGAAACAGCTCCAGGTCCTTCATGTGCTGTGCTGGGGGCTCCAGAGCTGCCCCAGCACTGCAGGTGAGGTCTGAGCAGAGCAGAGCAGAGGGGCAGAATCCCCTCCCTGCCCCTGCTGCCCACCCTGCTGGGGCTCAGCCCAGCACAGGGTTGGCTCCTGGGCTGCCAGCTCACATTGCTGGCTCCTGCTGAGCTGCTCCTCACCCATCACCCCCAGGCCTTTCTCAGCACTGCTCTCTGCCCATTCCTCACCCAGCCTGGGTTTGTGCCTGGGCTTGCCCCAGTCCAGCTGTAGGCACTTGGCCTTGCTGAGCCTCATGAGGTTGTCATGGGCCTGTCCAGGTCCTCTCTCCTTCACAGCCAGCAGACAGCTGTGAAGACTGCCCTGGGACCCTGCCCTCTGCAGAGTGGTGTGCTTATGGTACAGCTGACTGCCCTGCTGGCATGGCAGAGATCTCCCCCCCTCCAGCACAGCCCCCATGCTACACTCCCTGCATAACATCAGCCTGGAGACAACCTCCTGCTGGCTTCCAAAGCAAAACTCCAACTTTATTCTGCTCTCCCTTGGCATTTGCTTCAGTTTCCCTTTCAAGCTTCTCAAACACACAGAAAGCTTTTGATGCTCTGGGGTTTAAGTGCTGCACTGGGCCCCCAGAGTGCATTTATGAATGGCATTAATAAAGCAGCAACCTGACTCCACCAGGGGAGAGCCTGCAGCTACTCAGGAGCTTCACTGAGCCACACCAGCAGGAGCTGGGAGGAGGCAGAGGTCTCTGGCCTTCCTTTCCCACCCACCCCCCCACTTCTTTAGTCACAGCCAGACAAAGTCTTGGAAACTCAGGTTGGCCATCTTGGGGTCCCTGCAGAGCCAAGCCCAGAGGCTGCCTGCAGGACCAAACCCTCTCATCTTGACAGAGCAAAGCCAGCAGTGCCTCTGCCCTTGGGACCATTGTCAGTGCAGCTCCAGGCTGCCCAGCCCTGCTCACAGGCACTGCAGGGCACAGCTCCCTCCATTTACACCAACCACAGGGTGGCCTGGTTGGGAAAAGCCTTGAGAGCATCAAGTCCAAGCTCAGCCCAACAGCTCCCAGCACACAGCTGCCAGACCATGGCCTGAGCTCCTCATGCAGACACCTCCAGGGGTGGGCATTCAACCACCTCTCTGGGCAGCCTGGGCCAGTGCCTGATGACACTTTTGGTGAAGAAATCTTCTCCTAATACCCAACCTGAACCTCCCCTGATGCAACATGAGGCCATTGCCTCTCCTTGCATCACTTGGTACCTGGAACAAGCAGCCAGCCCTCACCTGGCTGCAGCCTCCTCTCAGGAGCTGCAGAGAGCAATGAGGTCTCCCTGAGCTCAGCCTCCTCTTCTCCACACTGCACACCTCCAGCTCCCTCAGCTGCTCCTCCCCAGCCCTCTTCTCCACACCCTTCCCCACCTTTCTTGCCCTTCTCTGGCCCTGCTCCAGCTCCTCAAGGTCCTTCTTGCACTCAGGACCCCAAAACTGAAGCCAGCACTCAAGCTGTGGCCTCCCCAGTGCTGAGCCCAGGAGGACAATTCCTGCCTGCTCCTACTGCCAACACCATTGCTGCTCCAGCCCAGGCTGCTGCTGTCCTTCTTGCCACCCTGGGCACCCCTGGCTCCTCTCCAGCTGCTGGCACCCAGCACCCACAGGTCCTTTCTCTGCTAGGCACTTTCCAGCCACTCTGCCCCAAGTCTGGAGCCTTCCTGGGGTTGTTGTGCCTCAAGTTCAGGACTTGTATTCACAGTGAACACACTTGGTTTCACAGAGGTGAGGGATGAGGGTAAGTGGGAAAAAAAAGAAAATATACAAAGCCAAGCCTGGATGGCCTTGTGTTCCCCTGGATGTCGGTGGATTCAGTTGAGAGAGAGAAAGGGCCCCAGCCACGTGGTCCGGTGCAGGAGACAGTGACAGCAACAGCAGCAGGAAGTCCTCTCGAGCAGACGAGGCAGGAAAAAAGGGGAGAGCAGCAAGATATCCACCCTTTTATAGGCTTGCTGGACAGGAAGGGGAAGTGGAATAGACCACCTCTGAGTCAGGGGACCACCTTCTCCCAGCAGGGGAGGGGCCAAGCCCTCCCCAGATTAAATTTCTTTTGTCCACCTGGGGCTGGGTTCTTCTCAGCCCCATCCAGGATGGGTGTGCCCCAGCACAGTCCACCCCTTCTATTTCACTTCCACTTTCCTGTCACAGTTTCTTTATCCAGTCATGAGTTGTGGTATTAGAGTTCATGTTGTAAGTCCCTCTGTAGCTTGATGGTATTAAGGTGCATTGGGCCCCTGTGTCCACCAGAGCTCGGTACTTCAGGGCTTCTGAAGTGCCAGGCCATTTCACAAACACATCCCAGTACACTCTGTTGTCCCTGACCTCCGCCTGGCTGGAGGCAGGGCACCTCTAATGCTGGCGGCGAAGCCCATATTTGTCACAGGGCCCTGTGTTACTGGGAGAAGGGTCTCTTGAACGGGAGGAACCACCCTGGGAAACTGGGGCTGCCCTTCTCCTGGGCGAGTTATTCCCATTGGGGCCACCTTGCAGTTCCCGTACTCTGGCCCAGAGTGCAGAGGTGGGTTGGCCATCCCAGCGGTTCATGTTTTCCCCATGGTCACAGAGAGCTCTCCACAGAGCCACCCTTGACATCCCCTGATTAGCTTGGGGTGATCTCCTAGGGGGAGGAGAATGACGTTTATTCCTGATGGCTGAAACATGGATCCATTCTGATGGATAAGGTGAAGGGGGAGAAAAGGTGTCATCCCCTTCCTTCAGTTCAGGCTTGGAGGCCTTAATCTCTTTGATGATGTCTTTAGTCATAGCCTCTATGGCTGAGATTACGGGCCTGTGACTGACACTGTCCTCATATTCCCTCAGGTCACTAGCAAACTCACCCACAGTTTTAGGGCTTCCATCCTGTCCAGTCAGAAGCATCCCTCCTAGTGTGTGTGCATATCTTTGAGGGGCACCCTGGGTGAGTTTCTTTACTAAGGACCGTTTCATGGACACCTGATCTGGGTCCAAGGGGAGCTGGCCATTTCCATAGATGATCTCCAGCACAGCCATCTGTCTCAGGTACAGATGCCCTGTTCCATAGCCGTCCATTTAATTGGGGCCCAAGGCAAATCCTCTCTGGTAGGGTACCTGCGCTTTATAGCATTAGTAATCCGGGCCCAGAGAGTGTGTGTTCCATCGAGTTTTGCTAATTCTTTATCCAGACCGGCATCATGAGACAGGGAGCCTAGAAGCTTCGCCTCCCTCTTATCTAGATCTACAGTTTCTGCACCCTCATCCCAACATTTTAGGGTCCAGTTTAGTATTGTCTCACCCTCTCTCCGTGCGTAGTCCAGACGAGTTTGCCTTAATTCTTTTCTGGGCAGAGATGTGATGGTTATGATCTCCTGATCTGAGTCCTCTCCATCTGCTGGTGGGTTCTGAGATGTGCTGGGTCCTGCTGAGGTGCCTTCTTCACCATCTGTATTTGGAGCTGATTTTTGCATCTTTTTCCTGCGTGTGGTAACCGGTGCTAGGGAAACTACAGGTGGAGGAGCATCAGGGGTTATGTGTGAAGCTGTTGGTGGGGGGTCAAACCCTCGGGGCTGGGCCTCAGGTTTGGCCAGCCTCCATCGGGCTGGACAGCATTCACAGCAGCCAGACCCCTCCCTCCTGTTTTCATAAACATTATCACAGTGCCTGCAGTGCTTACAGCTCTCCACCTTTGGGCCATTAAGGTTTACAAAGAATTCCCTAAACCCATTGTCCCTCCACAGATAGCTCTTAATGGGTTGGGGCACCCCCTTCCCCACATGGCCAGAGCGAGTATGATTATCAAGATTACATTTAAGCCTACAGAGCATATTTTTACATAGTCCCATTCTCCTTCAGCAATATTTTTATCCACACGTTTAGTTTCATAATAGGTTTCAGAGAAATTCTTTATGTCAGAAAAGTTTGAGAAGTGCCCACCGCCAGTAAGATTGATGGAATTCAAAAGGTACATGCAAAACTGCATTGGCAGAGTTTTTATCCAGTCAAGCAGCATCTCTATAATTAACCAAAGCACACGGTAAGTCAGTAGTTCATACACATGCATCCAAAAGATCCAGCCAACAGCCCATCCAAAAACTTGAACCATAAGAATCTGTAAAATTACCATCTCTACTTCGAAACCCTTCTTTCCCAATCAGGTGTTATTTTCAAGCAAAAAAAAAAAAAAATTATTTCCCAAGCCTCACGTTGGAAGCGCCAAAAGAAATATTGTGGTAGTTTGAGCTCTGAGTTTAGGAGCTCAAATGATAATAGATATAAATTCCTCCCCCTGCCCCTCTCCCTTTTTTCTTGGCAGGGTGGAGAGAGAGAAGAAAGGGAAAGAAAAAGGGGTAGGGAAAAGGGAAAGAAAAAAAATCGTGAAAGAAATGTTCTGAAGTCGGTTTGGAAGTAGGAGGAGTAAATTTTTTTCTTTTTTCACAAAAGGGAAAGGAAAAAAAATAATTTTTTTACATATATATTGTGTCGGTGTGAGCTGAAATTCCCCCCCCACCAACAATAACCAGGCTAGCTCAGTCTGGAAGCAAATGAAAAGCTGTATTTACAAGCAGAGTCTAAAATCTACAATGAAATGCAATGAATATGTACAAATATACAAAATTCACAACATTCACAAATATATACAATCAACAGAAAAAGCACAATCGATCTCCCTTTGCTTCCCCCCAAGGGGACCCTCCCAAAGGGGCCTCCCTCTCCCAGGAGCTTCCCCCCCAGACCCCCCTGGACAGAGAAGCAGAGTTAGTTAAGCAGAAAGTTGTTAACTTAGCTGCCAAGGTCAGTGTGTTATCTTCAGCCAGAAGAGAAGAAGAAACAGCAGCCAGACAGCCCAGCAACTGCCCCCACTGCCGAACGCAGAATGTGCAGAATGCCTACTTTGTTTTGGGAAATAGTTGTTAAACATTTCTATCTATCCAATGGAAGTGTTTAGAACAATCGTTATTTTGCTTTCTTACACCCAATAGTGACTTATTTACATTCTTTCACTTTCTCTGTTCTGAACTTTGCAAGGAAAAATTAAAAAGACAGTTTCAAACCATCACAGTCCACCCCTTCTAAACAATTCCATTGGCTGCTACTATCATTTATCTAATCTAAAATAATATCTACAACAATAGGTGAATAAAGACCATAGTCCATTCCGGCTATCTCAGATGTAGATGATTCAAAAGAGTCAAATCACAGGAAAAACAGCAAACAGCTTGTTTCCTCGCAGATGGAGCGAAGGAAGGAACAGGGACTCTCAGGTGACTCAGGGCTCTCAGGGTTTGTGCACCGTAGATCTCATGAACTCTCCTCTTGGGCGCGATGCTGTATCTGCGCAACACTCTGAATTTAACCTCTCTCAGCCAAAGTTAGATTTCTTTGTGGAATACACTGAATTTCACCATTTTCTTGCATCACCCAATAGGTGTGACCAGGACCTTCAGCAGAAACCACCCCTCGGACAGGTTTGGCCTCTCCTGAAGGAGAAAATACCCAAACAGTTTTGCCTAACAGATTCTTTTCTCTGATAACAGGAACTCTATCACCTTCTTCCTTTCGCAACAAATCTGATTGGGCAGGTCCAGCTCGATTCACTGAACCTCTACTATTCACCAACCAGGTTGCTTGTGCTAAATGTTTCTCCCAGTTTTTCAAAGATCCACCCCCCATGGCTTTGAGAGTGGTTTTCAGCAAACCGTTGTAGCGTTCGATCTTCCCTGCAGCTGGTGCATAGTAGGGAATGTGGAATATCCACTCGATGCCGTGCTCTTTGGCCCAGTTTTTTACAAGATTGTTCTTGAAATGAGTTCCATTGTCTGACTCAATCCTCTCTGGAGTTCCGTGTCTCCACAGGATTTGTCTCTCCAGGCCAAGAATGGTGTTACGTGCAGTTGCATGAGGAACTGGATAAGTTTCCAGCCATCCAGTGCTTGCCTCTACCATAGTCAGCACATACTGCTTACCAGATGGAGAACGAGGTAGAGTGATGTAGTCAATCTGCCAGGCTTCACCATACTTGTACTTGGACCATCGGTCACCATACCACAAGGGCTTGATCCGCTTTGCCTGCTTAATAGCAGCACAAATGTCACAGTCATGGATGACTTGTGTGATAGCATCCATGGAAATGTCAATGGATCTGTCACGAGCCCATCGGTAGGTTGCATCTCTGCCTTGATGTCCTGACGAGTCATGGGCCCATCGAGCTAAGAACAGCTCACCTCGGTGTTTCCAGTCAAGATCAGGATCAGGATCAGAGTTTGTGTCCACCTGGGAAACTCTTGCAGCTAGATCTGCCTGATGGTTGTGTTGTTGTTCCTCAGTAGCTTTGCTCTTAGGAATGTGAGCATCGATGTGTCTCACTTTCACTGGGATTCTCTCAATGCGAGCAGCAATGTCTTGCCACAGATCTGCAGCCCAGATTGGCTTTCCTTTCCTCTGCCAGCCATTCTTCTTCCAGTCTTTCAGCCAACCCCACAAGGCATTGGCTACCATCCACGAGTCGGTGTAGAGATAAAGCTTTGGCCATCTCTCACGTTCAGCTATGTTAAGAGCTAGCTGGACAGCTTTTACCTCTGCAAATTGACTGGATTCTCCTTCTCCATCTCTCGCTTCTGCAACTCTGCGCGTTGGACTCCACACTGCAGATTTCCATCTCCGCTTGTTCCCAACAAGACGACAGGAACCGTCTGTGAACAAAGCATATCTCTTTTCATCATCAGACAGATCACTGTAAGGAGGAGCTTCCTCAGCACGAGTTACTCTCTCCTCTGGAGGTTTAGCACAGCTTGTGCCTTCTGGCCAGTTTGTGATCACCTCCACCAAACCAGGCCTTTCGAGATTTCCCATTCGAGCTCTCTGTGTTATCAGAGCCATCCACTTAGACCAGGTAGCATCTGTTGCATGATGTGGTGAAGAACCTTTGCCTTTGAACATCCAATTCAGAACTGGCAATCTAGGAGCTAGAAGAAGTTGTGACTCAGTTCCAATGACTTCAGAAGCAGCTTTCACTCCTTCATAAGCAGCTAAAATCTCTTTCTCTGTTGGAGTGTAGTTTGCCTCTGAGCCTCTGTAGCCACGACCCCAGAAACCAAGAGGACGTCCTCGTGTCTCCCCTGGAGCTCTTTGCCATAAGCACCAGGTTGGACCATTGTCACTCGCGGCCGTGTACAGAATGTTCTTAATGTCTGGACCAGTTCGGACAGGTCCCAGACCCATCGCTTGGACTACCTCTCGCTTGATCTGGTCAAAGGCTGCTTGTTGCTCAGGACCCCATTGGAAACTGTTTCTCTTTCGAGTCACATCATAGAGAGGTTTCACAATCTGACTGTATCCAGGAATGTGCAGTCTCCAAAATCCCACTATGCCTAAGAAACGCAGAGTTTCTTTCTTGTTGGTGGGATTTGCCATGGTGGAGACTCTGTTTATCACATCCATTGGGATGTGACGGCGACCATCTTGCCACCGCACTCCCAGAAACTGGATTTCTCTGGCAGGTCCTTTCACCTTGTCTCGCTTGATAGCGAAACCAGCTTGCAAGAGAATGTCAAGGATTTTATTACCTTTCTCGAAGACTTCTTCAGCAGTCTCACCCCAGACAATGATGTCATCGATGAACTGAATGTGTTCTGGAGCTCCACCTTTCTCCAAAGCATCATGGATCACTGCATGGCAGATGGTTGAACTGTGAATCCACCCCTGGGGCAAACGATTGAATGTGTACTGAATGCCTCTCCAGGTGAAAGCAAACTGAGGCCTGCATTCCTCTGCTATGGGAATAGAGAAGAAAGCATTAGCAATGTCTATGGTAGCATACCATTTGGCCTGCTTGGATTCCAGCTCATATTGGAGTTCCATCATGTCTGGTACAGCTGCACTCATGGGTGGAGTTACTTCATTCAAGGCACGGAAATCAACTGTCAGACGCCACTCTCCATTCTGCTTTCGCACAGGCCAGATTGGACTGTTGAAAGGTGAATGAGTTTTGCTGATGACCTTCTGACTCTCCAACTGACGAATCAAGTTTTGAATGGGCACCAAAGAGTCACGGTTGGTTCTGTATTGTCTGTGATGCACAGTTTGAGAAGCAACCGGCAGCTTTACATCCTCTATCTCATGTTGTCCCACAACTGCAGATTCATCTGAAAGCTCAGGTCTAATGGACAACTTCAATTTTCCTCCATCAATTTCTACAGTTGCTATTCCAAAAGCCCATTTGTAACCCTTAGGGTCTTTAAAACGCCCTTCTCTCAGAAAGTCAATTCCCAAAATACAAGGTGCATTAGGACCTGTTACAATAGTATGTTTCTTCCACTGCTTCCCAGTTAAACTTATATCAACCTCTATCTTAAACAACTCTTGAGATCCACCAGTGACTCCCTGAATAGTTATAGATTCTCCCCCTTGATAATTTGATGGTATTATGGTGCACTGAGCTCCTGTGTCAACCAAGGCCCTGTACTTCTGAAATTTTGAAGTGCCAGGCCACTGGATGTACACATCCCAATAGATTCTGTTATCTCCATTATCCCTTACCTCCCCCTGGCGGAAGGCAGGGCACCCCTAATGGTGGGGATTACCTCCACATGTACAGCTGGCACAACGTCCAGCACCAGAATTAGGATCACTGTTGGAGCTATCAGAGTTGTTCTGGGAAACTGAGGAAGCGACAGCTACCCTCCTGGTATTGCTACCTCGGGATCTGCCCCTCTGCAGCTCCCGTAACCTCTTGAAAAGATCAGAAGTTGGTTGACCATCCCATCTGTTCATGTTCTCACCAAACTGATCACGCAGAGTTATCCAGATACTGCCACGTGATTGCCTCTGCTGTCTGTTTTGGTTTGACCTATTCTGGAATGGCCTCCTTGGAGCACGTCTGTTTCTGACAGCTGAAACTTGTATCCATCTGGAGGAAGAGGAATCAGAATCATCCCCCTTCATCAAGTTGGATATGGAGGTTTTAAGTTCCTCCTTCAGCTCTTTCATGCAATTCTTCATTTCTCCAGACAAAGTTTCAATGGCTGAAACCAAAGAAGTACGTGCAAGACTATCCTCCAACTGCCTCATTTGGTCAGTGAAATGGCCAACAGTAGGAGGTGCTCCACCATAATTTCTTGCCACAATCCTGCTTGCCAGAATAGTGGCATAATTAGGAGGAGCAAGCTTAATGAGCTTTTTGGCAAGGCCTGTTCCAACAGGAATTTCATCAGGATTCAGAGTCTTATGATCTCCATACATTACTTCTCTCACAGCAAATTCTCTCAGACGCTTGATTCCCTCAGCTATTGTGGTCCAAGGCTTAGGGTTCCATGGTAAATCATCTCTGCTGGGGTACCTCAGCGAGACTGCCAGTAGGAGGCGTGCCCACAGAGAAACTTTACCAATGCACTTGCCTAGGTGCCTGTCTATGCCTGTATCCTTTGAGAGCATCCCCAACTGAGAGGCCGACTTGTCACCTACCACCAATGCTGGGGCTCCCATATCAAAACACCTGGCTAGCCAAGACAGGACTGGCTCATTATCTCCTCTGATGTAATCCTTCCTCACATGTCTAATTTCCTGTCTGGGTGCATTAGCTGACTGTATGTCATCCTCATCATCATCATCATCATCATCATCCTGAGGTCGCTGTCCCCATAATCCTATTTTAATCCTCCGTTGAATTTCTTTGAGTTCAGAGGCACTACCAGCAGTTGCTAATCTACCAGGGTCTACATCCTGACCTACATCTCCATCATCCATGTGGGGTCTCAAGAGGTCTACCAGAGTTTTAAGGCTAACCCTCTCTTCCTCATCAGAAGGATCTTTCTTAAGAGAGGGACCCTGAGTAGAAGGACCCTCATCTCCATCTGCACCATCTCCTGCAGCATCTGCATCTCCTTTACGCTTTCTGGTTACAGTGGCCACCAAATTTACTGGCTTGGTTTTCACATTCACAGCAGAGTTGGAAGAGCAAGTAGCCTTATGTCTTTCTTGACACAGTGCTATCAGTAGCCATATGATTATTCCAAGAAGCAACAAAATTAAGATTAAGGCTAGTACAAGATATCTAGGGTACCACTGGTTACAAAGACCCTCTGTAGTTGTAAGAGGAGTAACAAACTCATATGTGTCTGCTAGCAGATCCATAGTTGAGTTACCATAGCTTCTTAGCCCAATAAGACCATAACAGAATTCACCAACATTCAGTAACTTGTTCTTAACCCAAAGAAATGACTTATATGCCACATATCTCACAATCTTGTCTATCATGCAGGAAACAGCCCATCTGTAGACAATCACACTGATAACAGAGGAAATAAAATTACTCAAAATCCAAAACAGCTTCATTTTGCTTCCTAATCTGAGCAGAAATAAATCAAACAACTATCGAGCCCCGAGTTGGAGCGCCAAAAATAAAAAGTGTGTCGGTGTGAGCTGAAATTCCCCCCCCACCAACAATAACCAGGCTAGCTCAGTCTGGAAGCAAATGAAAAGCTGTATTTACAAGCAGAGTCTAAAATCTACAATGAAATGCAATGAATATGTACAAATATACAAAATTCACAACATTCACAAATATATACAATCAACAGAAAAAGCACAATCGATCTCCCTTTGCTTCCCCCCAAGGGGACCCTCCCAAAGGGGCCTCCCTCTCCCAGGAGCTTCCCCCCCAGACCCCCCTGGACAGAGAAGCAGAGTTAGTTAAGCAGAAAGTTGTTAACTTAGCTGCCAAGGTCAGTGTGTTATCTTCAGCCAGAAGAGAAGAAGAAACAGCAGCCAGACAGCCCAGCAACTGCCCCCACTGCCGAACGCAGAATGTGCCGAATGCCTACTTTGTTTTGGGTAATAGTTCTTAAACATTTCTATCTATCCAATGGAAGTGTTTAGAACAATCGTTATTTTGCTTTCTTACACCCAATAGTGACTTATTTACATTCTTTCACTTTCTCTGTTCTGAACTTTGCAAGGAAAAATTAAAAAGACAGTTTCAAACCATCACATATATATATCAGTAACGGGGGGGGGGGGGGGGGGGGAGGTTCGCAGAGGTGAGGGATGAGGGTAAGTGGGAAAAAAAAGAAAATATACAAAGCCAAGCCTGGATGGCCTTGTGTTCCCCTGGATGTCGGTGGATTCAGCTGAGAGAGAGAAAGGGCCCCAGCCACGTGGTCCGGTGCAGGAGACAGTGACAGCAACAGCAGCAGAAAATCCTCTCGAGCAGACGAGGCAGGAAAAAAGGGAAGAGCAGCAAGATATCCACCCTTTTATAGGCTTGCTGGACAGGAAGGGGAAGTGGAATAGACCACCTCTGAGTCAGGGGACCACCTTCTCCCAGCAGGGGAGGGGCCAAGCCCTCCCCAGATTAAATTTCTTTTGTCCACCTGGGGCTGGGTTCTTCTCAGCCCCATCCAGGATGGGTGTGCCCCAGCACATCCAGCCACAGGGATTCCCTGATGCTGAGCACTTGAACAGTGCAAAGGATAAAGCCAAATCAATGACTTTGGTGTGTGCCTCCAGGTTGGTGTTGATAGAGACACAGAATGGGCTGGGCTGGAAGGGAGCTCCAAAGCTCATCCAGGCCAACCCCCTGCACTCAGCAGGGACATCCTCCACTAGATCAGGTTGCCCACAGCCCTCTCCAGCCTCACCTGGAAGATCTCCAGCCATGGAGCCTCAACCACCTCCCTGGGCAACCTCTTGCAGTGTTGCAGCAGCCTCCTGGGGCAGAACTTGTTCCTCACATCCAAGCTCAATCTGCTCTGCTCTCATTTCAAACCATTGCCCCTAGGGCTGTCCCTGCAGGCCTTTGGCAACAGTTCCTCTGCAGCCTTCTTGGAGCCCCTTCAGGTTCTGGAAGGCTGCTCTGAGATCTCCCTGGAGCCTCCTTTTTTCCAGGCTGCTCAGCTTTTCAGCCCCCAGCTCCCCTAAGTCCTTCTCCTCGAGGCTGCTCTCAATCTCCTCAGCCCCCAGCCCGTGTGGGTCCTGATCCAGGTGCAGGACTTGGCCTTGCTGAACCTCCTGCAGTTCCCACAGACACACTTCTCAGTCTTCTCCAGGTCCCTCTGGGTCAGTGCTGTCCCTCTGGAAGGCTGCTCTGAGGTCTGCCTGGAGCCTTCTCTTCTCCAGGCTGAACACCTCCAGCTCCCTCAGCCTGTCCCCACTGCAGAGCTGCTCCAACCCCAATCTTTGTAGCCTGCTCTGGACCCTCTCCATCAGGTCCAGGTCCTTCCTGTGTTGGGTGCTTCAGAGCTGGCTGCAGTGCTCTAGGTGAGTCCACTGAGTGCTGAGTGCATGCAGTCAAGCCCAGGTGTCAAATGTCATTTTAGGCTTGGTAAGAGATGAGATATCTGCACTGGCCAGAGCTGAGAGGAGATTGGTAGTTGATCCATACATGCCTGCTGCATGTCCCATCCCATTTGCCTTATGGGATGCAGGCAGGGGCCCAAAGAGCCTTTCCGCGACAGTGATTGGAGCTGTGCTTGGACTTGGGGATCTCAGAGGTCTTTTCCAACAAAGCAATGCCCTGGTTCTGTGGATGAGCCTTCCCTTGTCAACCACAGACCACATTTCCTTGCATAGAATGAGGGGCAGCTCCCCACAGCCCTTCCCAGAGTCTGAGGGCTCCCCAGCCTGAGGAGAGCAGAGCAACTTCAGAGGCCAGTTCCATCCAGCTGCACTTTTGGAGCATTAATGTGGAAGTTAATGAAAACAAGCCCTGAAAAACAGGCAGCAGCAGTGAGTCAGCACTTCAGCTCTCCCTGGCCTGAATAATTCATTGTTTGCATCAGCCTGTGGCCAAAAGAGAAGACAAGGGTGGGAGCCTCTGCAGGGCAAACTCAGCTCCCTCAGAGGATGAGGAGCCAGGGGAGCCTGGCATGGCCAGCAGGGGAGAGGAAGGAAAGGACAAGGGCAAAGTCAGTTCAAGTTGACTTGAGTGCACCCACAGCAGTTTGCTGATGGCACCAAGCTGTGAGGTGCTGCTGACAGGCTGGAGGGAAGGGATCCATCCAGAGGGACCTGCACAGGCTTCAGAGGTGAGCACAAGGCAGCCTCAGGAGGTTCAACAAGACCAAGGGCAAGGTCCTGCAGCTGGGGCAGGGCAATACCAGGCACAAATCCAGGCTGGGAGGCACTGGCTGGAGAGCAGCCCTGAGGAGAGGGACTTGGGGGTGCTGGGGGAGGAGAAGCTGAGCAGGAGCCAGCAGGGAGCACTTGCAGCCCAGAGAGCCAAGCAGAGCCTGGGCTGCAGCAAGAGAAGTGTGGCCAGCAGGGCCAGGGAGGGGATTCTCCCCCTCTGCTCCACTCTGCTCAGACCCCACCTGTAACTCTGGGTCCAATTCTGGAGCCTCTGTTGCAGGAAGGCTCTGGAGGAGCTGGAAGGTGTCCAGAGAAGGGCCCTGAGGATGAGCGAGGGCTGGAGCTGCTCTGCTCTGAGGAAAGCCTGAGAGAGTTGGGGTTGTGCAGGCTGGAGAGGAGAAGGCTCCCAGGAGACCTTCTGGTGGCCTTGCAGCATCTGAAGAGGGCTCCAAGAAAGCTGGGGAGGGACTTTGGAGGGTGTGAGGGAAGGATAGGAGTGGGGGGGATGGAGTAAAAGTAGAAGTGGGGAGCTTGAGATTGGATGTGAGGAAGAAGTTGTTGGGCAGGAGGGTGGTGAGAGCCTGGCAGAGGTTGCCCAGGGAGGTGGTGGAAGCCTCATCCCTGGAGGTTTTTGCAGCCAGGCTGGATGTGGCTGTGAGCAACCTGCTGTGGTGTGAGGTGTCCCTGCCCATGGCAGGTGTGTCGGTGTGAGCTGAAATTCCCCCCCCCACCAACAATAACCAGGCTAGCTCAGTCTGGAAGCAAATGAAAAGCTGTATTTACAAGCAGAGTCTAAAATCTACAATGAAATGCAATGAATATGTACAAATATACAAAATTCACAACATTCACAAATATATACAATCAACAGAAAAGCACAACCGATCTCCCTTTTCTTCCCCCCAAGGGGACCCTCCCAAAGGGGCCTCTCTCTCCCAGGAGCTTCCCCCCCAGACCCCCTGGACAGAGAAGCAGAGTTAGTTAAGCAGAAAGGTGTTAACTTAGCTGCCAAGGTCAGTGTGTTATCTTCAGCCAGAAGAGAAGAAGAAACAGCAGCCAGACAGCCCAGCAACTGCCCCCACTGCCGAACGCAGAATGTGCAGAATGCCTACTTTGTTTTGGGTAATAGTTCTTAAACATTTCTATCTATCCAATGGAAGTGTTTAGAACAATCGTTATTTTGCTTTCTTACACCCAATAGTGACTTATTTACATTCTTTCACTTTCTCTGTTTTGAACTTTGCAAGGAAAAATTAAAAAGACAGTTTCAAACCATCACAGTCCACCCCTTCTAAACAATTCCATTGGCTGCTACTATCATTTATCTAATCTAAAATAATATCTACAACACTAGGTGAATAAAGACCATAGTCCATTCCGGCTCTTTCAGATGTAGATGATTCAAAAGAGTCAAATCACAGGAAAAACAGCAAACAATTTGTTTCCTCGCAGATGGAGCGAAGAAAGGAACAGGGACTCTCAGGTGACTCAGGGCTCTCAGGGTTTGTGCACCGTAGATCTCATGAACTCTCCTCTTGGGCGCGATGCTGTATCTGCGCAACACTCTGAATTTAACCTCTCTCAGCCAAAGTTAGATTTCTTTGTGGAATACAC
The DNA here is from genome assembly GCF_027791375.1 of Indicator indicator. Lineage (NCBI taxonomy): Eukaryota > Metazoa > Chordata > Aves > Piciformes > Indicatoridae > Indicator > Indicator indicator. The sequence goes on along the minus strand of NC_072034.1, from coordinate 16,935,192 downwards.
TGAATTTCACCATTTTCTTGCATCACCCAATAGGTGTGACCAGGACCTTCAGCAGAAACCACCCCTCGGACAGGTTTGGCCTCTCCTGAAGGAGAAAATACCCAAACCGTTTTGCCTAACAGATTCTTTTCTCTGATAACAGGAACTCTATCACCTTCTTCCTTTCGCAACAAATCTGATTGGGCAGGTCCAGCTCGATTCACTGAACCTCTACTATTCACCAACCAGGTTGCTTGTGCTAAATGTTTCTCCCAGTTTTTCAAAGATCCACCCCCCATGGCTTTGAGAGTGGTTTTCAGCAAACCGTTGTAGCGTTCAATCTTCCCTGCAGCTGGTGCATAGTAGGGAATGTGGAATATCCACTCGATGCCGTGCTCTTTGGCCCAGTTTTTTACAAGATTGTTCTTGAAATGAGTTCCATTGTCTGACTCAATCCTCTCTGGAGTTCCGTGTCTCCACAGGATTTGTCTCTCCAGGCCAAGAATGGTGTTACGTGCAGTTGCATGAGGAACTGGATAAGTTTCCAGCCATCCAGTGCTTGCCTCTACCATAGTCAGCACATACTGCTTGCCAGATGGAGAACGAGGTAGAGTGATGTAGTCAATCTGCCAGGCTTCACCATACTTGTACTTGGACCATCGGTCACCGTACCACAAGGGCTTGATCCGCTTTGCCTGCTTAATAGCAGCACAAATGTCACAGTCATGGATGACTTGTGTGATAGCATCCATGGAAATGTCAATGGATCTGTCACGAGCCCATCGGTAGGTTGCATCTCTGCCTTGATGTCCTGACGAGTCATGGGCCCACCGAGCTAAGAACAGCTCACCTCGGTGTTTCCAGTCAAGATCAGGATCAGGATCAGAGTTTGTGTCCACCTGGGAAACTCTTGCAGCTAGATCTGCCTGATGGTTGTGCTGTTGTTCCTCAGTAGCTTTGCTCTTAGGAATGTGAGCATCGATGTGTCTCACTTTCACTGGGATTCTCTCAATGCGAGCAGCAATGTCTTGCCACAGATCTGCAGCCCAGATTGGCTTTCCTTTCCTCTGCCAGCCATTCTTCTTCCAGTCTTTCAGCCAACCCCACAAGGCATTGGCTACCATCCACGAGTCGGTGTAGAGATAAAGCTTTGGCCATCTCTCACGTTCAGCTATGTTAAGAGCTAGCTGGACAGCTTTTACCTCTGCGAATTGACTGGATTCTCCTTCTCCATCTCTCGCTTCTGCAACTCTGCGCGTTGGACTCCACACTGCAGATTTCCATCTCCGCTTGTTCCCAACAAGACGACAGGAACCGTCTGTGAACAAAGCATATCTCTTTTCATCATCAGACAGATCACTGTAAGGAGGAGCTTCCTCAGCATGAGTTACTCTCTCCTCTGGAGGTTTAGCACAGCTTGTGCCTTCTGGCCAGTTTGTGATCACCTCCACCAAACCAGGCCTTTCGAGATTTCCCATTCGAGCTCTCTGTGTTATCAGAGCCATCCACTTAGACCAGGTAGCATCTGTTGCATGATGTGGTGAAGAACCTTTGCCTTTGAACATCCAATTCAGAACTGGCAATCTAGGAGCTAGAAGAAGTTGTGACTCAGTTCCAATGACTTCAGAAGCAGCTTTCACTCCTTCATAAGCAGCTAAAATCTCTTTCTCTGTTGGAGTGTAGTTTGCCTCTGAGCCTCTGTAGCCACGACCCCAGAAACCAAGAGGACGTCCTCGTGTCTCCCCTGGAGCTCTTTGCCATAAGCACCAGGTTGGACCATTGTCACTCGCAGCTGTGTACAGAATGTTCTTAATGTCTGGACCAGTTCGGACAGGTCCCAGACCCATCGCTTGGACTACCTCTCGCTTGATCTGGTCAAAGGCTGCTTGTTGCTCAGGACCCCATTGGAAACTGTTTCTCTTTCGAGTCACATCATAGAGAGGTTTCACAATCTGACTGTATCCAGGAATGTGCAGTCTCCAAAATCCCACTATGCCTAGGAAGCGCAGAGTTTCTTTCTTGTTGATGGGATCTGCCATGGTGGAGACTCTGTTTATCACATCCATTGGGATGTGACGGCGACCGTCTTGCCACCGCACTCCCAGAAACTGGATTTCTCTGGCAGGTCCTTTCACCTTGTCTCGCTTGATAGCGAAACCGGCTTGCAAGAGAATGTCAAGGATTTTATTACCTTTCTCGAAGACTTCTTCAGCAGTCTCACCCCAGACGATGATGTCATCGATGAACTGAATGTGTTCTGGAGCTCCACCTTTCTCCAAAGCATCATGGATCACTGCATGGCAGATGGTTGAACTGTGAATCCACCCCTGGGGCAAATGATTGAATGTGTACTGAATGCCTCTCCAGGTGAAAGCAAACTGAGGCCTGCATTCCTCTGCTATGGGAATAGAGAAGAAAGCATTAGCAATGTCTATGGTAGCATACCATTTGGCCTGCTTGGATTCCAGCTCATATTGGAGTTCCATCATGTCTGGTACAGCTGCACTCATGGGTGGAGTTACTTCATTCAAGGCACGGAAATCAACTGTCAGACGCCACTCTCCATTCTGCTTTCTCACAGGCCAGATTGGACTGTTGAAAGGTGAATGAGTTTTGCTGATGACCTTCTGACTCTCCAACTGACGAATCAAGTTTTGAATGGGCACCAAAGAGTCACGGTTGGTTCTGTATTGTCTGTGATGCACAGTTTGAGAAGCAACCGGCAGCTTTACATCCTCTATCTCATGTTGTCCCACAACTGCAGATTCATCTGAAAGCTCAGGTCTAATGGACAACTTCAATTTTCCTCCATCAATTTCTACAGTTGCTATTCCAAAAGCCCATTTGTAACCCTTAGGGTCTTTAAAACGCCCTTCTCTCAGAAAATCAATTCCCAAAATACAAGGTGCATTAGGTCCTGTTACAATAGTATGTTTCTTCCACTGCTTCCCAGTTAAACTTATATCAACCTCTATCTTAAACAACTCTTGAGATCCACCAGTGACTCCCTGAATAGTTATAGATTCTCCCCCTTGATAATTTGATGGTATTATGGTGCACTGAGCTCCTGTGTCAACCAAGGCCCTGTACTTCTGAAATTTTGAAGTGCCAGGCCACTGGATGTACACATCCCAATAGATTCTGTTATCTCCATTATCCCTTACCTCCCCCTGGCAGAAGGCAGGGCACCCCTAATGGTGGGGATTACCTCCACATGTACAGCTGGCACAACGTCCAGCATCAGAATTAGGATCACTGTTGGAGCTATCAGAGTTGTTCTGGGAAACTGAGGAAGCGACAGCTACCCTCCTGGTATTGCTACCTCGGGATCTGCCCCTCTGCAGCTCCCGTAACCTCTTGAAAAGATCAGAAGTTGGTTGACCATCCCATCTGTTCATGTTCTCACCAAACTGATCACGCAGAGTTATCCAGATACTGCCACGTGATTGCCTCTGCTGTCTGTTTTGGTTTGACCTATTCTGGAATGGCCTTCTTGGAGCACGTCTGTTTCTGACAGCTGAAACTTGTATCCATCTGGAGGAAGAGGAATTAGAATCATCCCCCTTCATCAAGTTGGATATGGAGGTTTTAAGTTCCTCCTTCAGCTCTTTCATGCAATTCTCCATCTTTCCAGACAGAGTTTCAATGGCTGAAACCAAAGAAGTACGTGCAAGACTATCCTCCAACTGCCTCATTTGGTCAGTGAAATGGCCAACAGTAGGAGGTGCTCCACCATAATTTCTTGCCACAATCCTGCTTGCCAGAATAGTGGCATAATTAGGAGGAGCAAGCTTAATGAGCTTTTTGACAAGGCCTGTTCCAACAGGAATTTCATCAGGATTCAGAGTCTTATGATCTCCATACATTACTTCTCTCACAGCAAATTCTCTCAGACGCTTGATTCCCTCAGCTATTGTGGTCCAAGGCTTAGGGTTCCATGGTAAATCATCTCTGCTGGGGTACCTCAGCGAGACTGCCAGCAGGAGGCGTGCCCACAGAGAAACTTTACCAATGCACTTGCCTAGATGCCTGTCTATGCCTGTATCCTTTGAGAGCATCCCCAACTGAGAGGCCGACTTGTCGCCTACCACCAATGCTGGGGCTCCCATATCAAAACACCTGGCTAGCCAAGACAGGACTGGCTCATTATCTCCTCTGATGTAATCCTTCCTCACATGTCTAATTTCCTGTCTGGGTGCATTAGCTGACTGTATGTCATCCTCATCATCATCATCATCATCATCATCCTGAGGTCGCTGTCCCCATAATCCTATTTTAATCCTCCGTTGAATTTCCTTGAGTTCAGAGGCTCTGCCAGCAGTTGCTAATTCAGCAGGGTCTACATCCTGACCTCCATCTCCATCATCCATGTGGGGTCTCAAGAGGTCTACCAGAGTTTTAAGGCTAACCCTCTCTTCCTCATCAGAAGGATCTTTCTTAAGAGAGGGACCCTGAGTAGAAGGACCCTCATCTCCATCTGCACCATCTCCTGCAGCATCTGCATCTCCTTTACGCTTTCTGGTTACAGTGGCCACCAAATTTACTGGCTTGGTTTTCACATTCACAGCAGAGTTGGAAGAGCAAGTAGCCTTATGTCTTTCTTGACACAGTGCTATCAGTAGCCATATGATTATTCCAAGAAGCAACAAAATTAAGGCAAGCACAAGATATCTAGGGTACCACTGGTTCCAAAGACCCTCTGTAGTTGTAAGAGGAGTAACAAACTCAAATGTGTCTGCTAGCAGATCCATAGTTGAGTTACCATAGCTTCTTAGCCCAATAAGACCACAACAGAATTCACCAACATTCAGTAACTTGTTCTTAACCCAAAGAAACGACTTATATGCCACATATCTCACAATCTTGTCTATCATGCAGGTAACAGCCCATCTGTAGACAATTGCACCGATAATAGATGAAATAAAATTACTCAAAATCCAAAACAGCTTCATTTTGCTTCCTAATCTGAGCAGAAATAAATCAAACAAGCAATCGAGCCCCGAGTTGGAGCGCCAAAAATAAAAAGTGTGTCGGTGTGAGCTGAAATTCCCCCCCCACCAACAATAACCAGGCTAGCTCAGTCTGGAAGCAAATGAAAAGCTGTATTTACAAGCAGAGTCTAAAATCTACAATGAAATGCAATGAATATGTACAAATACACAAAATTCACGACATTCACAAATACATACAATCAACAGAAAAGCACAATCGATCTCCCTTTGCTTCCCCCCAAGGGGACCCTCCCAAAGGGGCCTCCCTCTCCCAGGAGCTTCCCCCCCAGACCCCCCTGGACAGAGAAGCAGAGTTAGTTAAGCAGAAAGTTGTTAACTTAGCTGCCAAGGTCAGTGTGTTATCTTCAGCCAGAAGAGAAGAAGAAACAGCAGCCAGACAGCCCAGCAACTGCCCCCACTGCCGAACGCAGAATGTGCAGAATGTCTACTTTGTTTTGGGTAATAGTTCTTAAACATTTCTATCTATCCAATGGAAGTGTTTAGAACAATCGTTATTTTGCTTTCTTACACCCAATAGTGACTTATTTACATTCTTTCACTTTCTCTGTTTTGAACTTTGCAAGGAAAAATTAAAAAGACGGTTTCAAACCGTCACAGCAGGGGGTTGGGACTGGCTGAGCCTTGAGCTCCCTTCCAGCCCTGACAGTTCTCTGACTCCGGGATTCATTATCATCTCATTATAATATGATAACACCTCCTGGCCTGAGGCTCCAAGGCAGATCACACCTTGGGCACCCCCTGGGGTATGTGTGGAAGCCTTACTCATGGGGGGCACAAGGGGCAGAGAGAGGCAGAGTTCAGACATTGACAGGGGTGAAGGTGATTGTAAAGGAGGTCTCCATAGTAATGGGAAGAGAGTCCTGAGGAGTTCTGAAGAGTCCTGAAGAGTTCTGAAGAGTCCTGAAGTGTTCTGAAGACTCCTGAAGAGTTCTGAGGAGTCCTGAAGAGTTTTGAAGAGTTCTGAAAAGTTCTGAAGACTCCTGAAGAGTCCTGAAGAGTTCTGAAGAGTCCTGAATTGTTCTGAAGAGTTCTGAATTGTCCTGAAACGTTCTGAAGAGTTCTGAAGAATCCTCAAGAGTTCTGAAGAGTCCTGAAGAAGTTTTGAAGACGTAGCAAGAAGAAGACTTTGAAGGAAGCTTTTCCTACTAAGATCGGGAAGGAGCAGCAGGACTGGACCCCGGGCCAGAGAGACATTTTTGGACCTTTGCATTGTTGGCAGCTGTGGACCTCTTTCCCTTTCCCCTCTTCACTTTACTCTGCCTTTCCCCTTTCTCCTCTCACCTTGCACTGCCTCCTGAAGTTTTACTGCTGACTGCAGTGAGCTCCCTGCTGTGAGCCACCTGAGATTTTGCACTTGGAGATCACAGTAAGGAACCATCAGGAGTCCACTGTTCAGACCATGCCAGTTTGTTGGCCTGACTGACACAGTCACAGAGTCACAGAACCAAGCAGGCTGGAAAAGACCTCAGAGATCATCAAGTCCAACCTCTTACCCAACACCTAACCCCTCCTGACACCTACCCCATTGCTCCAAGGGCCACAGCCAAGCTTGTTTGGAACACCTCCAGGGATGGGGACTCCACCACCAATGCCTAGAAATGAGGGGGAAAAAAACCCAAACCAAAAAACCTTCAGCCTATGCATTCCTGCCCTCCTGATCCTGAAATAAGTTAGTCACTGACAATGGTTTGGAGCATCCGTGAATTTATTCCTGTCTTCCTATCTCCAAATCCAAAGCTTTTCCAGCTCACTTCATGCTGCTCAATCATAGAATCATAAGCAAGGTTGGAAAAGACCTCAGAGATCATCAACTCCAACCTATCACCTAACACCCAACCCCTCCTGACACCTATCCCATGGCTCCAAGAGCCACAGCCAAGCTTGGTTTGAACACCTCTGGGGATGGGGACTCCACCGCCTCCCTGGGCAGCACATCCCAAGGGCCAATCTCTCTGTCTGGGAAGAACTTTCTCCTCACCTCCAGCCCAAACCTCCCCTGCACAGCTTGAGACTGTGTCCTCTTGTTCTGGTGCTGCTTGCCTGGGAGCAGAGCCCAACCCCCACCTGGCTACAACCTCCCTGCAGGTAGTTGTAGAGAGCAATGAGGTCTGCCCTGAGCCTCCTCTTCTCCAGGCTGAACACCCCCAGCTCCCTCAGCCTCTCCTCACAGGGCTGTGCCCCAGCCCCCTCCCCAGCCTTGTGCCCCAGCCCCCTCCCCAGCCTTGTACCCAGACCCCTCCCCAGCCTTGTGCCCCAGACCCCTCCCCAGTCTTGTACGCCAGGCCCCTCCCCATTCCTGTTGTCCCTCTCTAGATACCTTCCAGCTCTTCAATGTCCTTCTTAAATCCAGAGGGACTGTGTCAAGCTTTGGCCTCGGGAGGTCCTTAGAGAGCCATGGCCAAGGTGACTCTGGACTCTGTATTGTCTCTGCTGTGTGCTGTTGGATGGAGCTGGGATTGATCTTTCCAGTGACATTTCCCAACCCTGTCCAACCCTCTGTGGGACATTTTTGTCTCTTTTTCCCCTTTGGGAACAGGTCAAAGAGGAACTGTCTTGCTCAGAACTAAGACAGTCAGGCTAAATTGGTGAGTGGAAAGAGATCACTGAAGAAATGGGCAAGGAGAGAGGGCAGCATGGATGGGAAGCCATCTAGAGATGTCCTCACACCTCTTGCTGTCCTGCTACTTGCTCACAGCACTCTTAGCTTGCACCCAGTGCGCTGCAGTCCATGGCACCCTGCATCCCTAGGGCAGCCACCTTCCAACCTCTTCTGGCTTTGCCTGCTGGCTGCACTAAACAAGCCCTGGGGATGCTCTGCCACCTCCTCTGGAGCAGCTCAGCCCTGTCTGCTTCCACAGCTCTCTTCCACCACACCTTCAGCTGGGCTCTCCAAGGAGCTGCCCTCCAAGAACTCCATGAACCATGGCCAAAGTGGGCACTGAGAAGGGACCAGGGCTTGCCCTCCGCCACCTCCACCTCTGCATCACTGAAGACAGCACCCAGTGTGCTGCCAGCAGCCTGCTGGAGCCATCCCAGCTCAGGCTGAGAGCAACCCTACCAAGGAATAACCAACCTGGGAGAACTTCCTACTACAGTGCCAATGCCAAGAGGTTGGCTCACACCCTCCTGTCTGCAGATTTGGATGCATTTCCCTAAACTCTGACTGAATTATCAATGAACCTGCTCAGGGGGTTGGATGTGGCCCAGTAACACCTTGGAGTGCAGGGAGTGGAGCTTCTAAGCAGCTCCTGCTGGCACTGCACACACTCAGGGCTCCCCTCAGCTGCACACTGCTGGTACATGGAGTGTGAGTGGAATTATGGAAAGACCTCGAGGTGATTGAGTCCAACCACAACCTACCCTCTCCCTGCACACAGCTGTCCCTGGGCTCCTCACCCATCACAGCACTGCCCAGCCCTGCCCTTTGGGCAGTGTGTTTGGAGACAGACAGCACCAGGCCAGGCTCTCCACTGCCTGCCTGAGAACCACCTCAGACTTGGGCCTTCTCTCACCTTGATCACAGAATCACAGAACTGTTTGGGCTGGAAGAAACCTCTCAGACCATCCAGTCCAACCAGCAACCCAACAATGCCAAGGCAGGTTCCAGGCCATGTCCCTCAGCAGCACAGCTGCATGGCTTTGAAACACCTCCAGCCATGGGGACTCCAACACCTCCCTGGGCAGCCTCTGCCAATCCCTGACCACTCTGGCAGCAAAAAAATTTTTCCTCCTCTCCAACCTAAGCCTCCCCTGGCACAATTTCAGGACATTTCCTCTCCTTCTATCACCTGAGAGTGGGGAGCAGAGCCCAAGCCCCACCTGGCTGCAGCCTCCTCTCAGGGAGCTGGAGAGAGCAATGAGGTCTCCCTCAGCCTCCTCTTCCTCAGACTGAACAACCGCAGCTCCCTCAGCTGCTCCTCCCCAGAACATCCCTATGCATGGTGCCACTTTTCTCTGGTTCCCTGTGGGCATCACCCAGGCAGGTGGAGTGCCAGGCATGCTGCCAGCATCCCCAGCAGTTTCCATGGTGCTGTGCAGATGATCCTCAGGCAGCACAGGCTGGGCTGGGCAGGGTCAGAAGGAGGTGCCTGGGATGTCTGTTCCTCATGGCCCAGGACATACTTCCAACAGCCCTAACAAGGACCAAGAGCAAGGCCTGGAGGGATGCTGAAGTGCTGCTGAACTGCAGCAGTCTTCTCAGTCTGGAGAGGAGAAGGCTCCCAGGAGACCTTCTGGTGGCCTGCCAGGATCTGAAGGGGGCTCCAGGAAAGCTGGGGAGGGACTTTGGAGGGTGTGAGGGAGGGATAGGACTGGGGGGGATGGAGCAAAAGTAGAAGTGGGGAGCTTGAGATTGGATGTGAGGAAGAAGTTGTTGGGCAGGAGGGTGGTGAGAGCCTGGCAGAGGTTGCCCAGGGAGGTGGTGGAAGCCTCATCCCTGGAGGTTTTTGCAGCCAGGCTGGATGTGGCTGTGAGCAACCTGCTGTGGTGTGAGGTGTCCCTGGCCATGGCAGGGGGTTGGGACTGGCTGAGCCTTGAGGTCCCTTCCAGCCCTGACAGTTCTGTGAGTCTCTAAGTGCCACAGAGGGACAGGGGAAGCCTCCCAGCTGTGTGCCTCTGCCGTGCTGGGGAGCAGGTCCCAGCCCCCTGTGGTGCTGCAGGATTAATGGAACTGTGCATGCCTGGGGCTAGCTTGGGGCAGCAAGGAGAGAGAGAGGACTGCCAGGGCATCTCGACTGGGCCCAGGAAGGAGGCCATCTCATGAATGGATGATTAATGGCCATTTGTGAAGCCATTAATTAGTCATTTGGACAGTAAGCTGAAGCAACACCCAGGCTGCTGCCAGTCTACAGCCTGCCTTTGGAGAAGCAGGAGAAGAACAACAACAACAAAAAAGCCAAAAAGTCTCTTCTCAACCCCAAGCTTCCAGACGGGAGAGAAGAAATGAACAGGAAAAAAGGGAGGGGAGGGTGAGGGGGGTGATAAGGGGGGCAAGGGGAGTGATAAGGGGGACAAAAGGGGGGTGGCCTTTGCATATTCTGCTACTGTCTGATTCCATCTGGAGTGTCTTTAAGAACACCCTGGCTACAAGGGGAGCTCTCCACCAGGATTGATGGCTCCTCCTGCTCTCTGCAAGTGGAAAATTCAGGAAAGGGGGGGATTGGAGTTTTTTTTTTCTTCCCCCTAGGTTTGGCTGCTTATTGGTAGGGGAGAGTTATTTTCACCCTGCTGCAGGAGCAGCAGCAGCCTAGGAGTTTGTGCAGGGTGCTGAGCAGCCCCTGAGGGGCAGCATGGCTCAGGGGGGTGTGATGGATGGAGGGGAGGAGGGCTTGGTGTGCCAGCAGAGAGTGGCAACATTGCCATGGACTGCTGCAAGTGCTGCAGCAGCTGCAGCCTGGCCCTGGAGGCCTAACCATTCCCAGCAGCATATTCCCCAGCAGCTGCAGACAGCTCTTCCTGCCAGGCTAATTGAATTGCAGCTCCCTTCAGAGCAAGCTGTCTGTCTCCTTCAGCAGGAGAGCAGGCAGCAGCCTGCTGAGCTGGCACAGCAGCTCCTCCTGAGGCACCAGGTGACAGCAAACTGCTCCTCCTGCCTCTGCTTGCAGACACACAGACATGGAACTGGTTGGATGGGACAAGCCCTCCAAGGTCATCCAGGGCTCAACCCAACCCCACCATGGCCACCAAACCATGGTCCCAAGTGCCATGGCCACAGCTTGCTGGAACACCTCCAGCCATGGGGACTCCAACACCTCCCTGGGCAGCCTCTGCCAAGCCCTGACCACTCTGGCAGCAATGAAATTTTTCCTCCTCTCCAACCTAACCCCTCCCCTAGGACAATTTCAGGCTATTTCCTCTGCTTCTATCACCTGAGACTAGGGAGCAGAGCCCAAGCCCCACCTGGCTGCAGCCTCCTCTCAGGGAGCTGCAGAGAGCAATGAGGTCTCCCTGAGCTCAGCCTCCTCTTCTCCACATCAAACACCCCCAGCTCCCTCAGCTGCTCCTCCCCAGCCCTCTTTTCCAGACCCTTCCCCACCTTACTTGCCCTTCTCTGGCCCTGCTCCAGCTCCTCAATGTCCTCCTTGCATCAGGTCCCCACAGCTGAAGGCAGCACTCAAGCCTCAGCCTTGGCACAATGCTTGGGCTCCACGACGTTAAAGGCTTTTCCCCACCCCAAACCCTTCCTCAATTCCATGGAACTATTTCATTTCACCTCTCCCAGCCTGTGAATTTCCACCTTTCCTGCCTCTCTTTCCCTTTTCACCTGCAGCAGAACTGCAGGTTAATCACAGTGGGCAGGATGATGTCAAAGCTGCATCCAGCCTGAGGAAGACCATCAAGAAAGGCAGACAGGCAGCTGACTGGAGTGAACAGGCACCAGACAGGAGCCTGAGCACCCACCCCAGCTCTGGGCATTGCTTCAGGCTGCAGCAGCAGCACTGAACGGCAGCTTGAATGTGATCCCACCAAGATCCAGGGAAACCAGCAGATAGATCAATGTGCTGGCTGCCAGTGACCTTTTTAGCTCTTGAAACATGGAGCTCAGTGAGGATTTGTGAGACAGTTCTGGCTGCAAAGGGAAAACATTGGAACAATAAAGTGCCCTGGTGGCCAAGAGAGCCAAGGGGGTCCTGGGGGCAGCAGGAAGAGTGTGGGCAGCAGGGCTGGGGAGGTTCTGCTCCCCCTCTGCTCTGCCCTGCTGAGAGCACAGCTGCAATCCTGTGTCCAGCTCTGGGCTCCCCAGCTCCAGAGAGACAGAGACCTGCTGGAGAGAGGCCAAGGGAGAGGCAGGAGGAGGAGTTGGGGACTTGAGCATCTCCCCTGGGAAGAGAGCCTGAGAGCCCTGGGGGTGGTTAGTGTGGAGAGGAGAAGGCTGAGAGGGATCTGCTCAATGTCCCTCAAGAGCTGAGGGCTGGGGGGCAAGGGGAGGGGGCCAGGCTCTGCTGGGTGGTGCTCAGCAAGAAGTCAAGCACCAATGGACATCAACTGGAGCAGAGAAGGGTTCAGCTCAACAGGAGGAGAAACTTCTTTGGTGTGAGGCTGCTGGAGGCCTGGAGCAGGCTGCCAGAGAGGTTGTGGAGTCTCCTGCTCTGGAGACTTTCCAACCCCATCTGGATGTGTTCCTGTGAGGACTCTTCTGGGTGCTCCTGCTCCGGCAGGGGGTTGGACTGGGTGATCTCTGGAGGTCCCTTCCAACCTCTGATGTTCTGTGGTACTGTGATCTAAGTCAGAACTGATTTTCTCAGCTTTGATTAATCTCTCCACTGCAGGCATCCCCCACAGCCCACAGACACTGAGCCAGGGACACTCCTGGAGCTGCTTCATCCCTGATGAGGACAGGAACTGACTCTGGGGACACCTAATAGAGACCTTCCAGTAGCTGAAGGGGCTCCAAGAAGGCTGCAGAGGGACTGTTCCCAGAGGCCTGCAGGGACAGCCCCAGAGGCAATGGTTTGAAATGAGAGCAGAGCAGATTGAGATTGGATGTGAGGAACAAGTTCTGCCCCAGGAGGCTGCTGCAACACTGCAAGAGGTTGCCCAGGGAGGTGGTTGAGGCTCCATGCCTGGAGATCTTCAAGGTGAGGCTGGAGAGGGCTGTGGGCAACCTGATCTAGTGAAGGATGTCCCTGCTGAGTGCAGGGGGTTGGCCTGGATGAGCTTTGGAGCTCCCTTCCAGCCCAGCCCAGTCTGTGTCTCTATCAACACCAACCTGGAGGCACACACCAAAGCCATTGGTTTGGCTTTATCCTTTGTACTGTTCAAGTGCTCAGCATCAGGGAATCCCTGTGGCTGGAGAAGCCCTTTGAGAGCACCCAGCCCAACCATTATCCAGCCCTGCCCAGGCTGGGGCTGAACCATGGCCCTCAGCACCACATCTCTGCCTCCTGGGATGGGCATTCAACCACCTCCCTGGGCAGCCTGGGCCAGGCTCTGAGAACCCTTTCAGGGAAGAAGTTTCTTCTAGAATGACTCTGAAGTGCCCAGAACAGCCTCTCAGAAGCTCCCACAGCCAAACCAGCAATTTTTGAGAAAGGATGGGGACTAAGAACCCCTGCTGCCCCACCCCAGCAGCTGCTTTAGGATGTGGGAAGCACTTGCAAGCCTGCAGGTCCCTAGGAATGCAGTTCACTGCCTTCTTCCTCTGTCGCCAGCTCATCCTAAACCTCTGGCCCTGCCCAATGAGCTTCCCAGCAGAAGGCAAAGGAAACTAACCCCTAAACAGGAATAAAAGGGCTGGCAGGCAGGCTCAGGCTACATGCATCATCACTCCAGCAGCAGCTGCTTCCTCCTTTGGATGTAGAGCAGTAAATCTGGGAGGAGTGCTGCACACATATCATGGGCCTGGGAGGGGACTGGGGAGAACCAGAGCTTGGACATGAAAAACGAGATGCTGACCAGCAGAAAGCTGCTGACCACCCCAGAGTGCTTCCCAGCATCCCACTGGGAGGAATTTGTCACAGGATCCCAGCGTGCCAGCTGGGAAGGGTCAGCAGGGCCAGGGAGGTTCTGCTCCCCCTCTGTTCTGCCCTGCTGAGACCTCCCCTGGAATATTGCATCCAGTGCTGGGCTCCCCAGCTCAGGAGGGATCTACAGGGATCTGCTGGAGAGAGGCCAAGGGAGGGCTGCAAGGATGCTGAAGGGCCTGGAGCACTGCCTGGGGAGGAGAGGCTGAGAGCCCTGGGGGTGGTTAGTGTGGAGAGGAGAAGGCTGAGAGGGATCTGCTCAATGTCTCTCAAGAGCTGAGGGCTGGGGGGCAGGAAGGAAGGGACAGGGACAGCCTCTGCTCACTGTGCCCTGGGCTAGGCCAAGGGGCAAGGGATGGAAACTGCAGCACAGGAGGTTCCAGCTCAGCAGGAGGAGGAACTTCTGCACTGGGAGGGTGCCAGAGCCCTGGAGCAGGCTGCCCAGAGAGGTTGTGGAGACTCCTTCTCTGGAGCCTTTGCAGCCCTGTCTGGATGTGTTCCTGTGTGCCCTGTGCTGCATTCTCTGGTCCTGCTCTGGCAGGGGCTTGGACTGGAAGATCTCCAGAGGTCCCTTCCAACCCCTACCATCCTGTGATCCTGGGATCTGCTCCAAGCTTTCTGGGTCACAGCAGAGTTGAGGACATGATCCAGCCCTTGTTAGCTGTCCTGCTTGTTGCCAGGCCTGTCACCACTCACCACAAGGCTCCAACCACCAACAAGGCTCCAACCACCAACATGCTCACTCTCAGCAGCTTGACAGAATCATTTTGACACAGAGAAGGAACACAGAAGTGGTTCTTAGCCTGTCCAAAGGGTTTCCTGCAGGTACTTTTTGCTGCAAAAAAAGATGAGACCTCAGAGCTGCAGCTGAAGGTCTGCGGGGGACCTGTAGGTAGGCTGGGGAGGGACTGTTCAGGAGGGGCTGTGGGGATAGGAGCAGGGGCAAGGGTTTGGAAGTGGAGCAGGGCAGGGGTAGGTTGGACATCAGGAGGAAGTTGTGCACAGGGAGGCTGGGGAGAGACTGGAACAGGCTGCCCAGGGAGGTGCTGGAGGCTCCATCCCTGCAGACATTCAAGGGCAGCCTGGATGTGTCCCTGGGCAGCCTGCTCCAGCTGGAGCTGTCCCTGCTGCCTGCAGGGTGTTGGACAAGATGCCCTTGGAGGGTCCCTTCAATCCTTATGCAAGCTGTGAGTGTGTAGTTAAGGGAGGCTGCAGCCCTTTTCCACAGGGATTCCTGTGCATCCCTCTGCATCCCTCTGCATCCTTCTGCATCCTTGTGCTTCCCTGTGCATCCCTGTGCATCCTTGTGCATCTCTGTACATTCCTGTGCATACCTGAGCTGCTCAACTGCCCAGGCTTGGAGCAGGGGCAGTTGTCAGTTCTTACCCTCTTCTCCTGCATCTACCTAACACATATAGAAACAGGAGTGGGTGGCAGAGCAGCAGCAAGCACAGGCAGAGACCCATCCCTGCCCAACCTGGCAGGCTGGCTGCAGGAGCTGCTGTGAACTGCAGGGCTGGTAAATAATCCCAGAGCTACCCAAATATCAAGTCCAGAAGTTCTCTCTTTTAGGAGCTGATTTTCTCAAAGCCTTTCTATTATCTTTGCTGTCAGATGAAGTGCTGCCTCCACCTCCCCAGCAGCCTCATTCAGCTGCTGCTGAAGCCTCCCCATTCCTATTCTGCACAAAGCTCTGCCACAGAGCTTACAAATGAGGTGACACCATTGCCTGTGACAGCCACAAGAACACCCTGTGCTCCTGACAAGGTTTTCCCCATGCATTACATCTCTCTCCGGATAAAGTTTTTCTGCAAATGAGAAATGCAGACAGGGGGGTGCCAAGGAGCTCTGAGCAGCAGGAGATGGAGGGAAAAGGGCTCAGGAGAAGGAAAGCTGCCTGGTGGGCAAGGTTCTACAGTCATGCTAATGACAGGCTCTGCAGAGGGACCTGGGCAGGCTGCAGCCATGGCTGAGCTCAGCTGCAGGAGGCTCAACAAGGCCAAGGGCTGTGTCCTGAACTTGGGGCACAACAACCCCAGGAAGGCTCCAGGCTGGGGGCAGAGTGGCTGGAAAGTGCCCAGCAGGGAAAGGCCTGGGGGGGCTGGGTGGCAGCAGCTGGAGAGGAGCCAGGGGGTGGCCAGGGGGGCAAGAAGGGCAGCAGCAGCCTGGGCTGGAGCAGCAATGGTGTGGGCAGCAGGAGCAGGGCAGGGATTGTCCCCCTGGGCTCAGCACTGGGGAGGCCACAGCTTGAGTGCTGGCTTCAGTTTTGGGGCCCTGAGTGCAAGAAGGACCTTGAGGAGCTGGAGCAGGGCCAGAGAAGGGCAAGAAAGGTGGGGAAGGGTGTGGAGAAGAGGGCGAGGGAGGAGCAGCTGAGGGAGCTGGGGGTGTTTGGTGTGGAGAAGAGGAGACTGAGCTCAGGGAAACCTCATTGCTCTCTTCATCTTAGTTGGAGCCAGGTGGGGGTTGGGCTTTTCCCCCTAGGAAGGGCAAAGGCTCCTCAGATCCAACCTAACCCTCTCCTGGGGCAACTTGAGCCCAGCTCCTCTCATCCTATCACTTGTTGCTAGGGAGAAGAGACTGACCCCCCACCTGGCTCCAACCTCCTTCCAGGGAGTTGTGGGGAGCAGTGAGGTCACCCCTCAGCCTCCTTTTCTCCAGATCCAACCCAGGTCCCCAGCCCTTTCCCTGCCCCCCAGGACCTTCCCCAGCCACCCAGCACTGCTGGCTCAGCCGCAGCCTTCCTCCCAGCACTCAACTGAGACAGAACCACTCAGACTCCTTCTTCTGCCAAGTTTTGAAGGGCCTGGCAGAGCTGCCCTGCTGCTGAGACAAAGCTTCAGCTCCATTCTTCTTCAGAGGTTCCTGCAGGCTCCTCCACGGGCACACATCTGTCCAGATGTCAATGCTCCCTTCTGCCTTCTTTGCCAGTTTCCTCAGGCCCATTCCCACCCAGCTGCCTATAAATCCTCCCTCCTTTCACAGGGTGGATGATGTAGGACCCCCTGACAAACACCCAGCCCCAGGCAGGGCAGTAAATGGGAGAGGAGATTTAGCTGCTCTGGAGACAACGCCGTTACTCTTCCTCTGGGGAGCAGCAGGGACTGGCACTGCTGCCCAGATTTATAGGTGGCCAGATGCTCCTGCCCTTGGCACTGCCTCCCCCAGCTCACCCCTGCACAGCTGCAGCAAGTCTGAGCTCCTGCTCTTGGCTTTTGCCTCGCTGAGGTGGGAGAAAAACTTCCCAGAGAGGAGAGAACTCCAGCAGCCTCCTCTGCAAAGAGCTGTCCCAGGCCAAGGAAGTCCTCCTGAGGCTGAACAGGGAGAGGCTGGGAGGGAGCAAAGTCACTGCCAGGGACATGCTTCATCTGCCTGAGCTCAGACAGGAGGAGCCCCAAGGAGAAGGAGCTGGCAGTGCTGGTGGGCAGCAAGTTCTGCAGGGCACAGCAATGTGCCCTGGGGGGCAAGAAGGCCAAGGGGGTCCTGGGGGGCATTCAGCAGAGTGTGGCCAGCAGAGCCAGGGAGGTTCTCCTCCCCCTCTGCTCTGCCCTGCTGAGACCTCCCCTGGAATATTGCATCCAGTGCTGGGCTCCCCAGCTCAGGAGGGATCTACAGGGATCTGCTGGAGAGAGGCCAAGGGAGGGCTGCAAGGATGCTGAAGGGCCTGGAGCACTGCCTGGGGAGGAGAGGCTGAGAGCCCTGGGGGTGGTTAGTGTGGAGAGGAGAAGGCTGAGAGGGATCTGCTCAATGTCTCTCAAGAGCTGAGGGCTGGGGGGCAGGAAGGAAGGGACAGGGACAGCCTCTGCTCACTGTGCCCTGGGCTAGGCCAAGGGGCAAGGGATGGAAACTGCAGCACAGGAGGTTCCAGCTCAGCAGGAGGAGGAACTTCTGCACTGGGAGGGTGCCAGAGCCCTGGAGCAGGCTGCCCAGAGAGGTTGTGGAGTCTCCTTCCCTGGAGCCTTTGCAGCCCTGTCTGGATGTGTTCCTGTGTGCCCTGTGCTGCATTCTCTGGTCCTGCTCTGGCAGGGGCTTGGACTGGAAGATCTCCAGAGGTCCCTTCCAACCCCTAACATCCCCTGAGCCTGTGAGCCGGACTTCTGTGTAGCTGCCAGCCTGCTGCTGTGCTGCCTGAGCAAGCAGCCTGCAGCTAGAGCAAACAGACCCCAGGAAAGAGTCTTGGGAAGCCCAGGGGCAGCTGAGCTCACAGAGAATATGTAAAGCCCAGGGCACCTCTCCCAGTGACAGCTCTTTCTGATTTAAGAGCCTCCTGACTGTAAAACTGGGCCAGGATATAATTCAGCAGGGACTTTGATTCATTTGGAAAAGATTTACACTTGCAGCTTTAAATGAAGCCCAAGTTAATTAAGTGTCTCCCTACATTACCACAGAGCAGTTCCTCAGTGCTGCTTTGCCCCCCTCCTGAACTTTCAAACTCAAGTTCAGCATTTTCCCTCTCTCCCTCTCTCCCTCTCTGAAAGAAAAGAAAATAAAACAGATACTGGGGAAGCCATTTTCATGCATCTTTGAGACCCCTGCAATAGGAACAAGTTTTTGACAATTTATTTATTTCCAGCTAAAGAAAAAAAAAATTGGGCAAACAGAAAAGAAAAAAAAAAACAAAATCAACTCATTTAAGAATTTTTTTGTTATATTTTTTCCTTTTTCCATGCAGTTGTGGCACTGATAAAACCTTCCTTAGGTGAGGCTGCTTGGTGGCAATCAGGCTTGGCACTTCCCATGCAAATCAGATTAATAAAGACATTTGCCTGCATCTAAAGGAGAATGCAGTCAGTCTGTCTGCCTGGTAGGAACTTTAAGTCTTCTTAAGTGAACTTGGCCAGGAATATTTTTTTGCAGAGGCCAAAATGAAAAAGAAAAAAAAAAAAAAAAAAAAGAAAAAAAAAAAAGGAGAGGGGAAAAAAGAGAAAAACCCAGAAAATACAAAAGGAAAAAAATAAAAAGAAAAAATATTTTGAAAATGAAAAAGAAAAAAGAGAAAAAAGAAAAAGAAAAAGAAAGAAAAAAGAGAAAAAATAAAAATAAAGAAAAAAAGGAAAAAAAAGGGAAAAAGGAAAAAGAAGGAAAAGGAGAAAAGGAGAAAAGGAGACAAAAAGAAGGAAAAGAGAAAAGGAGACAAAAAGAGAAAAAGAGAAAGAAAAAAGAGGAAAAGAAAAGAGACAAAAGAGAAAAAAGAGGAAAAGAGAAAAAGAAGGAAAAGGAGAAAAGGAGACAAAAAGAAGGAAAAGGAGAAAAGGAGACAATAAGAGAAAAAAGTAAAAAGAAAAAAGGGGAAAAGAAGAAAAAATAGGGAAAAAGAGAAAAGGGGAAAAGAGGAAAAAAAGAAAAAAGAAAAAAAAGAGAAAGAAAAATGAAAAAAGGGGGGAAAAAGGAAAAGGAGAAAAGGAGGATAAAAGGGAGAACATAAAACAGAAAAAAGGGGGGGGAAGTAAAAAGTGGGGAAAAGAAAAAAGAGGAAAAGAGAAAAAAAGGAAAAAGGGAAAAATAAAAAAATGGAAAAGAAAAATTTTAAAAAGAAAAAAGGAGGAAGGAAAGGAAAAAAGGCAAAAAAAGAAAAAAGGGAAAAAAGAAAAAGAAAAAAGGGGGGAAAGGGAAAAATTGGGGAGGAAAAGGAGAAGAAAAGAAGAAAGAAGAAAAAAACAGAAAAAAGGAAAATTTTTAAAAGGGATTTTTTTTTAATAAAAAAAAGAAAAACTGCAAATAAAACCTCATAAAGAAGTGTCAGTTAAGAAGCAAAGGCAGGGAAGGGCCTTGCAGCTCTCTCTCTGCCGTCAGTTCTCTCTGAACTTGCTGGCCCAAGGGTCTCCTGCTCTGCTCCCTGCTCGGCCAGGGAGGGAAGTGCAGCAGCAGCAGCTCTGCAGGCTCTGCTCTGCGGGAGGTCACAGCCAGCCTCAGCCTCCCTGCAGCCCAGTAGCAGTGAAGGCAGCAGGGAGGTGCTGCAGGCACAGCTTGCCTGGCTCTGGGCCACCACAGATCACAGCATGTTGGACTGGAAGGGACCCTTGGAGATCATCCTGCCCAACCCTCTGCCAGGGCAGGGCACACAGAACACATCCAGGTCCAGCTGGAAAGCCTCCAGAGCCTCCACAACCTCTCTGGGCAGCCTGCTCCAGGCCTCCAGCAGCCTCACACCAAAGAAGTTTCTCCTCATGTTGAGGTGGAACCTCCTCTGGGTTCCACTGTCCCTTGTCCTGTCCCTGGGTACCACTGACAAGAGCCCAGCCCCAGCCCCTGGCCTCACACTCTATCTGTTGAAAATATTGATCAGATCCCTCTCAACCTTCTCCTCTACAGCCTAACCAGCCCCAGGGCTCTCAGCCTCTCCTCATAAGACATGTCCCAGGCCCTTCATCATCCTCACGTGGGCTTCTCTGTCTCCCAGCAGTCTGAGACCATCCTCCCACTTCCTGAGAGCCTGGCAGACCTGGCAGGCTGCTTCTGCACCAGGACAGACACAGAGCCACAGAATGGTTTAGAAGAGACCTTCAATATCATCCTGCTCCAACCCCCTGCCATGGGCAGGGACACCTCCCACCAGCACAGCTTGTTCAGGGCCTCATCCAGCCTGGCCTGGAACACCTCCAGGCAGGAAGCAGCCACAGCCTCCCTGGGCAACCTGTGCCAGTCTCTCCCCACCCTCACTTGAAACAATTTCTTCCTCATCTCCACTCTCACTCTCCCCTCTCCCAGCTCAAAGCCATTGTCCCTCAGCCTGGCACTCCAAGGTCTCTCAGGCTGGAGAGAGCAAGACAGTCTCCCCTCAAAACCTGAGCTTCCTGAGCTGCTCCAGACCAATTCTCCTTACCCCAGCCTGTGAACCATCCCAACCAAAGCACTTCTCTGAGCTCTGCTCTGCCCCCAGAAAACAGAGACTCGGGTGGGAGGTCAGCCAGGAGCTGCCCTCTGCCTGGGGAAGGGCTGCTGGAAGGCATCCAGATGGCAGAGGCAGCATTTGGTGTGGCTGTGGCACCATGGGCACACAGATGATCAGCCTGCCCCCTTCCCTGCCCATGGCTTCCCCATCCTGCCCTGCCTGAGGGACCTCCAGCCTGTTGGGCAAGTGCTTGGTGATGATTTCTGCACCCACCCTGGAGCAGGTGAGGGCCTGCAGCCTTCTGTCCTAAACAGCGTCAACTCCCCAGGGCAAAACACGAGCCCTGGAGCAGGCTGCCCAGAAAGATTGTGGAGTCTCCTTGTCTGGAGCCTTTGCAGCCCTGTCTGGATGTGTTCCTGTGTGCCCTGTGCTGCATTCTCTGGTCCTGCTCTGGCAGGGGCTTGGACTGGAAGATCTCCAGAGGTCCTTTCCTCAGTCCTCACTGCTGGGGATGGACCTCTCCAGTGCTGCAGGAGGATCATTCTCCCTCAGTCCTCACTGCTGGGGATGGATCTCTCCAGGGCTGCAGGAAGATCATCCTCCCTCAATCCTCACTGCTGGGGATGGACCTCTCCAGTGCTGCAGGAGGATCATCCTCCCTCAATCCTCACTGCCTCAGATGGATCTCTCCCTTGGAGATCATTCAGCCCAACCCCCCGCCAGAGCAGGTCACCCAGGAATGCATGCAGAGGGGTTTGGAAGCCTCCAGAGGAGACTCCACAACCTCTCTGGGCAGCCTGCTCCAGGCCTCCAGCAGCCTCACTCCCAAGTAGTTTCTCCTCCTGTTCAGGTGGAAGCTCCTGGCTTCCAGTTTGTGTCCCCTGCCCCTTGTCCTTGTCCTGTCCCAGGACAGCACTGAGCAGAGCCTGGCCCCTGCTGCTTGCCCCCCACCCTTCAGCTATTGACAGACATTGATCAGATCCCCCTCAGCCTCCTCCTCTCCAGGCTCGCCACCCCCAGGGCTCTCAGCCCTTCCTCACCAGACATGTTCCAGGCCCTTCATCATCCTCATAGCCTCCCATGGACCCTCTCCAGTAGTTCCCTCTCCCTCTCAAGCTGGGACACTGTGGAGTCTCCTTCTCTGGAGACTCTCCAGACCCTGCTGGTTGTGCTCCTGTGTGACCTGTTGCAGGTGGCCCTGCTCTGGCAGGGGGTTGGAGTGGATGATCTCCAGAGGTGCCTTCCAAGCCCTGCCATGCTGTGGTGCTGGGGAGGTGCAGCAGCCTTGATTGATACATCCAGCATGATGTGAGGATGAGTGATGGAGAGAGGCAGAGAGCTGGGCAGGCAGGGGACACTGACAGAGGACATGCTTGATTATTTTAATTTCCTAAACAATCCCAGCCCTGGACAGGCCTTTAGACTTCATCTGCTCCAACATCAGTCTGAAGCTATCACCTCCTCCCCTGCTCTCACCTCCCAGCAGGCCAAAGAGACTCTGATAGGAAAATATTGAGATCTAATCAGAGTTTATTGCTTCTGCTGCAGGCAGTGCCTCAGGCTTGCGGGGAGAGGAGGTTGGGGGGGTGGGGTGCTTGTGTTTTATCTCTTTTATTAAATTCACCAACCTGAGCAGCCCTCTTTGGGATCAAAAGGTGGTTCCTGCCTCCTGCTGCAGAGTGCTGGCCTGGATTCCTCCTGCAATAAAAAACCTCTCCCTGTAATTTGTTGGGGAAACAGACGACTTCTCATTACTGGAGCAGGGCAGGAGGACTCCTCCCCAGATGATAGCCAGCACTGATGATCTCTTCACACAGGAGGGGGCAAGGACCCACACCTGGAGCCCCAGGTGGCACAGAGTGACCCCAGCACTGATGATCTCTTCACACAGGAGGGGGCAAGAACCCACACCTGAGCCCCAGGTGGCACAGAATGAGCCCAGCACTGCAGCACTGGCACTGAGCAGGCAGCAGAGAGCAGGAGAGAGGCCAACGGCTGTGGTTGGCACTCAGTCTCTCAGCCCCACACAGCTTCAGGTGCAGCCCTGCACCTGCCTCTGCTCAGGCTGCTTCTGAAGAGCACTCCTGAGGCTGGTTTGGGTTGGGAAAAACCTTTAAGGTCACCCACTCCAACCATTCTCTCACCCTGCCCAGGCTGGGGCTGAGCCATGGCCCTCAGCACCACAGCTCTGCCTCCCTGAAACGCCTCCAGGGATGGGCATTCTGCCATCTCCCTGGGCAGCCTGGGACAGGCTTGGAGGGACCTTTCAGAGAAGAAGTTTCTTCTCCTGTCCAACCTAAACCTTCCCTGGGGCAATTTGAGGCCATTTCCTCTCCTCCTATGACTTGTGAGAAGAGCCCAGCCCCCACCTCACTGCCACCTGCTTTCAGAGAGCTGTAGAGAGAACCACATCCTTCTGAGTGCAATCCTTCCACCCTGTGGCTCCTCTCCCCAATATTCCTCCCCCAATATTCCTCCCCAGTATTCCTCCCCCCAATATTACTCCCCACAATGTTCCTCCCCCAATGTTCCTCCCCCAGTGTTCCTCCCCCCATTGTTCCTCCCCCAATATTCCTCCCCAATATTCCTCCCCCCAATATTCTTCCCCACAATGTTCCTCCTCCCCTTGTTCCTCCTCCCATTGTTCCTCCCCTCAATGTTTCTCCTCCCAATATTCCTCCCCCAATGTTCCTCCCCTTCATTGTTCCTCCCCAATTGTTCCTACCCCAATTTTTTCCTCCCCCCATTGTTCCTCCCCTTATTGGTCCACCCCCATTGTTCCTCCCCCCAATATTCCTCCCCCCATTGTTCCTCTCCCCATTGTTCCTCCCCCCAATATTCCTCCCCCCAATATTCCTCCCCTCCATTGTTCCTCCCCCCAATATTCCTCCCCCCAATATTTCTCCCCCCAATGTTCCTCCCCCTAATGTTCCTTCTCCATTGCTCCTCCCAGGCTCTGAGCTGTTGGTCTGGGATGAGTGTGGTGGGCTTGGAGCCTTCCCCTCCCTGCTCTGCTGCCTCAGGACAATTCTCTCTTCCCTGCAGATGCTGAGGGTGCTGAAGGCTGAGAACCTGAAGGATGATTTAGTCTGGATGAGCCTGGAGCAGGCTGCCCAGAGAGCTCTTGGAGTCTTCTTCCCTGGAGACTTTCCAACCCCCCCCTGGGCACTGTGCTCCTGGGCAGGCTGCTGTGAGTGCCCTGCTGGAGCAGGGGGCTTGGACTGGGTGAGCTCCAGAGCTCCCTTCCCACCCTCAGCATGCTGGGGGGCTGTGAAATGTCACAGAACGGTCAGGGCTGGAAGGGAGCTCAAGGCTCAGCCAGTCCAACCCCCTGCCATGGGCAGGGACACCTCACACCACAGCAGGTTGCTCACAGCCACATCCAGCCTGGCTGCAAAAACCTCCAGGGATGAGGCTTCCACCAGCTCCCTGGAAAACCTCTGCCAGTCCCTCTGCAGCCTGCTTGGAGCCCCTTCAGGTACTGGAAGGTTGCTCTAAGGTCTGCTTGGAGCCTTCTCTTCTTCAGGCTGAACAGCTCCAACTCTCCCAGCCTGTCCCCACAGCAGAGGTTCTGCAGCCCTCTGATCATCCTGGTGGCCTCCTCTGGAGCCTCTCCAGCAGCTCCAGGTCCTTGTGCTGGGGGCCCATGACTGGAGGCAGTGCTGTAGGTGGGATCAGAGCAGAGCAGAGCAGAGGGGCAGAATCCCCTCCCCAGCCCTACTGCATCCCAGCTCAGGGTTGGCTTTTTGGGCTGCTAGCTCTCCTTGCTGGCTCACCAGCTGCCTTTCCTCTGTCCCTGAGGGATACTGAATCAGCCCACACTCAGCTGAGGAACTATGTAATGAGAACCTAGAGGGTGGGCACTGTTTTGCCCTCTGCAAGCCTCATCAAGAACATGTGAAGAGGGCACCTGGCAGCCTGCTGCTGCTGCTTTCAAAGCAAGCCAAGGGAAGCTTCCCTTCAGCCCTTGCCTCCCAGGTCATCATCAGCTTGCCATGGTGCTTTCCTCCCCCTCCCCTGCCCAGTCTCCCCAGCCTAGGTGTGGTGTGCTCCCATTCACACGTGGCAGCTCCCATGGGTGTCTGAACCAAAGCACTTCTGCACTGCTGCTCTTACAGTTCCCATCTCTGAGCCTCAGGCAAAGGCCACCCACCCCTGCATTTAGCCTGAGGCTGGCACAGAGGTGGTCATGACCACCCCAAGGGGCTGCTCTCTGCTGCGAGAGGCCCTTGGTAGAGCAAGATCTGTGGCCCAGGGGTGTCACACAGCCTGCTGCTGGCCTGCAGGGCCAGCAGGCTGCAGAGCACTGAAGCCAGAGCTCAGTGCAGGCTCCTTGCCCAGCCCAAGGGCCTCAGGACACTCTGTGAAGGGCCTCAGGACACTCTGTGAAGGGCCTCTCCGCTCTGCTCATGCCTGAGAGCTTGGCCAAGCCCACAGCTTCAGTGGGGCTGCAACAGCCACTTGGCCATTTGTGCTGGTTTGAGGTCTGCCAGAACATCTCTTGCCCCGAAAGGGACAAAAGAATGACACTCACACAAATGGATTGGAGAGTGATGGAAAGTTTAAATGGAAAAGCGATTGGTGAAAATACAGAAAAACTACACAGCATAGTGGCAAAAAACATCCTAAAGCATAGAGAGTCCCTTACATAATACCCAGAGGCTTCCCAATCCTTCCCTTCTCCCACCTGAGGTTTAACCAATCCCTCAGGGCTCTTTCCTCCCCCTCCCGCTGCTAGGCAAGTCTCAGGCTGGCCAGGTCTGAGACTGCCCACCCCCTCCATTCTCCCCCAGCATTACACGATAAGAGAGGACATCTCCCATGGGAGCAGAGAGGGAAGAAAGAGGAAGAGAATGACTCTGCAGATGGCTTTATAGGGCGCAGGATTTATGGGTAGAAATACGCTGTTTCCTGTGTCCACCCCTATTGGGTGGGCACCTGGGACACCAGAGGTGTATCTCATGCAGCAGTGGCAGGGGGCACCCAGCCTAAACTGCCACACTCCACCCCTTATTTCATACCCATAATTCCTGCACCCAAAACATATCATCAAATCAGAACAGTCCTTAGATGACATGTCTGGCAAAGTCCAGGTCCTCATCTGGGCCTCCTTCCGAAAGGTCTGTCCCTCGGGCTCAGGTCACAGTTCATTCCAGCTCTTCTCCCTCATCCTGTGGAACCTTCCAGCTACGCAGAGTTCATTCTTCTGCACGGTGAACTCTTCATGGATCCAATGGACATCCTGGCCACCTGGAAACAACCTCACAACTTCTCAATCAAACATCAATCTCCATCCACTCAAATGGCATGTCTCCACCCCTTGGGGCAATCGAGTCAGAACTATCAGGCTCCTCGACTCGACTCCTTCCACCCCTTGCAGGCAAAAGCACGCTGAGACTTTCCAAAGCTGCACGGACCTTTCCCAAGTCCAGTGCTGACCGCTTCCAGCCACGGCCCGAGGCTAATACGGATGCACACTGCGCACAGGCACACCGCTCCCCCTGAGCGTAAGCATGCCGAGGCGTGGAGGCATCCAGCTACACAGCCCTCCCCCGGAGAGGGCGTGGCTGCACTGCAGCCAGCCGAGAAGAGAGGCGGAGCCAGGTGCTAGGCGCCATTTTCGGAGCACGTCCGAGAATCAGGGGAGAGATAACAGCGAGAGCCGCCGTCACCTCTGCAGCCGCGGTACAGATCCAAACCGCCGCCACCCCTCGGGCCACAAGAGCGGCTTTTCCAGCCAAAGCTACGCTCGCTCCCTGGGCCCTCGGAAGCAGCCTTTGAACTGGAGCCACCGCTCGCCTTCTTGATTACGGGAGCCACCGCTCACCGCCCCACTGCGGCTAGCCCCCACCACTGCAGGACAAGCCGACCCTGGTCTGCTTCCGACTGTCCCTCCCCCTTCCTCGGCTCCGTGCCGCTCTGCTCGCCGCTGCTGCCGAGGGGAACAAAAGGGAAAAGGGACAGGCACTGCATTCTTAAGCTTTTCCCCTGAAGCAAATGGCTACAAAATCACCACTGCCGCTTGGAAGGGTAGACGGGATTCTACGCCACCGCTATGAACCAGGGCATCCCCTCGGAAGCCATAAAACGCTCACACGATCGCGCCAGCACAAAGCCTTGAGCCCAGCCACCAAAACCAACAACGCCCAGATATCCATTTCAACTTTTCCACCCTGCACTTCTCCAATCCAATTTGCAGAGTTCCGCAGGAACCATCCTCTGCTACCAAAAATCTGTGCTGGTTTGAGGCCAGCCAGAACATTTCTTGCCCCAAAAGGGACAAAAGAATGACACACGCAAACAGATTGGAGAGTGATGGAAAAGTTTAAATGGAAAAGCAATTGGTGAAAATACAGAAAAACTACAAAGCATAGTGGCAAAGAATATCCCAAAGCATACAGAGTCCCTTACATAGTACCCAGAGGCTTCCCAATCCTTACCTTCTCCCACCTGAGGATCTACCCAAACCCTCAGGACTCTTTCCTCCCCCTCCCGCTGCTAGGCAAGTCTCAGGTTGGCCAGGTCTGAGACTGCCCCCCCCCCCTCCATTCTCCCCCGGCATTACCCGATCAGAGAGGACATCTCCCATGGGAGCAGAGAGGGAAGAAAGAGGAAGAGAATGACTCTGCAGATGGCTTTATAGGGCGCAGGATTTATGGGTAGAAATACGCCATTTCCTGTGTCCACCCCTATTGGGTGGGCACCTGGGACACCAGAGGTGTATCTCATGCAGCAGTGGCAGGGGGCACCCAGCCTAAACTGCCACACCATTGGGTCACCACCTGGGTCTGGAGTAAGCCATTGGGATACCACCTGTGTCTGGAGTAGGTCATTGGGATACTACTTGGGTCTGGAATAGGTCATTGGGATACCACTTGGGTGTGGAATATGTCATAGGGATACCACTTGGGTCTGGAATAAGTCATTGGGATACCACTTGGGTCTGGAATAGGTCATTGTGTCACCACCTGGGTCTGGAACAGGCCATTGTGTCACCTCCTGGGTTTGGAGCAGGCCAGATGGCCATTGTGTCCTTTCCTCAGCTGATGGCAGGCCCATGTTTGTCAGGCAGAGATGGGTCATGCCCGTGGCTCATGGGCATTACAGTGGACCAAGGGGAGCACCCCTGCAGGCAAGGAGGATGCCAAGGGCTATGGACCCCAGATGCCCAAGGCAGCTGTCACTTCCATGCTCCTAACATTAGGCTCTGCCACCCTCTAGTGGGTTCCACACAGAGCTCTACTATCCCAAGCAGCCCATCTTTGGTGTCACTGAGTCACAGATGGCATGACCTTGGAAGGGACCCTCCAAGGGGATCCTGTCCCACCCCCTGCAGGCAGCAGGGACAGCTCCAGCTGGAGCAGGCTGCCCAGGGACACATCCAGGCTGCCCTTGAATGTCTGCAGGGATGGAGCCTCCAGCACCTCCCTGGGCAGCCTGTTCCAGTCTCTCCCCAGCCTCCCTGTGCACAACTTCCTCCTGATGTCCAACCTACCCCTGCCCTGCTCCACTTCCAAACCCTTGCCCCTGCTCCTATCCCCACAGCCCCTCCTGAACAGTCCCTCCCCAGCCTGCCTGCAGCTGCCCTGCAGATATTGAACTGCAGCTCTGAGCTCTGCCTGGAGCCTTCTCTTCTCCAGGCTGAACAGCCACAAGTCTCCTAGCCTGGCCCCACAGCACAGCTTCTCCAGCCCTCTGAGCATCTTGGTGGCCTCCTCTGGACCCTCTCCACCAGGTCTGTGTCCCTTCTATGTTGAGGGCTCCAGAGCTTGTCCTGCCTCAAACCCTCTGATGAGCACTACAAGAAGCTTAACCTTGAAGGCAAAGCTTTCACCTCCCCTGCCCATGTCCTCAGCACTTGGAAGTTTTCTCTCTTATATTTTCTTTTTTCATTTGAAGGGAAAACCAAACCAGATCAAATCAAACCAAACCAAACCAAACCAGACCAAAGCAAACCAAAGCAAATCAAATCAAAGCAAAGCAAACCAAACCAAACCAAACCAAACCAAACCAAACCAACCAACCAAACAAAAGCAAAGCAAAGCAAACCAAACCAAACTCCACCCTAGAAACTGCCTCTGAAGCAGCACTGAATAAACAGTAAAATGCTGTCAAATCTCCTGGCAGAAGGTAGAGGAGCAGCGCCTCATTAACCTTTCCTGTATGTATTTATGGATCACCCACAAACTACTCAGCAGATCTGTATTAATTTGTGGGAGACAGAAATTAATATTAATAGACTGAGTGCACAGATTAAGCAGCTGATGACCCATTTTTTGCCTATTAGCACACAAAATGTGCAGCACTGCTCAGGATTTTATGCCCTGGAATGCATTAAAGGGGCCAGGACTCTGTGACAGCTTGAAGGGGAATAGCAAAAAGATTTTTATCTCCTCAAATCCATCTGCAGGCCTCTCCCAAAGCCCTGCTCTGATTGCTGAAGGGGTTTAGTAGTTTTAGTCAACTGCTACATTAAGATGGGAAAGTTTCAATCAGAGCAACTTCTGCTTTGATTTCAGACAATCACAGAACTGTTTGGGTTAGAAGAGACCTCCAAGGTCATCCAGTCCAACCCCAACCCAACCCCACCATGGCCCCAAGTGCCATGGCCACAGCTTGCTGGAACACCTCCAGCCATGGGGACTCCACCACCTCCCTGGGCAGTCTTTGCCAATCCCTGACCACTCTGGCAGCAAAGAAATTGTTCCTCCTCTCCAACATAATCCTCCCCTGGCACAATTTCAGGTCATTGCCTCTTCTTCTATCACCTGAGACAAGGGAGCAGAGCCCAAGCCCCACCTGGCTGCAGCCTCCTCTCAGGAGCTGCAGAGAGCAATGAGGTCTCCCTGAGCTCAGCCTCCTCTTCTCCACACCAAACACCCCCAGCTCCCTCAGCTGCTCCTCCCCAGCCCTCTTCTCCACACCCTTCCCCACCTTTCTTGCCCTTCTCTGGCCCTGCTCCAGCTCCTCAATGTCCTCCTTGCATCAGGGCCCCACAGCTGAAACCAGCACTTAAGCCCCAGCCTTGGCACAATGGTTGCATCAGGTTGGAAGGGACCCTCCAAGGTTATTTTGTCCAACACCCTGCAGGCAGCAGGGACAGCTCCAGCTGGAGCAGGCTACCCAGGGACACCTCCAGGCTGCCCTTGAATGTCTGCAGGGATGGAGCCTCCAGCACCTCCCTGGGCAGCCTGTTCCAGTCTCTTCCCAGCCTCCCTGTGCACAACTTCCTCCTGATGTCCAACCTACCCCTGCCCTGCTCCACTTCCAAACCCTTGCCCCTGCTCCTATCCCCACAGCCCCTCCTGAACAGTCCCTCCCCAGCCTGCCTGCAGCTGCCCTGCAGATATTGAACTGCAGCTCTGAGCTCTGCCTGGAGCCTTCTCTTCTCCAGGCTGAACAGCCACAAGTCTCCTAGCCTGGCCCTACAGCAGAGCTTCTCCAGCCCTCTGATTATCTTGGTGGCCTCCTCTGGACCTTCTGCATCAACTCCAGATCCTGCTTGTGTTGGAGGCTCAAGCACTGGAGGCAGTGCTGCAGGTGTGGTCTGAGCAGGGCAGGGCAGAGGGCCAGAACCATCTCCCCTGCCCTGCTGCCCAGCCCTCGACGCAGCCCAGGGCAGGGTTGGTTTCTGGGCTGCAGGTGCACAGTGCCAGCTCTTGCTAAGCTCCTCATCCACCAGCACCCCAAGTCCTCCTCTTCAGGGCTGCTTTCCATCGCCCCCCCTCCTGCCTGCCTTTTTGCTCTGTGGAGGAAGGTGATTGTTCCCTGCGTGCCTCCGCTCGTGGGCTCAGCACAGCGTTTGTGACACTGCCATTGTCACCGTGTGAGAGCTGAAGTCCTCCTCCCTCCAATGGGTTTTAGTTTGGGTTAAATACACCTCCAGGTGTATTAGTTTTGGGTTAAGTTACGAGGTGGGACTACATACAAAACTGATAGAATTATTTACAGGTTCTATTGGGTTGTGAATTCTTCCAGGATGCTTGTGGCAATTTTGATACAATTTAGAGGGTTCAGAGACTGGAAAAGCTATGACACCAATAGCTTCACCCACTGATAAACCAAAGGCCAACCAATAACCCTTAGGAAGATATGAGCAGGCCAGGGTTTACTCACAAGGATCAGAGTGGGAATTTGGAGATGGTCCTTAGCTCACTCTCTCTGCTGACAGGCAGGGTGTTGGACAAAATATCCTTGGAGGGTCCCTTCCAACCTGATGCAACCATTGTGCCAAGGCTGGGGCTTAAGTGCTGGTTTCAGCTGTGGGGCCCTGATGCAAGGAGGACATTGAGGAGCTGGAGAAGGGCCAGAGAAGGGCAAGAAAGGTGGGGATGGGTGTGGGAGAAGAGGGCTGTGGAGGAGCAGCCTAGGGAGCTGGGGGTGTTTGGTGTGGAGAAGAGGAGGCTGAGCTCAGGGAGACCTCATTACCCTCTGCAGCTCCCTGAGAGGAGGCTGCAGCCAGGTGGGGCTTGGGCTTACTTGTACCAAGTGATTGAACAAGTGACAATGGCCTCAGGTTGCCCCAGGAGAGTTTTAGGTTGGAGATGAGAATAAACTTCTTCCCTGATAGGTCTCTCAAAGCTTGGCCCAGGCTGCCCAGGGAGGTGGTTGAATGCCCAGTCCTGGAGGTGTTTCAAGGAGGCAGAGCTGTGGTGCTGAGGGCCATGGCTCATCCCCAGCCTTGGTAGGGTAGGAGAATGGTTGGACTGGGTCAAAGGACTTTGCCAACCAAAATGATCACCAGGCTGAACCCTGGAGATCCCTCAGCTTGGTCCTGGTTGAAATTGTGCCAGGGGAGAGTTATGTTGGAGCTAAGGAATAATTTCTTTGCTGTCAGAGTGGTCAGAGATTGGCAGAGGCTGCCCAGTGAGGTGGTGGAGTCCCCATGGCTGGAGGTGTTCCAGCAAGGTGTGGCCATGGCACTTGGGGCCATGGTTTGGTGGCCATGGTGGGGTTGGGTTGAAGGTTGATGATCCTGGAGGCCTTTTCCATCTCCTCTTATTCTATCACCTGATATTAGGGAGAATAGACCAAGCCCCACCTCACTCCAGCTCCTCTTAGGAGTGCCCAACTTTAGGACTGTTAAGCCAAATCATTTCTCTTAGGAAAAGGAGTGGTTTGCACTGTGCCTTCCCAGGGGTCTGCAGGAGCTGCACTGTCCAAGGCACTCACCTGAAGTCAGGCAGAAGTCAGCTAAGTGCCAGCTCAAAAGGTCAGAAGAGAGGAGAGAGAGAAAAGGCAGGTCCAGCTTCGAGCCCTTTGGAGCCTCACATGAAATTTCTCAGCACTTGGCAGCCCCTGGTCCCCTTGCCTCAGGTCAGACAATCTGTGACCAGATTTTCCACTGCAGGGATATTTGTCACCATCACTCCCATTGACGGGACCAACATTTACCTTTGCCACTCAGTAATGCTTCAGTGGGGCTGAGCCCAAAGCTCACCGCTGGCTGCCCAAACTTCTCTGTGTCTTTTGGAGTGCTTTATGCAAAGAAATGATGGAAGGCAGGCTGGGTGGGGAATGGGCAGAGGAGAAGGGCCTGGGGGTGCTGGGTGAGGAGCAGCTCAGCAGGAGCCAGCAATGTGAGCTGACAGCCCAGGAACCAACCCTCTGCTGGGCTGAGCCCCAGCAGTGTGGGCAGCAGGGGCAGGGAGGGGATTCTGCCCCTC
Organism: Indicator indicator; assembly: GCF_027791375.1. Taxonomy (NCBI): domain Eukaryota; kingdom Metazoa; phylum Chordata; class Aves; order Piciformes; family Indicatoridae; genus Indicator; species Indicator indicator. Next base: position 16,903,244 of record NC_072034.1, on the reverse strand, counting down.
TGCTCTGCTGAGACCTCAACTGCAGTGCTGGGGCAGCTCTGGACCCCCCAGCACAAGGACCTGGAGCTGTTTCAGAGGGTCCAGAGGAGGCCATGAAGATGAGGAAGAAGTTCTTTGCCATGAGAGTGGTGAGAGCCTGGAATGTGTTGCCCAGGGAGGTGGTTGAGGTCCCATCCCTGGAGGTGTTTAAGGCCAGGCTGGATGAGGCTCTGGCCAGCCTGATCCAGTGTGAGGTGTCCCTGCACATGGCAGGGGGTTTGGAAATGGATGATCCTTGTGGTCCCTTCCAACCCTGACTGATTCTATGATTCTAAGATGATCAGAGGCTGGAGAAGCTCTGCTGTGGGGACAGGCTGGGAGAGTTGGGGCTGTGCACCCTGGAGAAGAGAAGGCTCCAGGGAGACCTCAGAGCAGCCACCCTGTGAGTCAGTGGCAGAGGACTCTGTTCCCTCCCAGGCTGAGCAGTGCCCCAGCAGAGCCCTGTGCAAAGCTGCTGCTCCCAGCACTGTCAGCAAGCACAGCCACAGCCACTGCCGGCCTGCAGCCACGCTCACATCCCACTATTGATCCCCAGAATTTCTCCAAGGAATGCCAGAAATAATAAACAAAAAATAAATCAAAACCAAAAAAAAAGCCTCTTTCCATTATGTATTAAATATCCTGCCATGAAGTGAGAGCAAACAGCAGATGTACACAGAGTGCAGGGGGGACATAAATCTCCTCGGGTGGGAATCGATTCCTGCCTTCCTCTGCTCCTTCCAGTAAATAATGAGCTGCAAATCCTTCATGGTGGCACTACAGGGAAGGGTGCTGAGGGAGCAATGGCAGTGCTCCACCTGTGGCACAGCCACCAGCACCCCCTCCACAGGAAGCATCCTCCCTCATGTCCTGCTCAGCAGCAGACCAGGGATTCACAGGGGTGTCCCCAGCACCCCCACCCAGTCCTGCCTCTGATCGATAACAGACTGGGCTGGGCTGGAAGGGAGCTCCAAAGCTCATCCAGGCCAACCCCCTGCACTCAGCAGGGACATCCTCCACTAGATCAGGTTGCCCACAGCCCTCTTCCAGCCTCACCTGGAAGATCTCCAGCCATGGAGCCTCAACCACCTCCCTGGGCAACCTGTTGCAGTGTTGCAGCAGCCTCCTGGGGCAGAACTTGTTCCTCACATCCAAGCTCAATCTGCTCTGCTCTCATTTCAAACCATTGCCCCTGAGGCTGTCCCTGCAGGCCTTTGGCAACAGTTCCTCTGCAGCCTTCTTGGAGCCCCTTCAGCTACTGCAAGGCTGCCATGGGCAGGGACACCTCACACCACAGCAGGTTGCTCACAGCCACATCCAGCCTGGCTGCAAAAACCTCCAGGGATGAGGCTTCCACCACCTCCCTGGGCAACCTCTGCCAGGCTCTCACCACCCTCCTGCCCAACAACTTCTTCCTCACATCCAATCTCAATTTCCCCACTTCTACTTTTGCTCCATCCCCCCCACTCCTATCCTTCCCTCACACCCTCCAAAGTCCCTCCCCAGCTTTCTTGGAGCCCCCTTCAGATGCTGCAAGGCCACCAGAAGGTCTCCTGGGAGCCTTCTCCTCTCCAGCCTGCACAACCCCAACTCTCTCAGGCTGTCCTCAGAACAGAGCAGATCCAGCTCTCTGCTCATCCTCAAGGCCCTTCCTCCACGTGTTGCAGGGACAGCAGCTGAGGCAGCCACTGAGGAGTCCTCCATGAAGCAGAAGGAGCTCAGCCAGCACTGCAGGGACACAAACCACTGAAGCCCCTGGAGTTCCACCTTAGCCAACAATGGTAACCAACAGGATTTCTGGACAGAGCTGGGAGGTTTCTTCTGAAAGAGAAAGAAGGTCTGGAGATCATTGAATCACTGAAGTGTGTTATTCACAAAAGGCCTCACATCACCCAGGCCAACCAGCAAACCAACACCACCATGGCCCCAAGTGCCATGGCCACAGCTTGCTCCACCACCACCCTGGGCAGCCTTTGCCAATCCCTGACCACTCTGGCAGCAAAGAAATTGTTCCTCCTCTCCAACCTAACCCTCCCTGGCACAATTCCAGGCCATTGCCTCTCCTTCTATCACCTGAGACTAGGGAGCAGAGCCCAAGCCCCACCTGGCTGCAGTCTCTTCTCAGGGAGCTGCAGAGAGCAATGATGTCTCCCTGAGCTCAGCCTCCTCTTCTCCACACCAAACACCACCAGCTCCCTCAGCTGCTCCTCACAGATCCTCAGCATCCCTGCACTAAAAGGATTTCAACATTTAATCTTAAGGAGATGTTCCCAACTTCCAGGCTAAAACAGTTTATAAAGGTCATAAAAAATTAACTTATCTTGCTGACTGAAGCTCTTTTAATGCACTCCAACCTCCAAAGCAATCAAAGCTGCAGCGTTTAGTCCAAGGCTGGACTATATTTTTCTCCCATTAGCAAGGAGAGCAAATCTCCAGGTTTGGAGTTTTGCACCACATTGTCTCTGACTCAGTCCTCCTGGTGAATGACTGCAGAGGCACGGAGTGCATTGGGGAGCAGCATTCTCAGCTCCTTCCCTTCCCCTCACCATTCTCAGCTCCTTTCCTTCCCCTCACCATTCTCAGCTCCTTCCCTTCCCCTCACCATTCTCAGCTCCTTCCCTTCCCCTCACCATTCTCAGCTCCTTCCCTTCCCCTCACCATTCTCAGCTCCTTCCCTTCCCCTCACCATTCTCAGCTCCTTCCCTTCCCCTCACCATTCTCAGCTCCTTCCCTTCCCCTCACCATTCTCAGCTCCTTCCCTTCCCCTCACCATTCTCTGCTCCTTCCTTGCCTTGAGCATTCTCTGCTCCTTCGTTCCCCACAGCATTCTCTTCTCCTTCCTTCCGCTAACCATTCTTTACTCATTCCTTCCTCTCAGCATTCTCTGCTCCTGTGTTCCCCTCAGCATTCTCTGCTCCTTCCTTCCACTGAACATTCTCTGCTCCTTCGTTCCAATAAACATTCTCTGCTCCTTCCTTCCCCTGTCCATTCTCTCCTACATCCTTCCACTCACCATTCTCTGCTCCTTCCTTCCACTGAGCATTCCCTGCTCCTTCCTTCCCCTGTCCATTCTCTGATAATTACTTCCTCTCAGCATTCTCTGCTCCATCCTTCCCCTCAGCATCCTGTACTCCTTCCTTCCCCTCACCATTCTCTGCTCCTTCCTTTCCCTCACCATTCTCTGATAATTCCTTCGCCTGACCATTCTCTGCTCCTTCCTTCCTTCCCCTTGGCATTCTCTGCTCCTTCCTTCCCGTCAGTATTCTCTGCTACTTCCTTCCCCTCAGCATTCTCTGCTCCTTCCTTCCACTGAACATTCTCAGCTCCTTCTTTCCCCTGATCATACTCTGCTCCTTCCTTCCCCTGATCATTCTCTGCTCCTTCCTTCCCCTGATCATTCTCTGCTCCTTCCTTCCCCTGATCATTCTCTGCTCCTTCTTTCCACTGAACATTCCCTGCTCCTTCCTTCCCCTCAGCATTCTGTAATCCTTCCTTCCCCTCACCATTCTCTGCTCCTTCCTTTCCCTCACCATTCTCTGATAATTCCTTCACCTGACCATTCTCTGCTCCTTCCTTCCCCTGACCATTCTCTAATCCTTCAGTCCCCTCACCATTCCCTTCTCCTTCCTTCCCCTCAGCATCCTGTACTCCTTCCTTTCCCTCACCATTCTCTGATAATTCCTTCGCCTGACCATTCTCTGCTCCTTCCTTCCTTCCCCTTGGCATTCTCTGCTCCTTCCTTCCACTGAACATTCTCAGCTCCTTCTTTCCCCTGATCATTCTCTGCTCCTTCCTTCCCCTGATCATTCTCTGCTCCTTCTTTCCACTGAACATTCCCTGCTCCTTCATTCCCCTCACCATTCTGTAATCCTTCCTTCCCCTCACCATTCTCTGCTCCTTCCTTCCCCTCACCATTCTCTGCTCCTTCCTTTCCCTCACCATTCTCTGATAATTCCTTCACCTGACCATTCTCTGCTCCTTCCTTCCCCTGACCATTCTCTGATCCTTCAGTCCCCTCACCATTCCCTTCTCCTTCCTTCCCCTCACCATTCTCTTCTCCTTCCTTCCCCTCACCATTCTCTACTTCTTCCTTCCCCTCACCATTATCTGCTCCTTCCTTCCACTGAGCATTCTCTGCTCCTTCCTTCCACTGAGCATTCTCTGCTCCTTCCTTCCACTGAGCATTCTCTGCTCCTTCCTTCCCCTGACCATTCTCTTCTCCTTCCTTCCACTGACCATTCTCTGCTCCTTCCTTCCCGCGAGCATTCTCTGATCCTTCCTTCCCCTCAACATTCACTGCTCCTTCCTTCCCCTCAGCATTCTCTGCTCCTTCTTTCCACTGAGCATTCTGTTACTTTCTTCCCCTGTCCATTCTCTGCTCCTTCCTTCCTCTCAGCATTCTCTACTCCTTCCTTCCCCTCACAATTCTCTGCTCCTTCCTTCCCCTCACAATTCTCTGCTCCTTCCTTCCACCCCACAATTCTCTGCTCCTTCCTTCCCCTCACAATTCTCTGCTCCTTCCTTCCACCCCACAATTCTCTGCTCCTTCCTTCCCCTCAGCATTCTCTGCTCCTTCCTTCCTCTGACCATTCTCTGCTCCATCCTTCCACTGAGAAGTCTCTGCTCCTTCCTTCCCCTCAGCAGTCTCTGCTCCTCCCTTCTCCTGACCATTCTCTGCTCCTCCCTTCTCCTGACCATTCTCTGCTCCTCCCTTCCCCTCAGCATTCTCTGCTTCCTTCCCCTCAGCATTCTCTGCTCTTTCCTTCCACTGAGCATTCTCTGCTCCTTCATTCCTCTAACCATTCTTTGATCCTTCCTTCCCCTCAGCATTCTCTGCTCCTTCCTTCCCCTCACCATTCTCTGCTCCTTCCTTTCTCTCAGTATTCTGTGGTCCTTCCTTCCCCTGACCATTCCCTGCTCCTTCCTATCCCTCAGCATTCTCTCCTCCCTCCTTCCCCTGACCATTCTCTGCTCCTTCGTTGTCCTCAGCATTCCCTACTCCTTCCTTCCCCTCAGCATTCTCTCGTCCTTCCTTCCCCTGAGCATTCTCTGCTCCTTCCTTCCACTTCTCTGCTTCCTTCCGCTCATCATTCTCTGCTCCTTCCTTCCTCTCAGCATACTCTGCTCCCTCCTTCCACTGAGCACTCTCTGCTCCTTCCTTCCCATGACCATTCTCTGCTCCTTCCTTCCCCTCACCATTCTCTGCTCCTTCCTTCCCCTGATCATTCTCTGCTCCTTCCTTCCCAACACCATTCTCTGCTCCTTCCTTCCCAACACCATTCTCTGCTCCTTCCTATCCCTCAGCGTTCTCTGCTCCTTCCTTCCACTGAACATTCTCTGCTCCTTCCTTCCGCTCGGCATTCTGTTTGTGGTAGTTTGGGCTCAAATGATAATAGATATAAATTCCTCCCCCTGCCCCTCTCCCTTTTTTCTTGGCAGTGTGGGGAGAGAGAAGAAAGGGGAAAAAAAGGGGTAGGGAAAATGGAAAGGAAAAAAAATTCATGAAAGAAATATTCTGAAGTTGGTTTGGAAGTAGGAGGAGTAAATTTTTTTCTTTTTTCACAGAAGGGAAAGGAAAAATTTTTTTTTTTTTTACATATATATATATATATATCAGTAACGGGGTGGGGGGGGCGGGGGGGGGTTCACAGAGGTGAGGGATGAGGGTAAGTGAAAAAAAAAAATATACAAAACCAAGGCTGGATGGCCTTGTGTTCCCCTGGATGTCGGTGGATTCAGTTGAGAGAGAGAAAGGGCCCCAGCCACGTGGTCCGGTGCAGGAGACAGTGACAGCAACAGGAAGTCCTCTCGAGCAGACGAGGCAGGAAAAAAGGCAGAGCAGCAAGATATCCCCCCTTTTATAGGCTTGCTGGACAGGAAGGGGAAGTGGAATAGACCACCTCTGAGTTAGGGGACCACCTTCTCCCAGCAGGGGAGGGGCCAAACCCTCCCCAGATTAAATTTCTTTTGTCCACCTGGGGCTGGGTTCTTCTCAGCCCCATTCAGGATGGGTGTGCCCCAGCACGCTGTTCCTTCCCCTGAGCATTCTCTGCTCCTTCCTTCCTCTGAACATTCTCTGCTCCTTCCTTCCCATGACCATTCTCTGCTCCTTCCTTCCCCTCAGCATTCTCTGCTCCTTTCTTCTACTGAGCATTCTGTGCTCCTTCCACTCAATATTCTGTGCTCCTTCCTTCCCCTGAGCTGCCGTGCAGCTGTTTTCCTGAAAAAATTTGATGGGAAAATTGCTGAGGCAGAAGTCCTCACTGAGCCTGAGCCAAGGGCTTCCCAAGCTCTGCAAACCAGTACTGTTCACTTCAAGCAGCCAGATATGGCACTCCTTGAATGGGCTGATAGGTCATGGAGGTGCTGGGTAGAAAGCTGGACTGCATGGTCTTAGAGCTCTTCTCCAAGCTTAGTGATTCAGCCTGGAGAAGAGAAGGCTGAGGGGAGTCCTTCTGCCCATGGGCCAGCACTCAGAGATGCATCACAGTGATGCCAGCAGAAAGTACCTGAGAAAATCCTACACCTCAGAATGGGTTGGGTTTGAAGGGACCTCAGAGATCATCCAGCTCCAAGCCCCTGCCATGGGCAGGGACACCTCCCACCAGCACAGCTTGTTCAGGGCCTCATCCAGCCTGGCCCTCAACACCTCCAGGCAGGAGGCAGCCACAGCCTCCCTGGGCATCCTGTGCCAGTCTCTCCCCACCCTCGCTTGAAACAATTTCTTCCTCATCTCCACTCTCAATCTCCCCTCTCCCAGCTCAAGGTCTCTCCTCCTGGCACTCCCAGCCCTTGTCCAGAGTCTCTCCCCAGCTCTTCTGGAGCCCCTTCAGGTCCTGGAAGGCTGCTCTGAGGTCTTCTCTTCTCCAGGCTGAACAGCCCCAACTCTCCCAGCCTATCCCCACAGCAGAGCTTCTCCAGCCTCTGATCATCTTGGTGGTCTCCTCTGGAGCCTCTCCAGCTGCTCCAGGTCCTTCTTGTGCTGGGGGCCCCAGAGCTGGAGGCAGTGCTGCAGGTGGGGTCTGAGCAGAGCAGAGCAGAGGGCAGAATCCCCTCCCTGTGCTGCTGCTCTCCCTGCTCTGGATGCACCTCAGCACACAGCTGCCTGCTGGGCTGCCAGGGACCACTGCTGGCTACTGGGAAGTTTGTCACCACCTGACACCCCCAAGGCCTTCTCCTGCAGGCTGCTCTCAGCCACTCCTCACACAGCCTGCATCTGTGCTTTGCATTGCTGTGCTAGTTTGAGGCCAGACAGAACGTCTCTTGCCCAGAAAGGGACAAAAGAATGAGACTCACACAAACGGATTGGAGAGTGATGGAAAGTTTAAATGGAAAAGCAATTGGTGAAGCTACAAAAGACTACAAAGGATAGTGCCAAGAATATCCCAAAAGCATACAGAACCCCTCACAGAATTCCCAAAGCTTCCCAATCCTTCCCTTCTCCCCACCTGAGGGTCTACCCAATCCCTCAGGGCTCTTTCTTCCCCCTCCCACTGCTAGGCAAGTCTCAGGCTGGCCAGGTCTGAGACTGCCCCCCCCTCCATTCTCCTCCTGGCATTAGGCCTAGTCAGGCCTAAGTGGCCTTGAGGATACTCCCCCGGCATTACCCGATAAGAGAGGACATCTCCCATGGGAGCAGAGAGGGAAGAAAGAGGAAGAGGATGACTCTGCAGATGGCTTTATAGGGCGCAGGATTTATGGGTAGAAATACGCCGTTTCCTGTGTCCACCCCTATTGGGTGAGCACCCAGGACACCAGAGGTGTATCTCATGCAGCAGTGGCAGGGGGCACCCAGCCCAAACTGCCACAATTGCCCTGACCCAGGTTCAGGACCTTGCACTTGGCCTTGTTGACCTTCATGAGGTTGTGTTGAGGTCACTTCTGCAGCCTGTCCAGGACCCTCTGGATGGATCCCTTCCCTCCAGCTTGGTGTCAGTGGCCAACTGCTGAGTTCCTCAAAAGCAAACCCTTCAACCTCTCTTGAGCAGCAGTTGTCTTTTGGGCCCTGACAGAAGGGTGCCACAGACGACCTCTTGTCAAAGGGCAGATGCCAAACCCTTGACCTTGATCACAGCTGGAAGAAACCCTGCAGAAAAGAGGGATGTGAGCTAAAAGGCCCCTGGGGACATATCCACATGGCCACATTCTGGAAGGATCTCAGAGCTCCTTCCAAGGATGCTGGTTTCGCAAGAGGATCATTGCTGTGGCTGCAGACTGGCAGGAACCAGAGCAGCTCTGTGCTTTGTGCAGGTCAAAGTGTGCAGAGAGCTCAGAGCTGCACAGAAGGGCTCCAAGGGAGTTTGTCAGTCTGGGTCACAGAATGGTTTGGTTGGAAAAGACCTTGAAGAGCAAGGGCAAACCATCCTCTAACCCTGCCAAGGCTGGGGCTGAGCCATGGCCCTTAGCACCACAGCTCTGCCTCCTGGAAACACCTCTAGGGATGGGCATTCAACCACCTCCCTGGACAGCCTCTGCCAGGCTTGGAGAACCCTTTCAGGGAAGATTTTTCTTCTAATGTCCAACCTAAACCTCCCCTGAGGCAGCTTGAGGCCATTTCCTCCTGTCCAGTTCTGGAGCCTCTGTTGCAGGAAGGATCTGGAGGGGCTGGAAGGTGTCCAGAGAAGGGCCCTGAGGATGAGCAGAGGGCTGGAGCTCCTCTGCTCTCAGGACAGCCTGAGAGAGTTGGGGTTGTGCAGGCTGCAGAGGAGAAGGCTCCCAGGAGACCTTCTGGTGGTCTTGCAGCATCTGAAGGGGGCTCCAAGAAAGCTGGGGAGGGACTTTGGAGGGTGTGAGGGAGTGACAGGAGTGGGGGGATGGAGCAAAAGTAGAAGTGGGGAGATTCAGTGGGGGGAAAGAATCCAAGCTGGAGGAGGGCAGATTTAGATCTGGCTTGCTAAGGGAAGAACTTCCCATGAGGGTGGTGAGACACTGGAAGAGGTTGCCCAGGGAGGTGATGTTTTGAAGACCAGACTGGATGTGGCTGTGAGCAACTTGTTGTGGTGTGAGGTGTCCCTGCCTATGGCAGGGGGGTTGGGACTGGCTGAGCCTTGAGGTCCCTTCCAACCCTGACCATTCTATGATTCTGTGATTCTCCAGGAGGCTAAAAGGCCACCTTATCTTTTGCTTCCCATCCAGCATTTTCATTCCATGATCATCCCTGCTTTGCCTGCCTTTCATCAACCCCTGCAGCCCGCTCATCTAAGCAGCAATTCCCTCTCAGCCTCTGGCAGGCACCGTGCGAGCAACGCTGCTGCACCCTGGGCTGGCCAGAACGAGGGAAGGTCAGGGGAAAACATTTTCTTTTGAGATGAAAAGAAGGAGGCAAAGCCTCGGGATTTTAATAACAGCCTTGACATGAGAGCAAGCCAATAGCAGCAGCAATGACACTGCCAGCAGGCTCTCATTGCCAGCCCCTGATTGCTTTGTTCCCGTCCCTGACACAATACCGGCGGCTGGGTGGAGGTTGGCAGGGAATGGGAGCTCACAGAGGAGACTCCATGCAAATCAAAGCCTTGATTTATGCAGCTCTTCCACGGGAGGGGTGGAATATTACATTTAATTTGGTGGAGGAATGCCTGAGGTGCCTCAGCTCCCCAGGGCTGACACTGTGAACTAGGCAGAAAGGTGCCCAGGAATTCATTACTGCTTCCGAGATGTGAAAGGCTGCATTTGAATGAAACATTTGTCTCTTGTCAGGAGGGAGCAGGGGCTGCTCTTTGTTCACAAAGAGAGAGAGAGAGGTTTCTCCTCCCCCCCACCTGCCCTTCCTCACCCCCTCCCCAACTTTGATTTTCTCACCGATTCAGCATATTGGAGAGCTGGGCAGAGAGGAACCTCCTGAGGGTCAGCAAGGAGGAGAGCAGAGTCCTGCAGCTGGGCAGGAAGAATGAACTGCAGCAGGACAGCTTGGGAGGGGATCTACTGGAGAGCAGCCCCAAGGAGAAGGAGCTGGCAGTGCTGGTGGGCAGCAAGTTCTGCAGGGCACAGCAATGTGCCCTGGGGGGCAAGAAGGCCAAGGGGGTCCTGGGGGGCATTCAGCAGACTGTGGCCAGCAGAGCCAGGGAGGTTCTCCTCCCCCTCTGCTCTGCCCTGCTGAGTCTTCCCCTGGAATATTGCATCCAGTGCTGGGCTCCCCAGCTCAGGAGGGATCTACAGGGATCTGCTGGAGAGAGGCCAAGGGAGGGCTGCAAGGATGCTGAAGGGCCTGGAGCACTGCCTGGGGAGGAGAGGCTGAGAGCCCTGGGGGTGGTTAGTGTGGAGAGGAGAAGGCTGAGAGGGATCTGCTCAATGTCTCTCAACAGCTGAGGGCCGGGGGGTAAGGGGAGGGGGCCAGGCTCTGCTGGGTGGTGCTCAGCAAGAAGCCAAGCACCAATGGACACTGTGACGGCGACCGTCTTGCCACCGCACTCCCAGAAACTGGATTTCCCTGGCAGGTCCTTTCACCTTGTCTCGCTTGATAGCGAAACCAGCTTGCAAGAGAATGTCAATGATTTTGTTACCTTTCTCAAAGACTTCTTCAGCAGTCTCACCCCAGACGATGATGTCATCGATGAACTGAATGTGTTCTGGAGCTCCACCTTTCTCCAAAGCATCATGGATCACTGCATGGCAGATGGTTGAACTGTGAATCCACCCCTGGGGCAAACGATTGAATGTGTACTGAATGCCTCTCCAGGTGAAAGCAAACTGAGGCCTGCATTCCTCTGCTATGGGAATAGAGAAGAAAGCATTAGCAATGTCTATGGTAGCATACCATTTGGCCTGCTTGGATTCCAGCTCATATTGGAGTTCCATCATGTCTGGTACAGCTGCACTCATGGGTGGAGTTACTTCATTCAAGGCACGGAAATCAACTGTCAGACGCCACTCTCCATTCTGCTTTCGCACAGGCCCATTTCTGCAGCCCTGTAGGGCCCTGTTCTAGGGAAGGAGGTGCACCCTCAAAAATAAAAAGTGTGTCGGTGTGAGCTGAAATTCCCCCCCCACCAACAATAACCAGGCTAGCTCAGTCTGGAAGCAAATGAAAAGCTGTATTTACAAGCAGAGTCTAAAATCTACAATGAAATGCAATGAATATGTACAAATATACAAAATTCACAACATTCACAGATATATACAATCAACAGAAAAAGCACAACCGATCTCCCTTTGCTTCCCCCCAAGGGGACCCTCCCAAAGGGGCCTCCCTCTCCCAGGAGCTTCCCCCCCCAGACCCCCCTGGACAGAGAAGCAGAGTTAGTTAAGCAGAAAGTTGTTAACTTAGCTGCCAAGGTCAGTACGTGTTATCTTCAGCCAGAAGAGAAGAAGAAACAGCAGCCAGACAGCCCAGCAACTGCCCCCACTGCCGAACGCAGAATGTGCAGAATGCCTACTTTGTTTTGGGTAGTAGTTCTTAAACATTTCTATCTATCCAATGGAAGTGTTTAGAACAATCGTTATTTTGCTTTCTTACACCCAATAGTGACTTATTTACATTCTTTCACTTTCTCTGTTTTGAACTTTGCAAGGAAAAATTAAAAAGACAGTTTCAAACCATCACAGACACCAACTGGAGCAGAGAAGGTTTCAGCTCAACAGGAGAAGAAACTTCTTTGGTGTGAGGCTGCTGGAGGCCTGGATCAGGCTGCCAGAGAGGTTGTAGAGTCTCCTGCTCTGGAGACTTTCCAGCCCCACCTGGATGCATTCCTGTGCAGACTCCCCTGGGTGCCCCTGCTTTGGCAGGGGGTTGGACTGGGTGATCTCTGGAGGTCTCTTCCAGCCTCTAATGCCCTGTGGTACTGTGGTCATGGGCTCGAATCCTGCCTCAGCAAAGGATATTTGTGCTCTGGGGTCAGCCTCAGAGAGTTTCCTGCTTCCAGGCTTGAGGTAACAAACCAAAACCCTCCACCTCCTCACACAGCCTCCACACTGCTGCCCCTTCCTGGCCTGCAAGTTCAGCCTCTGAAGGTCACTCTGGAGCACTCCTGTCCCATGAGGACAACCCTTCTGCATAAGTTGCTCAGCTTGCCAAGCCTTGATAGACTCTTGATCTGAAATCTTGAGGCTATTTTCTTTGTTCAGCTAATGAGCAGTATGGTGATGAATACACATAAGGCAGCGTTGATCCACTTAATTCATCATTTGTACATAGGAATAGATTTCAGCCCCTTTTAAATGGATTCTGGGATTAAACACCAATGCCTACATTCAGGAGGTGTTCAACAATACCTCAGGGCATCCTGGGAAGTTTTGTCCCTTCCTTTCTGAAATTAAAAGGCTGACCCCACCTTCAGCATTGGCAGCTTTTTGAAAGCCAAGCTGCATTTTTTTTTTTTTTCCCTGAGCTCCTTAATTAGTGCTCAGGAGAAGCTTTCCTGCAGCTGTAAGCTCCTGAGTGCTGGGCAGCTGCAGGGCAGAGGTGCCAGGACTGGGGCAGCAATGGTGTGGGCAGCAGGAGCAGGGCAGGGATTGTCCCCCTGGGTTCAGCACTGGGGAGCTCCCCACCTGCTGCTCCTATCCATGGCTGGAAAGCAGCAAGGAATAAGGGCCAGAAACACTTCAGCCTAGGGAGCAGAATCATTGTGCCCAGGCTCAGCACTGGGGAGGCCACAGCTGGAGTGCTGGGGGCAGTCTGAGGACTGCAAGAAGGACATTGAGGAGCTGGAGCAGGGCCAGAGAAGGGCAAGAAAGGTGGGGAAGGGTGTGGAGAAGAGGGTTGGGGAGGAGCAGCTGAGGGAGCTGGGGGTGTGCACTGTGGAGAAGAGGAGGCTGAGGGGCCTCTGGCCCTTGCTGACCCTCAGGCAGCTGGCTAGAGCAAGGTGTTCTAACTGTAGCTTGGTTTATGCTTAGCAGAAGACTGCCCTGGTGTGTGTTTTGTTCATGGAATTCTTGTTGGAGCTTTTAACCATCCAGATCTGGCCTGAGAGAGATTTTCCCCTCTGGGCTGCAGGTGTTTAATTCACACAGAAGGTCTCCCAATGCCTCCAGCCCATCTTGGTGTCCATCACTTTGCCTTCCCAGTGCTGGGAGCATCCTCTTGCCTCACCTTCCAGCATTCCCTCTGGCCCCCTCTGCCCCTCTGGGGGAGGTGTCTTTGTCAGCCACTCTTTGCTCAGGGTTTGGGTGCTGCAGGCACTTTGCTGGTGCTTTGCTGGTGCTGTGGGGGTTGTTCCAGCAGTCTGAGGCCCTGAGCACCAACAGCCCTGCTCATACACAGCACAGCTTTGCTCTGGCTCTAGTGACAGGCTGTCCAGGGAGGTGGTGGAGTCTCCATCCCTGGAGGTGTTCCAGAAACCTGTGGCCATGGCAGGTGGGGCCATGGTTTGGTGGCCATGGTGGGCTTGGGTTGCTGGCTGGACTGGATGAGCCTTGAGGGCTTTTCCAGCCCAAACAATCTCATGGTTCTGTGCACTGGAGAAGGGGGCTGGGGAGGAGCAGCTGAGGGAGCTGGGGGTGTTTGGTGTGGAGAAGAGGAGGCTGAGGGAGACCTCATTGCTCTCTGCAGCTCCCTGAGAGGAGGCTGCAGCCAGGTGGGGCTTGGGCTTCCATTAAACAAGAGATAGGAGAAGAGGAAATGGCCTCAGATTGCCTCAAGGGAGGTTTAGGTTGGACATTAGAAGAAACTTCTTGGCTAAAAGGATTCCCAGAGCCTGGCCCAGGCTGCCCAGGGGGGTGGTTGAATGCCCATCCCTGGAGGTGTTCTGCTGTTGCCCAGCAGGGTTTAGCCATAGGGAAGGACCTTTCAGCCTCTCCTGCGAGAAGGTTGGAGGGGCACAAGCAGCTGTAAGGGGACACAGCCAGGACAGGTGATCACAACTAGCCATAGGATGTTTCCATCCCCTCTGCCAGCATGGCCTGAACAGCAACTGAGGGGAGCTGGCCAGGGCTGAGGAGCAGCTACACTCTGCAGCCTTCCTCTTTCCTGGGCTTCCTTTTGCTGTCTTCTCCTTATCTTCCTCCTCATTGCAATTAGTTTTGTTGTTACTACTGACACCTCCTACCCCACCCCTCCAGAACATCCCTGGTGTTGCTGTGTGGCACTGCTGGGATGGGAAGGCAGAGCAGCATCACAGGATGACCTTCTGACCTCTGCTGAAAAGTGCTTTGCTTGATGATGAGGAGGAAGATCAGAGGGCTGGATCTGCTCTGCTCTGAGGACAGTCTGAGAGAGTTGGGGTTGTGCAGGCTGGAGAGGAGAAGGCTGCCAGGAGACCTTCTGGTGGCCTTGCAGCATCTGAAGAGGGCTCCAAGAAAGCTGGGGAGGGACTTTGGAGGGTGTGAGGGAGGGAGAGGAGTGGGGGGGATGGAGCAAAAGTAGAAGTGGGGAGATTGAGATTGGATGTGAGGAAGAAGTTGTTGGCCAGGAGGGTGGTGAGAGCCTGGCAGAGGTTGCCCAGGGAGGTGATGGAAGCCTCATCCCTGGAGGTTTTTGCAGCCAGGCTGGATGTGGCTGTGAGCAACCTGGTGTGGTGTGAGGTGTCCCTGCCCATGGCAGGGGGTTGGGACTGGCTGAGCCTTGAGCTCCCTTCCAGCCCTGACAATTCTGTGGTTCTGTGGTCTCCAGCCAGAGCAGGCTGCCCAGGGACACATACAGGCTGATCTTGAATGTCTGCAGGGATGGAGCCTCCACCTCCTCCCTGGGCAGCCTGTTCCAGTCTCTCCCCAGCCTCCCTGTGCACAACTTCCTCCTGATGTCCAACCTAAACCTGCCCTGCTCCAAAACCTTGCCCCTGGTCCCATCCCCACAGCCCCTTCTGAACAGCCCCTGCCCAGCAGAGGGTGGCCAGAGCAGGGATGGAGTCTCCTGGTGTCCAGCTGAAGTCAGTTCCCAGCTCCTCTCCAGCAGTTTGTGCTGACAGAGGCCTCTCTGTCTTCAAAATTTACTCTCCTGATAGATTTATAGGAAGCAATGATATCACCTCAGCATAGTGCTGGGCTAAGCAAGCCTTCCTCTGTCAGCTCTGGGATGATGGTCAGGGCAAGCCTTTAATTATTCCCAGGTCTCTTTCATCTCTGCCTCTGATTCACTCAGAGTTCATCTTTTCCTCCCTGCATCTGGCCAGCAGTGTGCCTTCATGGAGCAAAACTGGAGGTGGGGAGGTTCAGATTGGATGTGAGGAAGAAGTTGTTGGGCAGGAGGGTGGTGAGAGCCTGGCAGAGGTTGCCCAGGGAGGTGGTGGAAGCCTCATCCCTGGAGGTTTTTGCAGCCAGGCTGGATGTGGCTGTGAGCAACCTGCTGTGGTGTGAGGTGTCCCTGCCCATGGCAGGGGGTTGGGACTGGCTGAGCCTTGAGGTCCCTTCCAGCCCTGACAGTTCTGTGATTTCCCATGGGGAAGCCTCTTGCACTTTCTTACATCCAAAGCTGTCCTGTCCCAGGGCAGTGCCAGGTGAGTCTGTCACAGTCTGTCTTTCATGAATGGCTGTCACTTTCCATGACATGCAGAGTTTTCCTGCCATCCTCAACTGCTTCTTGCCCAACAGCTTAGACTGCTGGAATGGAGAACCTCCCAATTCAAGCTGCTCACTGGAGAGCAGGGAACAGAGACATTAGATCTGCTGCTCCCCACTCAGGCAGTGCTGAGGCAGAGGAACAACCAGGTCACCCTCACCTCCTCAGCAAATATGTGATTGTCACACTCCCCATGAATTCCCTAGGAGCTCTCCCTCCCTGTCTGCCTAGAGGTGGCCTGAAATGGCCTGGAATTGCCCCCGGGGGAGGCTTAGGTTGGAGAGGAGGAAAAATTTCTTTGCTGCCAGAGTGGTCAGGGATTGGCAGAGGCTGCCCAGGGAGGTGGTGGAGTCCCCATGGCTGGAAGTGTTCCAGCAAGGTGTGGCCATGGCACTTGTGGCCATGGTGGGGTTGGGTTGCTGGTTGGACTGGATGACCTTGGAGGCCCTCTCCAACTTGGAGCTTCCTATTGCTTCTGTATTTTCCTGCTTACTGCCAGGTGACTGCAGCAGCAACAACCTGGTGTGGCAACACTGAGTGCCCAAGCAATGCAGGGCAGCCTTCAGCCTCCCACAGCACCTCCTGCCCTGGGAGAGACACCTGTCAAGCTCCTGGCTCTCTCCCACAGGTTGCAGAGCTCCTCACATTTCCATCAGCAGAGGCTGCCCTCCCACCAGCCCCCAGCCCAAGAGTTCCCTGTGCTGGCACAGGTCAGGGAGGCATCAGCCCTCGTTATGGAGGTATTGATCTGCAGGAGGCAATCGATGGGCAGGCAGCAGCAGCCTGCTCCATATCTGCCACTGAGGGCTGTAATTGAAACTTCCTCCTCAGGCCTCTGCAGGGAGGTGGAGACACAAAGTGCTGCTTAGGAGGAGCTCTGCCTTGCTGGGGCTGCCCCTGGCTCCTCACAAAGGCCTCCAAGGTTTGTCTGCGCAGGGGAAGGAGCTGCACCCTACCTGCCTAAGCCCTACCATGGGTTAGGTTGGAAGGAACCTGAAAGCTCATCCAGTGCCACCCCCCTGCCATGGGCAGGGACACCTCCCACCAGCACACCTTGCTCAGGACCTCATCCAGCCTGGTCCTCAACACTTCCAGGTGTTGCCTCTCTGGGCAACCTGTGCCAGTCTCTCCCCACCCTCACTGGAAACAATTTCTTCCTCTTCTCCACTCTTACTCTCCCCTCTCCCAGCTCAAAGCCTTTGTCCCTCCTCCTGTCACTCCCAGCCCTTGGCAAAAGTCACAGGATCACAGAATGCTCTGGGCTGGAAGGGAGTTCCAAAGCTCATCCAGGCCAACCCCCTGCACTCAGCAGGGACATCCTCCACTAGATCAGGTTGCCCACAGCCCTCTCCAGCCTCACCTGGAATAGCTCCAGGGATGGGGCCACAACCACCTCCCTGGGCAACCTGTGCCAGTCTCTCCCCACCCTCACTTGAAACAATTTCTTCCTCATCTCCACTCTCACTCTCCCCTCTCCCAGCTCAAAGCCAGTGTCCCTCAGCCTGTCCCTCCCAGCCCTTGTCCAAAGTCCTTCCCCAGCTCTCCTGGAGCCCCTTCAGGTAGTGGAAGGCTGCCCTGAGGTCTCCCTGGAGCCTTCTCTTCTCCAGATCCCACTGGACTTTGCTAACTGGTTGAGGATGAGCATTGATGCTTGAAACAACTGAGTTATTCCAACCAGGATGGTGTGGCAGTGTCTCACTGCTGTGTTCAGTGTTCCAGGCACCTCCTGTCGTGAAGAGAAGCCAAGCAGAGGAGGAGGAGGATGTTTGCCCCAGGCTGCACAGACCTACAGTCACAGACAGTTCAGGGCCACTCCAAGTTTAGGAGGAGTCCAGGAGTGGCACTGATAGACTCAGGGAATGCAATCATAGAATCATTTTGGTTGGACAAAGCCTCCAAGCTCACCCAGTCCAACCCCCAACCCAACCCCACCATGGCCCCAAGTGCCATGGCCACACCTTGCTGGAACACCTCCAGCCATGGGGACTCCACCACCTCCCTGGGCAGCCTCTGCCAATCCCTGACCACTCTGGCAGCAAAGGAATTGTTACTCCTCTCCAACCTAACCCTCCCCTGGGGCAATTTCAGGCCATTTGCTCCTGTCACTAAGTTATTTGAGGGAAGAGACCATCCCCCACCTGGCTCCAATCCCCTCTCAGGGCATTGTAGATATCAAGAAGGTCTCCCCACAGCCTCCTCCTTCCAGGTCCTGCTGTCTCTCAGTGCAGAGGTTTATCTTGATGGGACAGGCAAAGGGATACAAGATCAGGAGAGTTTGGGTGGAGGGAGAAAATTCCAGAGCTAAAGGAGTCTTGGACAGCTGGAAGCTTACTTCAGAGATAGTGAAGGCTTGGTTTGAACTAGCCATGCTTGCAAAGTGTCCATGGTGCCACCTGAGTTCTGCCCTCACGTGACTTAAGGCTCTCTAGATAAACCTAGGGTAGGTGCAAGGCCTGCCCCTTGTTTGGAGTCAGATTTGAAAGACATCAGATCCTTTAACAAAGAAAAAACTCCAGGAAATAAACTGAGTGAAGTTCAGCTGCAAGCCTCATCCAGGCTCCTTTTAAACTCCCAGGGATGGGGACTCCACCACCTCCCCAGGCAGCACATCCCAAGGGCCAATCTCTCTCTGGGCAGAATTTCTTCCTCACCTCCAGCCCAAACCTCCCCTGCACAGCTTGAGACTGTGTCCTCTGCTTCTGTCACTGCTTGCCTGGGAGCAGAGCCCAACCCCCACCTGGCTACAACCTCCCTGCAGGTAGTTGTAGAGAGCAATGAGGTCTGCCCTGAGCCTCCTCTTCTCCAGGCTGAACATCCCCAGCTCCCTCAGCCTCTCCTCACAGGGCTGTGCCCCAGACCCCTCCCCACCCTTGTGCTCCAGACCCCTCCCCAGCTTTGTTGCCCTTCTCTGGACACCTTCCAGCATCTCAACATCTTTCTTGAACTGAGGAGGCCAGAACTGGACACAGCACTCCAGGTGCAGCCTAAGCAGTGCTGAGCACAGGGCAGGATGAGTTCCCTGCTCCTGCTGACCACACTGTTCCTGATGCAGGCCAGGATGCCATTGGCCTTCTTGTCCCCCTGGGCACACTGCTGGCTCCTGTTCAGCTGCTGCCAACCTGAACCCCCAGGTCCCTCTCTGCCTGGCTGCTCTCAGCCACTCTGTCCCCAGCCTGGAGCACTGCCTGGGATTGGTGTGGCCAATGAATGCAGTCTTTGGGCAAATACAACAATTCTATGTGAACCAGGAGGAAATAACATGGGAAGAGAGGGTCCCCAGGAGCAAAAATGGCACTCACCACATGTTGGAGGGGAGACTTGCTGATGGTACCAACCTGGTGGGAGGTGGCTGACACCCCTCAGGCTGTGCTGCCACCCAACCAGAGCTGGACAGGCTGAGAGCTGGGGGAAGGCAAAGCTCAGGAAGGTCAATCAGGACAGGGTCAGGGTCCTGCAGCTGGGGAGGGATCACAGCAGGCAGCAGGACAGGTTAGAGGCTGCCCTGCTGGAGAGCAGCTCCATGGAGAAAGCCCTTGGAGTGCTGGTGGGCAGCAAGTTCTGCATGGGCCAGCCAAGTGCCCTGGTGGCCAAGAGAGCCAAGGGGGTCCTGGGGGGCAGCAGGAAGAGTGTGGGCAGCAGGGCTGGGGAGGTTCTGCTCCCCTCTGCTCTGCCCTGCTGAGAGCACAGCTGCAATCCTGTGTCCAGCTCTGGGCTCCCCAGCTCCAGAGAGACAGAGACCTGCTGGAGAGAGGCCAAGGGAGAGGCAGGAGGAGGAGTTGGGGACTTGAGCATCTCCCCTGGGAAGAGAGGCTGAGAGCCCTGGGGGTGGTTAGTGTGGAGAGGAGAAGGCTGAGAGGGATCTGCTCAATGTCTCTCAAGAGCTGAGGGCTGGGGGGCAAGGGGAGGGGGCCAGGCTCTGCTGGGTGGTGCTCAGCAAGAAGCCAAGCACCAATGGACACCAACTGGAGCAGAGAAGGTTTCAGCTCAACAGGAGGAGAAACTTCTTTGGTGTGAGGCTGCTGGAGGCCTGGAGCAGGCTGCCCAGGGGGGTTGTGGAGTCTCCTGCTCTGGAGACTTTCCCAACCCCACCTGGATGTATTCCTGTGAGGACTGCCCTGGGTGAGGCTGCTCTGGCAGGGGGTTGGACCTGAGGATCTCTGGAGGTCCCTTCCAGCCTCTGATCTACTGTGAGACTGGGAACCTTTAAGCCCAAGAGTCAAGGAATGAATTGCTCACAGCTGATTCTTCTACCCACATGGGGAGTGCTGCTGCTGTGTCAGTGCTGAGGCTCTGGGCTGTCTGGTCCGGGGCTGCCAGGGCAGGATAGTGCCATGAGGACCCAGGGCTGGAGCAGACAGCAGGCAGTTAATGAGCTCCTCAGGACAAGCTCTTGCTTTGTCCTGGGTAAACTGAGGCACAGCACCATGCCAGGGGCCAGGGGAAGCAGGCTTGGCTCCTCAGCTCCTGGCTTCTGCAGCTTGCTGGGGTGTGGGCTCCTGGCTTCATGCCAGGCTGCGGAGCGGGCTTGAGAGGCAGGGCAGGGAGGATGGAGGCAGCTTCAGGAGAGAGGGGTATGGGAAGGCAATTCGAGGAGGGCTTGAGCAAGGCTTGAGCAAGGCTTGAGTAAGGCTTGAGCAAGGTTTGAGAAAGGTTTGAGCAAGGTTTGAACAAGGCTTGAGCAAGATTTGAGCAAGGCTTGAGCAAGGCTTGAGGAAGGCTTGAGCAAGGTTTGAGCAAGGCTTGAGCAAGGCTTGAGCAAGGTTTGAGCAAGGTTTGAGTAAGGTTTGAGCAAGGCTTCAGGAAGGTTTGAACAAGGCTTGAGCAAGTTTTGAGCAAGGGTTGAGTAAGGTTTGAGCAAGGCTTGAGCAAGGCTTGAGCAAGTTTTGAGCAAGGGTTGAGTAAGGTTTGAGCAAGGGTTGAGCAAGGGTTGAGCAAGGGTTGAGCAAGGCTTGAGCAAGGCTTGAGCAAGGTTTGAGCAAGACTTGAGGAAGGTTTGAGCAAGCTTTGAGCAAGGCTTGAGCAAGGCTTGAGGAAGGTTTGAACAAGGTTTGAGCAAGATTTGAGCAAGGCTTGAGCAAGGCTTCAGGAAGGCTTTAGCAAGTTTTGAGCAAGGCTTGAGCAAGGTTTGAGCAAGGCTCGAGCAAGGCTTGAGCAAGGCTTGAGCAAGGCTTGAGCAAGGTTTGAGCAAGGCTTGAGCAAGGTTTGAGCAAGGCTCTAGAGACAGGCCAAGGGGGAATGGTTTGAGGCTGAGGCAGAGCAGTGTTAGAGTGGAGCTGAGGAAGAAGTTCTTCAGTAGGAGGGGGATGAGGAGCAGCTGAGGGAGCTGGGGGTGTGCAGTGTGGAGAAAAGGAGGCTGACGGGAGATCTCATTGCTCTCTACAGCTCCCTGAGAGGAGGCTGCAGCCAGGTGGGGCTTGGGCTCACTTGTAGCAAGTGGTTGAACAAGAGGCAATGAGCTCAGGTTGCCGCAGGGGAGGTTTAGGTAGGACATTAGAAGAAACTTCTTCCCTGCAAGGGTTCTCAAAGCCTGGCCCAGGCTGCCCAGGATGGGGAGGGCTCTTCCTAGTACCACAGCTTTTCAGGATCACACTTAGAGACCTCTCTGTGAGCCAGAGGAAGGGGCCACAGAGGCTCTGGTACTGGATTGCCTCCACAAATTGTAGCAAAAATCAGATTCACAAATTGCATTGGGCTGCAAGGGACCTTCCACACCAAGCTGGAGCACCCTCATCCCTGCTGGCAATGAGGATGCCTGTGGCAGCTTGGAGCTGGTTGCCTTTAAGAGGGCCACAGAGTGAAGACCTGCAGAAGCCTGAGTGTCAGGAAGTGTACCAGAACCTGTAATCTTTGCATTTCTTCCCACAAATCCTGCATCCCTACAAAGCTGGCTGCAAAGTCAAACTCTGCCCCTTTTCCTCTCTCATCCAAGGCACACATCCAGCTTCTCATCTCCTGTAGGAGTGAGGCCTGGGTGTCAGCCTTGGCACTGCTGCCAATTAGGACTAGGTGCCTTAATTAGGGTCAGGAGCTGCTAACTTGAATTTCTGCTGAGTGAAAATGGTTTGGTATGGAGAGAGAGAGACTTGGGAGGGAGAGGGGCATGGAAACAGGGTTGGTTGGCCTGGTGTGAAGGGAGTTTGGTGTGAAGGAGTTTAGTGTGGAGCTTTGGCTTCGTTGTGTCAAGCCCAGGCCTTGGATGTCTCTGCTGGTCTTAGCACTCTGTAACTGCAGCACTGTGGCCTGGGCTCAGCCTTTCCCTTTGACCTTTCCATCTCTCTCCAGTCCTTTGGGTGAGCTGTGTTCTCTTCCCCTACTCTGCAGCCATAGAGCAGCCTTCCCCCTCCTTAACCCATACCCATGCCCTGTGCAAAGGGTTTGACACCAGCCCAGTGATGGAACTCATGCAGTGTGGACACCCTCCCTGGTCCTGCCCATGGTTGCTGGTGCTGCTGGAGCAGCTCCCTGAGCCCTTCCCCCTGACGCCCAGGGGAAGGAGCACCCAGGCAGGACTCCCACAGCTCCTACCTGCAAACCAGCAGAGCACTAAGCTAATTCCCTGAGATTTATGGCAGACCTCTCTGCCTCCAACATGCATTTTATAGGCATTTGCAATATATTATCTGGTGGAGGCACAGAGACTGCATGGTCCACAGCCAAGCAGCAGAGCTGGGTGGATGGCAGCCCTGGACATCACTCACTGAGAGGGAGGGAAGCTGCAGCTTCAACCAGAAAGAAATGGGGCAGCCAGGACTTTGCTGGCTGCTCACTGACCATCTCCATAATGCCATGGAAGAGGAATCCTTCATGAGCAGCCTTCAGGTAATGAAGGTGAGGAGCAACACCAAGATGCTGCCTGGAGCAGGCTGGCAACACTGCTCCACAGAGCACAGAATCACCCAGGCTGGAAGAGAGCTTCAAGACCAAGGCCAATCATGAGCTGAACTCTGGCAAGCCCTTGACTAAATCATGACCCTAGGCACTGTGTCTACATGACTCCTACACACCTCTAGGGATGGGAACTCCACCACAGGATCACAGAGTCACAGAAACACTCAGGTTGGAACAGCCCCTGGGGGTCCCCAAGTCCAACCACTGTCCCTGCTCTGCAAGGCTCACCCCTAAACCACAGCCCCAAGCACCACAGCCAAACCACCTGCAAACACCTCCAGCCTTGGGCACTCCACCACCTCCCTGGGCAGCCTCTGACAGTGCCTGACCACTCTTGCTGGGAAAAAATTCTCCCTGCTCTGCAGCCTGACCCTGCCCTGCTGCAGCTTCAGGCTCTTCCCTCTTCTTCTGTCACTCATGATCTGTGAGAAGAGACCAGCAGCAACCTCTCCACAACCTCCTCTCAGGGAGCTGGAGACAGCCAGGAGGTCTCCCTCAGCCTCCTCCTCTCCAACCTAACCATCCCCAGCTCCTTCAGTCTCTCCTCACCACATTCATTCTCCAGGCCCTTCCCAGCTTCCTTGCCCTCCTCTGCCCTGGCTCCAGCACCTCCACATCTCTCTGGCATGGAGGTGCCCAAAGCTGAAGGCAGCACTCGAGATGCTAGAGCAGGACCAGAGAATGCAGCACAGGGCACACAGGAACACATCCAGACAGGGCTGCAAAGGCTCCAGACAAGGAGACTCCACAACCTCTCTGGGCAGCCTGCTCCAGGGCTCTGGAGCCCTCCCAGTGCAGAAGTTCCTCCTCCTCCTGTGCTGCAGTTTCCATCCCTTGCCCCTTGGCCTGTGCCCCACCATGACCTAGAACTACTTTTGCAATGCTCTGCTGCACATTACACACAACTTCTCTTCACAATCTTCTCTCAAAAGCCTTTCTGCTTTACCTTTTTTTTTCTCTTTATTATTATTTTTTTTTAAATCCCCTTGTATTGGCCTCCAGATCTTGCTTGGATGGAGCAATCTCGTGCAGCAGCTGACCAGACATAATGACTTTCCAAGGTCCTTGTGATGCCTGATTACCATTCAGTTACCATAAGTCCTGACTTTATTATTGACTACATTGAATACACAATGCACTGACCTCTGCCATCTGCAACTAAATCTCTTACTGCAGATCTATCAAAGTGATTTCATATAGAGAGGAAGTAGAAGAAAACAAAGCAGCAGCTACTTCTCTTTATTTTCTCTCTCTTTCTTTCTTTCTTTCTCTGTCCCAATCCTGCCCTGAGAAACTTGAACAGCCTGTGGGGAAATGCTGCTTCCCCTGCTTGCTGGTTGCAGCCATTGGCTCTCCACACTCTCAGGGCTTTGCTAAATGCTGAAGCCTCACCTCAAAAACCCAGGGAAGAGAGGAGGCAGCAAGCAAAAATCCTTCATGTTGGAATCTTGGTAGAATCACAAACTGGGCTGGGCTGGAAGGGAGCTCCAAAGCTCATCCAGGCCAACCCCCTGCACTCAGCAGGGGCATCCTTCACTAGATCAGGTTGCCCACAGCACTCTCCAGCCTCACCTGGAAGATCTCCAGCCATGGAGCCTCAACCACCTCCCTGGGCAACCTCTTGCAGTGTTGCAGCAGCCTCCTGGGGCAGAACTTGTTCCTCACATCCAAGCTCAATCTGCTCTGCTCTCATTTCAAACCATTGCCCCTGGGGCTGTCCCTGCAGGCCTTTGGCAACAGTCCCTCTGCAGCCTTCTTGGAGCCCCTTCAGCTACTGCAAGGCTGCTCTGAGCTCTGCCTGCAGCCTTCTCTTCTCCAGGCTCAACACCCTCAGCCTGTCCCCATGGCAGAGCTGCTCCAACCCCCTGAGCATTGCCTCTGGACCCTCTCCATCAGCTCCACGTCCCTCCTGTGTTGGAGGGCTCCAGAAGCAAAGCAGTGACAGAGAGCCTCCGCAACCCCTTGTTCAGCAGCATACCTAGAAGCTGCTCATGGGAGCAGACATTTATTGACATGCAACATCTCCAGGAAGCAGGGAAGGTGTTGGGTGGACCACAAGTGCATGCCAGCCAGAACCATCTCTCACACAGCTCTGAGAAGCAGAAAACCACCTCCCTAGACATTCAGAGATTATTCTGGTTTCATTCCTGTGCTGGTTTGAGGCCAGCCAGAACATCTCTTGCCCCGAAAGGGACAAAAGAATGCCACACGCAAACGGATTGGAGAGTGATGGAAGGTTTAAGTGGAAAAGCAATTAGTGAAAATACAGAAAAAACTACAAACTACAAAGCATAGTGGAAAAGAAGATCCCAAAGCATACAGAGTTCCTTACATAGTACCCAGAGGTTTCCCAATCCTTCCCTCCTCCCACCTGAGGGTCTACCCAATCCCTCAGGGCTCTTTCTTCCCCCTCCCGCTGCTAGGCAAGTCTCAGGCTGGCCAGGTCTGAGACTGCCCCCCCCTCCATTCTCCTCCTGACATTAGGCCTAGTCAGGCCTAAGAGGTCTGAAATACCCCCCCGGCATTACCCGATAAGAGAGGACATCTCCCATGGGAGCAGAGAGGGAAAGAAAGAGGAAGAGGATGACTCTGCAGATGGCTTTATAGGGCGCAGGATTTATGGGTAGAAATACACCGTTTCCTGTGTCCACCCCTAGTGGGTGGGTACCTGGGACACCAGAGGTGTATCTCATGCAGTAGTGGCAGGGGGCACCCAGCCCAAACTGCCACAATTCCTAAAGGCAACAAGCAGCACTCTGAGCAGAAAGCAAGGACACTGCTGTGGTGTGCTCAGGGGCAGGGCACAGGAGTCCTGCTTCAGCCACAGTGAAGACCTAGGAATGATCCACAGGCAAGCATTTTGTGCCAGCAGCTGCAGAAAACCCTCCAGCTGGAGCACTGTGAACTTAGATAGGACATAGGAAGGGCATGGAATGTTGGAACAAATCCAGAGTAGGCCACAAAGATGATCAGAGGGATGGAGAACCTCTGCTATGGAGACAGGTTAGGAACACATCCAGGAGGGTTTGGAAAGCCTCCAGAGCAGGAGACTCCACAACGTCTCTGGGCAGCCTGCTCCAGGTCTCCAGCAGCCTCACACCAAAGATGTTCAGGTGGAACCTCCTGGGCTCCAGTTTGTCCCTTGTCCTGTCCCAGGACAGCACTGACCAGAGCCTGTCCCCCTGCTGCTTGTCCCCCTGCTGCTTGCCCCCCACCCTTCAGCAATTGATAGACATTGAGCACATCCCTCTCAGCCTTCTCCTCTCCAGGCTCAGCAGCCCCAGGGCTCTCAGCCCTTCCTCTTCACACAGCTCTTCCAGGTCCTTCCTCATCCTCACAAGCTCCACTGGGCTCTCTCCAGGACCTCAGAGCGTCCAGCTGTGAGCTCAGTGGATGAGCTTTCGATGCCCTCTGTGTCCTTCATTCCTGAGCAATCCCTTCCAGGCCCTCCAAACCCAGGTGCAGGGAGTGCCCAATCATGCCCTCTGCCACCATCACCTAAGGATGAGGCTCAGCCTCCCCCCTGAGCAGCTCAGCTTCCATTCAAGCCTCAGCTTTCCTCCCAGGCTGCACATAGACATGAGGTCACCTCCTTCTCAGCATTCCTCACTGCCAGTGGGGGGAGAGAGAGAGAGCTGGGCAGGCTGCAGAGGCGGTGCCAGGGGAAGCTCCTGAGGTTCACCAAGAGCAAGTGCAGGGTCCTGCAGCTGGGCTGGAACAATCCTCAGTGTCAGTGCAGGCTGGGGGAGGAGGGGAGAGAAAGCAGCCCTGAGGAGAAGGACTTGGGGGTGCTGGGGGGGAGAAGCTGGCCAGGAGCAGGCAGTGTGAGACTGCAGCACAGAAGGCCAAGGGCAGCCTGGGCTGCATCCAAAGCAGTGTGGCCAGAGCTGGAGAGAGAGGATCCTGCCCCTCTGCTCTGCTCTGGGGAGACCTCACCTGCAGGGTTGGGGCCAGAGCTGGAGCCCTCAGCACAGGAGGGACCTGGACCTGATGGAGAGGCTCCAGAGGAGGCCATAAAAATGCTCAGGGGGTTGGAGCAGCTCTGCTATGGGGACAGGCTGAGGAAGCTGGGGGTGTTGGACCTGGAGAAGGTTCCAGAGAGACCTCAGAGCAGCCTTCCAGTAGCTGAAGGGGCTCTAAGGAGGCCGCAGAGGGACTGTTGCCAAAGGCCTGCAGGGACAGCCCCAGGGGCAATGGTTTGAAATGAGAGCAGAGCAGATTGAGATTGGATGTGAGGAACAAGTTCTGCCCCAGGAGGCTGCTGCAACACTGCAAGAGGTTGCCCAGGGAGGTGGTTGAGGCTCCATGGCTGGAGATCTTCCAGGTGAGGCTGGGGAGGGCTGTGGGCAACCTGATCTAGTGGAGGATGTCCCTGCTGAGTGCAGGGGGTTGGCCTGGATGAGCTTTGGAGTTCCCTTCCAGCCCAGCCCAGTCTGTGACTCTTTGGTTCTATGATAGTTAGGAACTGAGGAAATGAAGGAACCTGCCCAGGAGCCATCCAGGAGGGAAGAGGCATTGCCTGGAGTGCAGTTTATTCAGATGGGGTGAGAGGCATCAGCATAGTGCCTGAGGGAGCTGAGGCTGGTGCTGAGGGATGGAATCGTTACTGTGACAGAATCACTTAAGCTGCAGCCACTAACATCAGGTTTCCTCTCATTATTGACCCCTCCAGAGCAGGGCCTGACAAGTGGAACTGCTGCAAAGTTCATTAATAAAGTGAAATAAATCAACTGGGGGGGAAATACTGCAAAGGGATGGCACAGAGCTCAGACTTTTGCAGGCTCAGCAGCTCCTGCCTGCCACCAAGGACACCGATTCCACAGTGTCCTTCCCTGACCTCCATCCAGGAGCTGCACTTCATTCCCAGGCAAGCTCCCAGGGAGACTGGGAAGGGGCCCATGGCTGGAACCACCCTCTGGTAGAACATGAAGAGCAAGATGATGGCTGACACAGAGACCTGCAGGCATTCCAGCACCCTCAGCATGAAGTGCAGGTCAGACACCTGCTCCAGGGCCAGGCTGCTGTTCACCCAGGAGGAGAATGTGCCTCCAAGGCTGGGATTCATAGGAAGATGGAGTTGTGAGGTTTGGAAAGGAGCACAAGGATCATAGAATCACAGAACTGTCAGGGCTGGAAGGGAGCTCAAGGCTCAGCCAGTCCCAACCCCCTGCCATGGGCAGGGACACCTCACACCACAGCAGGTTGCTCACAGCCACATCCAGCCTGGCTGCAAAAACCTCCAGGGATGAGGCTTCCACCACCTCCCTGGGCAACCTCTGCCAGGCTCTCACCACCCTCCTGGGGCAGAACTTGTTCCTCACATCCAATCTCCATCTGCTCTGCTCTCATTTCAAACCATTCCCTGCTGCAGGCCTTTGGCAACAGTCCCTCTGCAGCCTTCTTGGACCCCCTTCAGGTCCTGGAAGGCTGCTCTGAGGTCTCCCTGGAGCCTTCTCTTCTCCAGGCTCAACACCCCCAGCTCCCTCAGCCTGTCCCCACAGCTGATATCTTGGTGGCCTCCTCTGGACCCTCTCCTTCAGCCCCAGGTCCTTCCTGTGCTGGGGCCCCAGAGCTGGAGGCAGTGCTGCAGGTGGGGTCTGAGCAGAGCAGAGCACAACCTCCCTTGACCTGCTGCCCACACATCTTCTGTGCAACCCAGGCCAGAGTTGGCTCTTGGGCTGCCAGTGCTCATGGTAGGAAGCAAACTGCCCTGTGCTGAAGGGCACACAAGCAGCTGACAACACAACACAGCCCAGGACAAAGCTGGTTGAGGATCCATGCCTGGAGATCTTCCAGGTGAGCCTGGAGAGGACTCTTGGCAACCTGATCTAGTGGAGGATGTCCCTGCTGAGTGCAGGGGGTTGGCCTGGATGAACTTTGGAGCTGCCTTCCAGGCCAGCCCATTCTAGGATTCTGTGATTCTGTCACCACCACAAACCAAAACGTTCTCTGCCCCAACCCCCTCCAGGTCTGTGCCATGGGCACTGCTGGAAGGGGGCTGCAAAGAGGCCTGGGGTGCCAGCACCACTGCTGCCAAACCAAGGAGCAGAGGAAGTGTTCCTCTGTGCACTACAGCTCCTGCTCTTGCCTGCCCTTTTCTTCTCTGCCCTCCCACTCACCAAGGTTTCAGGCATTGATCCTGGGATCTCTGTGCTGCCTCTTTAATTCACCACCCCCAGAAATGATAACCTGGATGCTGCCCTGGCTGCTGGGGGCTTCCCCATGGCCTTCCATTCAGGCTCTTCCCATTCTTTCCCCTTTCCATTCCTTTTGTCAACATCTTGCTTCCAGCTCCTGGAGACCTGCTGAGGACAGGTGGAGCAAACACTGCCCTGCAGAGTCAGCTCTTGGCTCACATCTGAAAGTGCAGGAAGGCAGAGTCAGTGTCCAGCCTCCTGCAGGAGCTTTGTCAGGTGGAGATCAGAGGGTCACAGCTCACAGGGTGTGAGGGGTTGGAAGAGATCTCTGGAGTCCAAGCCCCTGCCAGAGCAGGACCAGAGAATGCAGCACAGGGCACACAGGAACACATCCAGACAGGGCTGCAAAGGCTCCAGAGCAGGAGACTCCACAACCTCTCTGGGCAGCCTGCTCCAGGGCTCTGGCACCCTCCCAGTGCAGAAGTTCCTCCTCCTGCTGAGCTGGAACCTCCTGTGCTGCAGTTTCCATCCCTTGCCCCTTGGCCTAGCCCAGGGCACAGTGAGCAGAGGCTGTCCCTGTCCCTTCCTTCCTGCCCCCCAGCCCTCAGCTCTTGAGAGACATTGAGCAGATCCCTCTCAGCCTTCTCCTCTCCACACTAACCACCCCCAGGGCTCTCAGCCTCTCCTCACAGGAGAGATATTCAGGTTCCCTAATCTTCCTCATAGCCTCCATCCAGGAGTTCCTGAATCCAGGTCCAGAATGCAGCTCCTCAGCCCAGTTCCCATCTGCTGCTGAGCCCAGCCTGGGACTTGTGCCCAGCATCAGTGGTGCCAGTGGTGACTCCTTGCCATCAGGGGTCCCACATTGCTTTGTGTCTCTCTGTCTCTGTCCCATGGCTTTGTTTTTTCCACCCCAGCTGCTGCAGTTTCTTTCCCACCCCAGCAGCCTCTCTCCCTTCCTTCCCCTTGGGAAGCAGAGAGGTTCCTGGGGAGCCTCTGGAACTCCCTTAGTGGCCAGCCCAGCCCTGACCCTTGCCTGGGGTCTTGATCTGCTGCCTTCAGTCTTCTGTGTAGGCCTGGCTCTGATTTCCTCCCCTCAGAAGCACTCCAGAAGCCAGGCCTGTCCTTGCAGCCTTGCAGCTCTCTGCTGAGCTTCAGCACATCCTGCCTCCATCACAAACCCCTTTCAGCACCAGAGCCATTAGCTCCTGCTTTTGTTCCTTCCCTTTGAGGCTCTGCCAGTACCCCAGAGCCCCTAGCTGGCACCTGCTGGGCTGCTGCCTGGCACCAGGTGGGAGTCCACTGATGGCTGCATCACCCACTGCCTGCCAACTACATTTCACATTAGCTTCAAGGTGCTCCCCATGACCTCCCCAGCCCTTCCACACCTCCAGACACTGCTGGGATTGCCTTGTAGCTCATTTCATGCCTGCTGGAGGGCAGCTGAGCATTCAGGCATCACAGAGAAGAGGCTGAATAAAATATAAGGAGGCCAAGAGCAGGAGGGAGAGCTTCCTCTGGCATGAATCACTGAAACAAAACAGGGGAAAAGGAAAAAAAGGATTTCTATTACAAATATGAAAAGCAACACAAACAGTTGAGTGCTGCAGGCTTGGGGAGATGATCTCTCCCCCCAGCCCACACACTCAAATGACTTCCAACTGAAGCCACCAACCCCCCCCTGCATTATTCATGTTTATTAAAGTGCAATCAGCTGTGGCCTGCAGACCCCACACAGGTTTCTTCTGACTGCTGAAGCATTTCTGCCCAAAAGCCAAAGCACACAGAGCAGCACCAGGGTGCTGCCTCCTGCCACTCCACTCCTGCCCTTCTGCCTGCTCTTCAGCAGCAGCCTAGGCAGGAGATTCAGCCTGCCCTGGTCAACTGCTGCCCTCCAGCTATCAGCCACACCATGAAAATCATGGAATGGGTCGGGCTGGAAGGGAGCTGAAAGCTCATCCAGTGCCAACCCTCTGCCATGGGCAGGGACACCTCCCACCAGCATAGCTTGCTCAGGGCCTCATCCAGCCTGGCCCTGAACACCTCCAGGCTTGAAGACTTGAAGCCCAACCCATTCTATGATTTGTAGCACAAGGCTGTGGGGCGGGGAGGTGTCCAAGCATAAAGTGATAGAACTGTCAGGGCTGGAAGGGAGCTCAAGGCTCAGCCAGTCCCAACCCCCTGCCATGGGCAGGGACACCTCACACCACAGCAGGTTGCTCACAGCCACATCCAGCCTGGCTGCAAAAACCTCCAGGGATGAGGCTTCCACCACCTCCCTGGGCAACCTCTGCCAGGCTCTCACCACCCTCCTGCCCAACAACTTCTTCCTCACATCCAATCTCAATCTCCCCACTTCTACTCTTGCTCCATGCCCCTCCAGCATCCACTGAAGATTCCTCTCCCTCGTTCCCAGGCACATATGGCACTGAGTGCAGCCAGCAGCATCCTCAAGAGCTGCAGGGAGGACTCTCAGCCCCTCAAACACCAGGACAGCC
Source organism: Indicator indicator (assembly GCF_027791375.1). Classification (NCBI taxonomy): domain Eukaryota; kingdom Metazoa; phylum Chordata; class Aves; order Piciformes; family Indicatoridae; genus Indicator; species Indicator indicator. The sequence goes on along the minus strand of NC_072034.1, from coordinate 16,872,276 downwards.
TCAACTAGGACAGAGCTGAATGTAGCTTCCACAGGCTGAGTCCTCCTGAGCTGCCTCACACAGCTGTGGGTCCTTTCCCCATCCCCTCACCCTCTGCCCCTCCTGCTTCTCTTTACAGCTGCTCTTTTTAGCCCCCCCTCAGGCAAGTTTGCTTTTCACACCCATGTGGCCTCCAGCCTCTCTTTCACCCTGCAGCCTTGATTATCACAACCCCCTCAGAAGACAAATCCCTCCTCTGTGCTGCTGCCATTGACTTGTCACCTCCCTTTACAGCTAATTAGCTCTTTGGTGGATGGAGGGGGATGGCAGAGGCCATCTGAGAGCCCATCCTGCTCACCTGACTGTAAATGTTTCTTCCCAGTGGTACCTGACTGCTGCTCACTGCTCCCTCCTCTCTCACTTGAACATCCATGCTGGACCTGTTTGTCCAGAAGGGAGACTCTGAAGCCTGAGTGGAAATAAAAAGGACACTCTGATGAAGCAGAAGCACTCAGAACCAAAGCTCCCACTGCAGAGCTGCCCTGGGAGGGGAGGATGCCAGCAATGCTTGAGGAAACCCTGAGAATAGTGGTCCTGAGCTGGGTTTTCTCCTGAGCTCTGCAGCTTTCAGTGCCAATCTCTCTCACAGCATCAGCTGGGCAGCTACAGCTGCTTGGTGATAATGGCTACGGGACTAAGGGAGAGCAACAGGACCCAGAAAGAAACTCAAAGTCTCCTCCTGGAGAGCTGAACAAAAGGGACATCCACCCCTGGGGTGAGTGACAGCAGCAGAGAGCAGCAAGCCCCTCTGATAGAATCCTAAAATGGGTTGGGTTGGAAGGGACCTAAAAGCTCATCCAGTGCCAACCCCTGCCATGGGCAGGGACACCACTCACCAGCACAGCGTGCTCAAGGCCTCATCCAGCCTGGTCCTGAACACCTCCAGGCAGGAGGCAGCCACAGCCTCCCTGGGCAATCTGTGCCAGTCTCTCCCCACCCTCACTTGAAACAATTTCTTCCTCATCTCCACTCTCACTCTCCCCTCTCCTAGCTCAAAGCCATTGTCCCTCAGCCTGTCCCTGCCAGCCCTTGTCCAAAGTCCTTCCCCAGCTCTCCAGGAGCCCCTTCAGGTACTGGAAGGCTGCTCTGAGGTCTCCCTGGAGCCTTCTCTTCTCCAGACTGAACAGCCACACCTCTCCCAGCCTGTCCCCACAGCAGAGCTTCTCCAGCCCTCTGATCTCTGCAGCCTCCTCTGGAGCCTCTCCAGCAGCTCCAGATCCTTCTTGTGCTGGGGGCTGCAGAACTGCAGGCAGTGCTGCAGGTGGGGTCTGAGCAGAGCAGAGCAGAGCAGAGCAAAGGGATGTCTGTGAGCTCCCAGCACAGCCCCAAGGAGCAGCTGCAGTGTTTTGCAGCTGAGGGCTCCCAGAGGTGGCCACAGCACCAGCAACTGTTTTGCTGGGAAACTTCTGAAAGCAGCACTTAAAGCACTTCTTGGAGCTGTTGGTGCAGCACAGCTGGGGTGCACAAGGGGCCAAGGGAGGTGCAGGGAGCCCATGCAGGCAGGCAGGGTCAGGGCAGCAGGTAGCAGGAGCCCCTGAGGGCCAAGGAGGTTGCTCAGGGTGAGCAGATCTTGCTTCTGCACTGCATGACTCCCACCTGGAGCTCTGGAGCCTCTGTTGCAGGAAGGATCTGGAGGGGCTGGAAGGTGTCCAGAGAAGGGCCCTGAGGATGAGCAGAGGGCTGGAGCTGCTCTGCTCTGAGGACAGCCTGAGAGAGTTGGGGTTGTGCAGGCTGGAGAGGAGAAGGCTGCCAGGAGACCTTCTGGTGGCCTTGCAGCATCTGAAGGGGCTCCAAGAAAGCTGGGGAGGGACTTTGGAGGGGGTGAGGGAGGGATAGGAGTGGGGGGGATGGAGCAAAAGTAGAAGTGGGGAGACTGAGATTGGATGTGAGGAAGAAGTTGTTGGGCAGGAGGGTGGTGAGAGCCTGGCAGAGGTTGCCCAGGGAGGTGGTGGAAGCCTCATCCCTGGAGGTTTTTGCAGCCAGGCTGGATGTGGCTGTGAGCAACCTGCTGTGGTGTGAGGTGTCCCTGCCCATGGCAGGGGGTTGGGACTGGCTGAGCCTTGAGCTCCCTTCCAGCCCTGACAGTTCTCTGATTCTATGATTCTTGCTACAAGCTGTTCCCTCCCCCAGCCCAGTCATGAGGAGCAGGTGGGGGGTGGGGGTGGTGCTGCCGTGGCCCCAGGAGCTGTGCTGAGCAGCAGCCTACATTTAATCAAACCTTATCTCCAGGAGCCACAGCTGCAGCTGAGGCCTCTAAGAAGCAGCTTCTCCTGGAAGCCCTTTGCCCATGCCTCAGTGAGGACATCAGGACATTTGCCTGGGTTGTGTGCTAGCTGCTGGGCTTCCTAGCTGGCATCTGAGTGAGTGGAAGGCTGCAGCCTGCAGAGTGAGGGAGCAGGACCAGCACTGAGCAATGCCCAACAAGCCAGGATCCATCAACAGCTCCCTGATGGCAGCCTCTGCTCTTTACACCACTTGCAGAGCTTCATTCTAACACAAAAACAAAGCTGAGGAGATCACCCTGGGGGGAAAAGGGGCAAGATGCAGTGCCAGGTGCCAGGCAGAGCAGGGAATGTCTGCAAGGCACCACCACCACAGGGGCTCTGATATGCTCTTCTTCAGCAGTCTGAAGGACTCAGGTTTTTAAGACAAAACCTCCTCTTGGCCCTGTTTTGTGCCACTGGATCACAGAATGGTGGAGTTAGAAGGGACCTCTGGAGGGCACCCACAGGGGACCCACAGCAGCTTGCCCAGGGGCACAATGCCCAGGGGGGGTTGGAAGTTCTCCAGAGCAGGAGACTCCACAACCTCTCTGGGCAGCCTGCTCCAGGCCTCCAGCAGCCTCACACCAAACAACTTTCTCCTCCATCTCCAAGAGATGGAACCTCCTGGGTGCCAGTTTGTGTCCAGTGCCCCTTGGCCTGGATCTGGGCACCCAGCCCCAGCCTCTTGCCCTCAGCCTTTAGCTCTTGCTGAGCATTGCTCAGCTCCCCTCTGGAGCTGCTCTTCTCCAGGCTCTCAGCCTTTGCTCCTCACAGAGCTGCTCCAGGCCCCTCAGCATCTTCCCAGCCTCCAGTGGACCCTCTCCAGCAGTTCCCTGTCCCTCTTGATCTGGGTAGCTCAGAGCTGGACACAACACTCCAGATGTGGCCTCACCAGGGAAGAGCAGAGGAGGAGAACCTCCCTTGCCCTGCTGACCACAGCTTTCTCCATGCCCCCCTGGCCTTTGTGGCCAGGAGAGCACCTTGCTGGCTCATGGGGAGGTTTCTGTCCCCCAGCCCTCCCAGGCCCTCCTCTGCAGAGCTACTTCCCAGCAGCCACCCCTCAGCTGTCCTGCTGCATGGGGTAGATGACACCTACCCACCAAAGCCCAAGACAACAAAACTTTCCAAGCTCCCTAGGGCCTCACCTAAATCCAAATGAGCTCTGCTTCCTCTGCTGTCCATGACCAGTCTCATCCCCATGGGACTGTGCCAAAGGCATCTTATTTTTCAATAAACACATCACAAAGAGCTTCACATGCTTAGAGCTTGGCCGAGAGCATCAGCACAGATTTACTGCTCCACCTCTGACCAAAATGATTGCCAGGGGTCCTGCAGAGAAGTTTAAGGCTATAAAATGTTTCCTCCTGTGGTCAGCAGACAAACATCTTCATCTTGAAGCAGAACCTCCTCTCCTTGGGCAAAGGCAACACCCAACCAGGCAGTCTGAAACCAGGCAGGCACTGCCTCCTTGGCACAGCCTGATCTCAGGGCTGGGCTGATCATCTGCACAGCTTCATAGGATGGGTTAGGTTCCAACCTTCCATCCAGCTCCAACCCCTGCCATGGGCAGGGACATCTCCCACCAGCACAGCTTGCTCAGGACCTCATCCAGCCTGGCCCTCAACACCTCCAGGTAGGAGGCAGCCACAGCCTCCCTGGGCAACCTGTGCCAGTCTCTCCCCACCCTCACTTGAAACAATTTCTTCCTCGTCTCCACTCTCAATCTCCCCTCTCCCAGCTCAAAGCCATTCTCCCTCATCCTGTCCCTCCCAGCCCTTGTCCAAAGTCCCTCCCTAGCTCTTCTGGAGCCCCTTCAGGTCCTGGAAGGCTGCTCTGAGGTCTCCCTGGAGCCTTCTCCAGGCTGAACAGCCCCAACTCTCCCAGGCTGTCCCCACAGCAGAGCTTCTCCAGCCTCTGATCATCTTGGTGGCCTCCTCTGGAGCCTCTCCAGCAGCTCCAGGTCCTTCTTGTGCTGGGGGCCCCAGAGCTGGAGGCAGTGCTGCAGGTGGGGTCTGAGCAGAGCAGAGCAGAGGGGCAGAATCCCCTCCCTGTGCTGCTGCTCTCCCTGTTCTGGATGCAGCCCAAGGCATTTTCCCTTCCTGTATTTCACCTTTACATGAACTGACTCTAAGAGCCATCAGCTGCAACTTGCTAGCCAAGAGGCTTCTGCTGCTAGCCATCCAGTTCTTCACTTGGAATTTACCTGAAGACACCTTTCCTCTTCAGGGAATAATTTGGGCTGGAAGGGACCTTGAAGATCATCCAGTTCCAACCCCACTGCCCTGGGCAGGGACAGCTCCAGTTAGCCCTGATTGCTTCAGCCTGGCTTGGAGCCTCTTCTCTAGGAGAAGACAGGGAATTACAGACTGCCTGGGCCACTGCTGCCCCAGGGCTCCCCCAGGAGTGGACCTTGATTCTCTCCTGTTCCCTCAGCCTGGTGGCCCAGCTGTGGGAGCACCCTTGCTAGGAATGGTAAGAGGAGAGCTGATGGCCCCAGAACGTTTTGAACACTGACTGCCCATGCTGGCATCCCACCAACCCAGGGCAAGCTGACAGCTACAGACCTCTGCAAAACCTGGTACCAAGAACAAAACAGCCACACTGAAATCCTGCTGAGGTGTGGAGCAGCTCTTGCTGCCACTCTGGGAAGAACAAAGCCTGGATCCAGCCAGGCCCCAGCCAGAACAAGCAATGGTTATAGAATGGCTCAGGTTGGAAGGGAGCTCAGAACTCATCTCCTCCAAGCCCCTGCCATGCCCAGGGACACCTCTCAGCTAGGCTCAGCTGCTCTAAACCTCACCCAGCCTCTCCTTGAACACCCCCAGGCAGGAGGCAGCCACAGCCTGTGCCATAATCTCACATCCCTCCTGCTGAAGAAATTCTTCCTCAGCTTCAGTCTAACCCTGCTCTGCCTCAGCTTCAAACCATTCCCCCTTGGCCTGTCTCAGACACCCTCAGGAAAAGTCTCTCTGCAGCCTTCCTGCAGGATCCCTTCAGGTCCTGGCAGGCAGCTCTGAGGTCCCCCTGGAGCCTTCTCCTCTCCAGGCTGCACACCCCCAGCTCCCTCAGCCTGGCCTCAGAGCAGAGTTGTTTTACAGACCCAGAGGATCATTTTGGTTGGAAATGATCATTAAGATCCAGTCCAACCCAACCCCACCATGGCCACCGAGCCATGGTCCCAAGTGCCATGACCACACCTTGCTGGAACACCTCCAGCCATGGGGACTCCACCACCTCCCTGGGCAGCCTCTGCCAATTCCTGACTGCTCTTGCAAGCAAAGAAATTGTTCCTCACCTCCAACCTAACCCTCCCCTGGCACAATTTCAGGACATTTCCTCTCCTTCTCTCACCTGAGACTAGGGAGCAGAGCCCAAAACCCAACCTGGGTCCAGCTCTCTCAGGAGCTGCAGAGAGCAATGAGGTCTCCCTGAGCTCAGCCTCCTCTTCTCCACACCAAACACCCCCAGCTCCCTCAGCTGCTCCTCCCCAGCCCTCTTCTCCAGCCTCTCCTCCAGCAGTGCTTTCCTGCCCAAGTGCCTCTTTAGCCCTGGAGATTTCTGCCACCCAGAGTTGTCCTCACTATCACTCCCCTCAAAATCATCCTTGCTACTCTTTCTGTATTAAGAAATCAATGCCCCCTTTTTTGATCATTTATCTACCCAGAGATCCTCCTAATTTATTATCAGTTCATTAATGTACTGCCTGCTACCTTTCAAGATCATTAAAGAAATTAAATAATATCTTGAAGCTCCTTCCTCAGCACTTTGTGCCCTGCAGCTGCATTGTATGGATGTGATTAAATTCACCTTACTGCTTCAGAGCTGCTCACCCCTCACCTCCTCTCAGCTTTTGGAGGGGAGGAGATCTCAATTCACAGCCTTGCAATTACTTTTAAAGAGGAGTCCTGCTCTGCTCATCAAGCCTTCTTCTTCTCATCAGAATCACCGGGTCCCAGGTTGTTAGGGGTTGGAAGGGACCTCTGGAGATCTTCCAGTCCAAGCCCCTGCCAGAGCAGGACCAGAGAATGCAGCACAGGGCACACAGGAACACATCCAGACAGGGCTGCAAAGGCTCCAGGGAAGGAGACTCCACAACCTCTCTGGGCAGCCTGCTCCAGGGCTCTGGCACCCTCCCAGTGCAGAAGTTCCTCCTCCTGCTGAGCTGGAACCTCCTGTGCTGCAGTTTCCATCCCTTGCCCCTTGGCCTAGCCCAGGGCACAAGTGAGCAGAGGCTGTCCCTGTCCCTTCCTTCCTGCCCCCCAGCCCTCAGCTCTTGAGAGACATTGAGCAGATCCCTCTCAGCCTTCTCCTCTCCACACTAACCACCCCCAGGGCTCTCAGCCTCTCCTCCCCAGGCAGTGCTCCAGGCCCTTCAGCATCCTTGCAGCCCTCCCTTGACCTCTCTCCAGCAGATCCCTGTAGATCCCTCCTGAGCTGGGGAGCCCAGCACTAGATGCAATATTCCAGGGGAGGTCTCAGCAGGGCAGAGCAGAGGGGGAGGAGAACCTCCCTGGCTCTGCTGCCCACATTCCTCTTCCTTTCAGCTGAAAGAGGCTTTAGGATATTGTGCTGGGGCACACCCATCCTGGATGGGGCTGAGAAGAACCCAGCCCCAGGTGGACAAAAGAAATTTAATCTGGGGAGGGTTTGGCCCCTCCCCTGCTGGGAGAAGGTGGTCCCCTGACTCAGAGGTGGTCTATTCCACTTCCCCTTCCTGTCCAGCAAGCCTATAAAAGGGTGGACATCTTGATGCTCTTCCCTTTTTCCTGCCTCGTCTGCTCGAGAGGATTTTCTGCTGCTGTTGCTGTCACTGTCTCCTGCACCGGACCATGTGGCTGGGGCCCTTTCTCTCTCTCAGCTGAATCCACCGACATCCAGGGGAATACAAGGCCATCCAGCCTTGGTTTTATATATATTTTTTCCCACTTACCCTCATCCCTCACCTCTGTGAACCCCCCCTGTTACTGATATATATATATATATATATGTAAAAAATTATTTCTTTTTTTTCCTTTCCCTTTTGTGAAAAATGAAAAAAAAATTTACTCCTCCTACTTCCAAACCGACTTCACAATATTTCTTTCACGAATTTTTTTTTTCTTTCCCTTTTTCCCTACCCCCTTTTTTTTTCCCTTTTTTCTGTCTCTCCACCCTGCTGAGAAAAAAGGGAGAGGGGCAGGGGGAGGAATTTATGTCTATTATCATTTGAGCTCCTAAACTCAGAGCTCAAACTACCACAGATATCTCCAAGCTTCCACCAGCCTGCCAGAGTCTCTCAGCCCTCAGTTTCCCTGGGTGTTTCTGTGTTCTCTTTCAGCACCCAAAGCAGGACTCATCAACAGGATCATCTCTCCACAGAGGAGACCCCAGCTCTCTTCCCTCATCTTCAGCACATGTTTTGAAGGTAGGGAAGCTTCATTGTTGTGTTTCAGGTGCATCAGCCATGCACATGGGATGTTAAAGTCAGGTTCTGCTCCCTGATGCAGACTAAGGACTCCAGTGAGGCACAGTTCTGCACTGCACACTGGGGACTGGGCAACCAAGCTGGGGAAGGCTCTGGAGGACAAGTCATGATATGAGGAGCAGCTGAGGGAGCTGGGGGTGTGCAGTGTGGAGGAGAGGAGGCTGAGCTCAGGGAGACCTCATTGCTCTCTGCAGCTCCCTGAGAGGAGGCTGCAGCCAGGTGGGGCTTGGGTTCTGCTCCCTAGGATCAGGTAATAGGAGAGGAAATGCTCTGAAAATGTGTTCCCTGCCAGGAGCTAATTCAGTACCTGTTGAGGTAGCTCTGCAGAGGGTCCTGGACAGCCTGGATTGGTGACCAAGGCCAGTTGCCAGGTCCTGCTCTTGACTCACAACAACTCCATGATGTCACCAGGCTTAGGGCAGAATGGCTGGAAAGTGCCCAGCAGGGAAAGGCCTGGGGGTGCTGGGTGGCAGCAGCTGGAGAGGAGCCAGGAGGTGGCCAGGGGGGCAAGAAGGGCAGCAGCAGCCTGGGCTGGAGCAGCAATGGTGTGGGCAGCAGGAGCAGGGCAGGGATTGTCCCCCTGGGCTCAGCACTGGGGAGGCCACAGCTTGAGTGCTGGCTTCGGTTTTGGGGCCCTGAGTGCAAGAAGAACCTTGAGGAGCTGGAGCAGGGCCAGAGAAGGGCAAGAAAGGTGGGGAAGGGTGTGGAGAAGAGGGCTGGGGAGGAGCAGCTGAGGGAGCTGGGGGTTTTTGGTGTGGAGAAGAGGAGGCTGAGCTCAGGGAGACCTCATTGCTCTCTGCAGCTCCTGAGAGGAGGCTGCAGCCAGGTGGGGCTTGGGCTCCCAATTAACAAGAGGTAGAAGAGGAAATGGCCTCAGATTGCCTCAGGGGACGTTTAGGTTGGACATTAGAAGAAACTTCTTGGCTAAAAAGGTTCCCAAGAGCTTGACCTAGGCTGCCCAGGGGGGTGGTTGAATGCCCATCCCTGGAGGTGTCCTGCTGTTGCCCAGCAGGGTTTAGCCATAGGGAAGGACCTTTCAGCCTCTCATGTGAGAAGGTTGGAGTGGCACAAGCAGCTGCAAGGGGACACAGCCAGGACAGGTGACCACAACTGAGCTGAGAGGTGATTTCAACCCACCCGAATAATGTTTAACCTCCAGTTCTCTGCAAGTGTTTGTTTACTCCTTTGGGGTAAATTCATTCTCTCCTCCATCCAGAGCTGTTTTCAGCTCAAACCACAGCACAACCCAAACAGTTGTGTGATTCTGTGATTCCAGAGTCTAAATGCCAAGGAACACAGGGCTGGGCAGAAGCCAAAAGTTCCTGAGAATTGATGAGCAGTGGTAGAAGGCTACCAGCAGATGTGACAGAAACCATCAGGAGCTGCAGAAGTGCTGCACTGGACATCAGCTGAGGCTGGGGTCAGGCAGCAGCATCACAGGGTGCCAAACTCTGTCACTTGGTGCTCTCCAGCTTTGCTGGGTTTGTTAGCAGTCCTTGGCTGGCAGAAGGACATCATTAATTAATTGCTGATGGATGCCTTCAGCTCTCAGGGTCCTCTGCCTGGCAGAGTAGTCAGAGCATGACAAAAACCTTTCTGAGAGGAGAAGTTTTGATCTAAATTGGCTTAGTTTCAAGCAAGACAGATTTGCTCTTTGACCTCTTCCAAAAGGGGCAAAAGGAAAATGCTCCACACAGGATGGGGTAGGGTTGGAAAGTGTAAATGGAAAGGCCATTCATGACCACAGGAAACAGCACAAAGCAGCCAAAACACACAGAATCTACAGTCTGGGCTTAACACAGAGCCACATTAAGCCAAAGCTTCACACAAACCTCCCTTTAAACCGGGCCAACAAAACCAGGACATCATGCCCACCCCCAGACCTCTCTGCCCCCCAAACCAAACCATTGTGATGTAGCTAAAATTCAGCTGGACAGCTCCAGGCCCCAATGAGGCAGCTCCAGGTCCCAATTAAGCAGCTCCAGTTCCCAGTTAGGCAGCATTGCCAAGGCCAGCCCCAGGCCTCCCTGCCAAGAGATAACAACCTGGGCATCCTCTCAGGAGGAGACAGGAAGGGAAAAGGGAGGAAAAGTGACTCTGCAGCCAGTTTTATAGGGATGCAGGAGTGGTGGGGATGAAATCGCCTTCCCAGTCCCCCTCCTGGACACACTCTAGCCTCTGGAGGTGGTGACTTAAAGGCAGCCCAGCCTCAAACTGCCAGCTAAATGTAATTTAGAGCTCTCTAACTGAATGACAGAGCCTAAACCCCACGGATTTGTGAGCTGGGATGGGAATTTTTTTCAAGGCAAGAAGCCAGATTTCTGTGTTTGAGGTGCATGGTCCATGCAGACTGGGTGTGATGGTGATGGTATGGCTCTTGCCACAACCTAAGGATTCCAGCAAGGCACAGTTCTGCAAGCCAGCAAGATGTTAGGCTGCATCACCCAGGTCATCACCAGCAGAGATAAAGAAGTCGTTGTCCCACTCTGCTCTGCACTGGTCAGACCACACCTGCAGCACTGCCTGCAGTTTGGTCCCAGCTTTACAAAAAGGATGGAGAGGGTCCAGAGAAGGGCAAGGAGCATGCTCAGAGGCCTGGCAGCCTGTGAGGAGAGGCTGAGAGAGCTGGGGTTGGTCAGCCTGGAGAAGAGAAGGCTGAGGGGAGACCTTCTCAGCATGGAGCAGCATGAGGTGCTGGAAGGTGTCCAGAGAAAGGCCCCGAGGAGGAGCAGAGGGCTGGAGCTGCTCTGCTCTGAGGACAGCCTGAGAGAGTTGGAGTTGTGCAGGCTGGAGAGGAGAAGGCTCCCAGGAGACCTTCTGGTGGCCTTGCAGCATCTGAAGGGGGCTCCAAGAAAGCTGGGGAGGGACTTTGGAGGGGGTGAGGGAGGGATAGGAGTGGGGGGGATGGAGCAAAAGTAGAAGTGGGGAGCTTGAGATTGGATGTGAGGAGAAGTTGTTGGGCAGGAGGGTGGTGAGAGCCTGGCAGAGGTTGCCCAGGGAGGTGGTGGGGAAGCCTCATCCCTGGAGGTGTTTGCAGCCAGGCTGGATGTGGCTGTGAGCAACCTGCTGTGGTGTGAGGTGTCCCTGCCCATGGCAGGGGTGTTGGGAACTGGAATGACTCTTGGGGTCCCTCCCAGCCCTGACAATTGTATAAATGATTAAGGGTGGCTGCCAGCAGGATGGAGATTCCCTTTGGACAAGGAGCTCCATGGCAAAGACAAGGGGGGATGGGGACAAGGTCCTGCTGGGGACAAGGTCCTGCTGAGGTGATTCCCATTGGGCTCCAGAGGAAAATGTTTCCCCATGAGCACAGCCAGAGACTGGAATCATCTCCCAAGGGCAGCAGTGGAGTCCCCTCCATGGTGCAGTCCGGGACTCATCTTGTCAGGGTGCTGAGCCAGCTGACTGCAGCTGCACTGGGACCTGGACAGGTTGGAGCAGAGGGTCCCTAGGTCCCTCCCAAGCTGTCATTCTGTGTGAGTGAGGTTGCTGTGCAGCTGGGGCAGCTGTGTCCTGCTCACAGCAGCCAAGGCCCAGCTCTGGCTGGGGTGCTGCTGGAAGAGCCTCCTCCTGTTTCTCTTGGCTCCCTCTGGTTTTCTTAAGCAGCATAGTAGAAGGAGTTATTGCTTTCTGCATGTCACAGGCCTCCTGGGCTGCTTTTGTACACACAGCAGAAGAAGCTTCTGGCATTTTTCACGTTTCAAGCAGCAGTGGCTTGGCCGAGTTATCAAAGCAGGTCTGGCAGAGCCCACAGCAGAGAGCAGCCAGGACCCACCGCAGCCACCGCCTGCACAGATGGACGAACAGCACAGCCACTGCTGGGCCACAGCCAGGAGCCCAGGGGCAAAACCAAACACCTATGGAGCCAGGGATGGGCTCTGCCTGCAAGGAATCTGCTTTTCCTAGCAGGTGCTTGGAGCTCCAACATCTGCTGGCCATACTAGTCACAGAATCACAGAACTGGCAGGGCTGGAAGGGAGCTCAAGGCTCAGCCAGTCCAAACCCCCTGCCATGGGCAGGGACACCTCACACCACAGCAGGTTGCTCACAGCCACATCCAGCCTGGCTGCAAAAACCTCCAGGGATGAGGCTTCCACCACCTCCCTGGGCAACCTCTGCCAGGCTCTCACCACCCTCATTCTCAAGAGTTTCTTCCTCATCTACACTCTCACTCTCCCCTCTCCCAGCTCAAAGCCATTGTCCCTCCTCCCCTCACTCCCAGGCCTTGTCCAAAGTTCCTCCCCAGCTCTTCTGGAACCCTTTCAGGTCCTGGAAGGCTGCTCTGAGGTCTCCCTGGAGCCTTCTCTTTTCTCTCCAGCCCCAACTCTCCCAGCCTGTCTCCACAGCAGAGCTTCTCCAGCCTCTGATCATCCTCATGGCCTCCTCTGGACCCTCTCCAACAGTTCTATTTCCTTGTGTTGGGGGCTCCAGAGCTGCCCCAGCACTGCAGGTGAGGTCTGAGCAGAGCAGAAGGGCAGAACCCCCTCCCTGCCCCTGCTGCCCACCCTGCTGGGGCTCAGCCCAGCACAGGGTTGGCTCCTGCTGAGCTGCTCCTCACCCAGCACCCCCAGGCCCTTCTCCTCACCACTGCTCTCTGCCCATTAAACCAATCCCTTCCACTCTTTTCTGTTGGGTGAGAATTTCCTCCTCATCTCCAGTCTCAGGCTGCCCTCTCCCAGCTCAAATTCATGCCCATCCTGCTTTGCTTTCCCAGCTCTCAGCACCCTGCACAGCACATTTTCACTTTTAGCCTTTATTTATTCTAATGCTGCAAGCAACCTGAAAAGGGGGGGAAAAAATCAATAGAAATACTCCAAGAATGGAGTAAATAATGAAAAATAGTGACAGAGTGTGTCCCTAAAAGACTAATTCCTTTTAGTCTGTCCCTAAAAGATTGATTCCTTTGATCTCAGTCATAGCTCAGTGGAACATCCCTGAGCCCACAGTGCTAATGCTGGTGCCATGGACTCAGTGCTGCCCTGGCCCTTCTGCAGCACAGCAGAGCAGAAGGTGCTGGGAGAAGCCTGCAGAGCAGCCAGCAGCAGTGGAATGGGACCTGAGAGCCTCCTTGAAACAAGAGATGGGGCTGGGGAAAAGGCAAAGCCTTGCAGGAAGGAGCAAGCTGCTGCCTGCAGGGCAGAGCTCAGCAAGGGGCACTGCTGGGACCTGAGGCTGGCAGCTGAGCCATTGGCATCACACCAGCAGAGCATGGGCAGAAGGCTGGCAGGTCGCAGACTGGTGCCACATGCAGGTCAAGGGAGGGGATTCTGCCTCTCTGTTCTGCTCTGCTGAGATCTCACCTCCAATCCTGCCTCCAGTTCTGGTGTCCCCAGCAGTAGAAGGACACAGAGCTGCTGGAGCCAGTCTAGAGGAAGCCACAAAGATGATCCAAAGGCTGGAGCAGCTCTGCTGTGAGGCCAGCATGAGGGAGCTGGGGGTGTGCAGCCTAATCTCCAACCTAACCCTCCCCTGGCACAATTTCAGGTCATTGCCTCTCCTCCTGTCACTTGTTCCTATCTCTTGTTTAATGGGAGCCCAAGCCCCACCTGGCTGCAGCCTCCTCTCAGGGAGCTGCAGAGAGCAATGAGGTCTCCCTGAGCTCAGCCTCCTCTTCTCCACACCAAACACCCCCAGCTCCCTCAGCTGCTCCTCCCCAGCCCCCTTCTCCAGTGCACAGAACCATGAGATTGTTTGGGCTGGAAAAGCCCTCAAGGCTCATCCAGTCCAGCCAGCAACCCAACCCACCATGGCCACCAACCATGGCCCCACCTGCCATGGCCACAGGTTTCTGGAACACCTCCAGGGATGGAGACTCCACCACCTCCCTGGACAGCCTGTCACTAGAGCCAGAGCAAAGCTGTGCTGTGTATGAGCAGGGCTGTTGGTGCTCAGGGCCTCAGACTGCTGGAACAACCCCACAGCACCAGCAAAGCACCAGCAAAGTGCCTGCAGCACCCAAACCCTGAGCAAAGAGTGGCTGACAAAGACACCTCCCCCAGAGGGGCAGAGGGGGCCAGAGGGAATGCTGGAAGGTGAGGCAAGAGGATGCTCCCAGCACTGGGAAGGCAAAGTGATGGACACCAAGATGGGCTGGAGGCATTGGGAGACCTGTGTGAATTAAACACCTGCAGCCCAGAGGGGAAAATCTCTCTCAGGCCAGATCTGGATGGTTAAAAGCTCCAACAAGAATTCCATGAACAAAACACACACCAGGGCAGTCTTCTGCTAAGCATAAACCAAGCTACAGTTAGAACACCTTGCTCTAGCCAGCTGCCTGAGGGTCAGCAAGGGCCAGGGGCTGGCTCCTGCACTTGGGGCACCCCAGGAATGCTCTTGGGGCAGAGAGGCTGGAAACTGCCCAGCAGAGACAGCCCTGGGGGTGCTGGGTGCCAGCAGCTGTAGAGGAGGAGAGGCTGAAGGAGCTGGGGGTGTTCCGCCTGGAGAAGAGGAGGCTCAGGGCAGACCTCATTGCTCTCTACAACTACCTGCAGGGAGGTTGTAGCCAGGTGGGGGTTGGGCTCTGCTCCCAGGCAAGCAGCACCAGAACAAAAGGACACAGTCTCAAGCTGTGCAGGGGAGGTTTGGGCTGGAGGTGAGGAGAAAGTTCTGCCCAGCAAGAGAAATTGGCCATGGGATGTGCTGCCCAGGGAGGTGGTGGAGTCCCCATCCCTGGAGGTGTTCCAAACAAGCTTGGCCTTGGCCCTTGGAGCCATGGGGTAGGTGTCAGGAGGGGTTAGGTGTTAGGTTGGACTTGATGATCTCTGCGGTCTTTTCCAGCCTGGTTGATTTTGTGATTCTGTGAGAGGAGCCAGGGGGTGGCCAGGGGGACAAGAAGGGCAGCAGCAGCCTGGGCTGGAGCAGCAATGGTGTGGGCAGCAGGAGCAGGGCAGGGATTGTCCCCCTGGGCTCAGCACTGGGGAGGCCACAGCTTGAGTGCTGGCTTCAGTTTTGGGGTCCTGAGTGCAAGAAGAACCTTGAGGAGCTGGAGCAGGGCCAGAGAAGGGCAAGAAAGGTGGGGAAGGGTGTGGAGAAGAGGGCTGGGGAGGAGCAGCTGAGGGAGCTGGGGGTGTTTGGTGTGGAGAAGAGGAGGCTGAGCTCAGGGAGACCTCATTGCTCTCTGCAGCTCCCTGAGAGGAGGCTGCAGCCAAGTGGGCTCTGCTCCCTAGGAACAAGTGACAGGAGGAGAGGAAGTCACTGACCTTCAAGGCCCACCCCTACCAGTTCTGCATTCCATGACAAATCCCTCTCCAGCCCTTCCCCTTGCAACACAAACACAACCAGTGCTGGCTGAGAACAGCAGAGGGTTGTGAAGCTCTGCACTGCTCCCCAGCAGAGCAGCTCCCCAGCAGCCTCTGGCACTGCCTGGCACAGCTGGGGCAGCCACCAGTGCATGCAGAGCATGGGCACCTCCAGCAGCCCTAGGGGGAAGTCACTTTTTACCCACTGGTGAGAAACATGAGCAGTGCCTCAGAGGTCAGAGCTCTTGAAGGGTTTTTATCTACCTCACAGTACAGCAGCACACCCCAGGAGCATCTTCTGGCCTGGATGCAATGCCCAAGCCTTTGTGCCTGTGCCCTAGGGACACACAGGTAGCTGCTCCTGCCCTCAAGGGTGGCCACAGAGAGTTGGGAGAGTTGGGGTAGTTCAGCCTGGAGAGGAGAAAGCTCCAGGGAGACCTTCTGGCTCTCTTCAACTCCCTGAGAGGAGGTTGCAGGGAGGTGAGGGTTGGGCTCTGCTCCCTGGGAACAAGTGTCAGGAGGAGAGGAAGTGTCCTCAAGATGCCCCCAGGGCAGGTTTAGGTTGAACATTAGGAAAAACTTCTTCACCCAAAAGGTCATTCCTGGGCAGCCTGTTCTGTGCCCCCAGTGGTGGACTCAGCATCCCTGGAGGTGCTGAACATTTGGCTGAGGAGCTCAGGGAGGTGGTCCAGCAGCTGTGTGCAAGGAGATCTCAGGTCATGGTGGATCTTAAGGCCTTTTCCAACCACACTTCTGTGGTTCTTTGCTGTGAGGGTACTGGAGGCCTGGAGCAGGCTGCCCAGAGAGGTGGTGGAGTCTCCTTCTGTGGGGCTTCCAGACCCATCTGGGCATAGTGGTCCTGTGTAAGCCCTCTGATCATCTCTGGACTGGCTCTCACTGTTCCATGCCTCAATCCCAGCTCCCTCAGCCTTCTCCTCACAGGAGCCATCACCAGCCTCACTGCCCTGAACTTCCCCTCATGGTCCTGTGGACCCTGCTGGGTTCCAGTGAGTGCCCACTGGCCCTGGGCACCGCCACGAAGAGCCTGGCCCCCATCTTCCTGCCTAGAGCAGATCCCCTCTCACTCTTGTCCAGCTTACCCTGCCCCAGGTCTCAGCCTCTCCTCACCAGGCAGATTCACTATCTCTGAATCCATCTTTCTCCTCCTCCTCCTCCAATCTGGGGCCCTGCCAAGCAGCAGAGTCTGCTCCTCCTGGGCTCTGAGGGCTTTGAAGTGCCCTTGATATCCAAAGCTGGTGGAGCCTGCTGCCTGGCACCAGCAGCCTCCAACCCAGCTCAGGGCCACACTACAAACAAACTGAGTGTGCTGAACCTGCTGCTGGCTCCAGCCCTGCTAACCTCAGCCCCAGTCCCTTCCAAAGGGGCTCAGCAGCACCAGCAGGGCAAAGCAAAACAGCAGCCTCAGCAGGCAGCCCTGCAGAAGGCAAACAGTCAGACATTGAAACCTCACCAGCTCCTTTTTTTATTCTTAAAACACTTGGGTGTTCTTCAGGAGAGGGAATTTCCCTCCCCCCCGACCCTGCTCCCCACCAGAGGTGTCCAAAGTGTTACTCACTCTGTTTACAGAGCTTTGATCTCAGCCTCCTCAGTTTTAGTTCAGCTTTTAGGAATGTGAGGGTCAACTGTTTGGGTTGTTTGGTTTCTTTTTCCCCTCTCTCTCTCTCTTTCTGGGGCAATTAGGCTGAATTTCACCCCACCACTTACTGCAAGAAAGGAAATGCAGGGAGGAATCCTCCTGTAACTCACAGCAGTGTTTGAAGTGATGAGGAGGAGGAGGAGGAAGCTGAGGGCACAGGAACTCTCAGCCCTGGGGCTGGTTAGGCTGGAGAAGAGGAGGCTGAGGGGGATCTGATCAATGCTTACAAATATCTGAGGGGAGGATGGGGGCCAGACTCTTCTCAGTGGTGCCCAGTGGCAGGACAAGAGGTTGTGGGCATAGACTTGACCATAGGAAGTTCATCTAAACAGGAGGAGAAACTTCTGTACTGTGAGGTTCACAGAGCCCTGGAGCAGGCTGCCCAGGGGGATGGTGGAGTCTCCTTCTCTGGAGATACTCAAACCCCACCTGGATGTGTTCTGTGTGTCCTGCCCTGGGTGACTCTGCCCTGGCAGGAGGGTTGGGCTGGATGATCTCCAGAGGTCCCTTCCAGCCATTCTGTGATTGCCTTCAAGAGGAGCTGCCTTGGGCACTCTCAGCAAGGCACAATGCAGAGCTCATTCCTGCATCCTCCTCCCAATTCTCAGCCCATTTCCAATCCAACAGCATGGAAAGGGGGTCCCCAGGGAGGTGGTTGAATGCCCATCCCTGGAGGTGTTTCAGAGAGGCAGAGCTGTGCTGCTGAAGGCCATGGCTCAGCCCCAGCCTGGGCAGAGGTAGAGAATGGTTGGAATGGAGGATCTGAAAGGACTTTGCCCACCAAAACCCTTCTGTGACATGAGTGATCAGATCAGGTCCTGCCCTGTGCTTGGAGCAGGAGCTGGACTGAGCAGCTCAGCAAGAGATGTGCCACCAGCAGAGTTTCTTGTGCTGCTACAGCAGCTCTTGCTGCATCTGAACTCATCTCACCTGGGGTATTTGGGATGCCTCAGCACACTGAAGGAGCACACAGGGGCCAGGCCATCCTGGTTTGTAATCCCACCACATTTTCCTGCTGGATTCACTCCCCTGAAGGGCATCACCCACTGCAAGCTGGGAATGAGACATGGAGCTGGGGCCTGCCCCTGCAGCAGTGGAACAATCACATCAAGTTTGACCCTGATCTGGCCTCAGTACCTTTGGTATCCACCTGGTTAGGTCTGAAGATGCCACAGCATAAAATCATAGAGTCACAGAATGGTCTGGGCTGGAAGGGAGCTCCAAAGCTCCAAAGTTCAACCCCCTGCACTCAGCAGGGACATCCTCCACTAGATCAGGTTGCCCACAGCCCTCCCCAGCCTCACCTGGAAGATCTCCAAGCATGGAGCCTCAACCACCTCCCTGGGCAACCTCTTGCAGTGTTGCAGCAGCCTCCTGGGGCAGAACTTGTTCCTCACAACCAATCTCAATCTGCTCTGCTCTCATTTCAAACCATTGCCCCTGAGGCTGTCCCTGCAGGCCTTTGGCAACAGTCCCTCTGCAGCCTTCTTGGAGCCCCTTCAGCTACTGCAAGGCTGCTCTGAGGTCTGCCTGGAGCCTTCTCTTCTCCAGGCTCAGCACCCGCAGCTCCCTCAGCCTGTCCCCATGGCAGAGCTGCTCCAACCTCCTCTGGAGCCTCTCCATCAGGTCCAGGTCCCTCCTGTGCTGAGGGCTCCAGCTCTGGCCCCAGCCCTGCAGGTGAGGTCTCCCCAGAGCAGAGCAGAGGGGCAGGATCCTCTCTCTTCAGCTCTGGCCACACTGCTTTGGATGCAGCCCAGGCTGCCCTTGGCCTTCTGGGCTGCAGTCTCACACTGCCTGCTCCTGGCCAGCTTCTCCCCCCAGCACCCCCAAGTCCTTCTCCTCAGGGCTGCTTTCTCTCCCCTCCTCCCCCAGCCTGCACTGACACTGAGGATTGTTCCAGCCCAGCTGCAGGACCCTGCACTTGCTCTTGGTGAACCTCAGGAGCTTCCCCTGGCACCACCTCTGCAGCCTGCCCAGCTCCCTCTGGATGCCCTCCACTCAGCTGGGTGCCATCTGCTCACTGCTGCTGGTGCCCTGGATGCTGCTGTCTGCAGCAGTGATGCAAACAGTGACCAGCACAGGTCCCAGCACAGATGCCTGAGGGACATCACTTGTCAGTGATCTCCAGCTGGACTTGGAGCCATTGAGCAGCACCCTCTCGGTGTGACCACCCTGCCAATTCCTTCCCCACTGAACATCCACTCAGCAAATCACCACTGGCTGTAAAAAGGAAACTAAAGATCAGTTCTAAAGAATCCATGGGAGAGATTGCAAACAGAAGCAGGCTGTGTAGGTTACTCTTTCTCCCTTTTCAGCTTCCTCACTCTGGTTGGGGCTTCTGCTGGCTCTCTGCTGACCTTGGCTGCATTGCTTTTTTTTGGCTAAGTCTAACAAAACAACTCTCTGCTCTTTTCTCTTCTCCCTTTGTGTCCTGGGGGGTAAGGAGAGGGGCAGGGAGCAGGAGGCTATTAGCAGCTGCCCTAGTTTTTGGCCAGGGGAGTTCTTATCAGTTACAAACCCTTGTAAAGATTGTAAATATTGCCTATTTTGTACCTATTCATTGCATTCCATGTTCCTAGATTGTAGCTGTGCTTGGAAATAGAGCTTCATTTATTTTCCAACTGAGCTAGTCTGGCAATTTTATGCTGGGGGGGAATTTCAGACCACTATAGTCACATCGGATCAGAGGATCAGAGGATGTTAGGGGTTGGAAGGGACCTCTGGAGATCTTCCAGTCCAACCCCCCTGTCATGGTAAGGCCATGACATGGCCCAGTACAAAGCCAGACAGGCCTTAAGATGTCCAGACAAGGTCCCTTTCTCTCCCCTCCCTCCTGCAAACCCTCAGGGCAACGTGGGAAAAGGAGCAAAGGGGACAGGACCCCTGCCTGCCTGGCAAACAAGTTGTTTCCCTGTGTTAAGAGCACTGCTGGCCACTGCTCCCCCAGAAACAAGGCTTTTGTTCTGCCTTTTATGGTTAGAGCCTGGCAGAAAGCCTTCCCACTGGGCAGCTACACCTTAGCTCCAGTGCCCCACTGGGCTGCACATATACAGGCTGACTTGGGAGAAACCTTTGCCTTGCTTCAAGCCTTGCTCTTGAGCTTTGCTTTCAAGCTTTACTGCCTCGAGTTGCCCTGCCCTGCCTGGAGCACCTGGTCCAGAGCCTGGGAGTCCCTCCCTGGGGAGGGACTTTTTAGGCTATCAGGGAGTGATAGGACTGGGGGGAATGGAATAAAGCTGGAAGTGGAGAGATTCAGACTGGATGTGAGGAAGAAGTTCTTCCCCATGAGAGTGGTGAGAGCCTGGCAGAGGTTGCCCAGGGAGGTGGTGGAAACCTCATCCCTGGAGGTGTTTGCAGCCAGGCTGGATGTGGCTGTGAGCAACCTGCTGTGGTGTGAGGTGTCCCTGCCCATGGCAGGGGGGTTGGAACCGGATAGTCCTTGTGGTCCCTTCCAACCCTGACTGATTCTGTGATTCTATATAGCCAGGAGCCATACCCAGCAAGCTGGAGAAGCCAGGAGCCTAGAAGCCAGATCCAGCCAGCCTGCTCCCCCTTGCCGGCAGAATGGTGCCCTGCCTCAGTTTACCCAGGACAAGCAAGCTCCCCTGTTGCAGGGTGTTCCAAATCCCACCCACCCCCCCCCCCGCCCTCATTGCCCATCAGCAGAGGTCTGAACAGGGGAGACAAAGGTATGAAATGCTCCTCCCCTGCCCTGGGGACAGCAGTAACCACCTGTGGTCAATTTCACCCTGAACTCATACAGCCTTGATACAGCCAGAGCATCCTTAACCACCCACCCTACCCTCCAGCCAGAGCAGCCCTGGCACAAGGTGGCAAACCCTCCTTGCTGCCAAACCCTCCTTGCTGCCAAACCCTGCTTTTTGCCAAACCCTCCTTGCTGCCAAACCCTCCTTGCTGCCAAACCCTCCTTCTTTCCAAACCCTCCTTACTGCCAAACCCTTCTTGCTGCCAAACCCTCCATGCTGCCAAACCCTCCATGTTGCCAAACCCTCCATGTTGCCAAACCCTCCTTTTTGCCAAACCTTCCTTTTTGCCAAACCTTCCTTGCTGCCAAACCCTCCTTAATGGCAAACCCTCCTTGCTGCCAAACCCTCCTTGTTTCCAAACCCTCCTTCTTTCCAAACCCTCCTTACTGCCAAACCCTCTTTGTTGCCAAACCCTCCATGCTGCCAAACCCTCCTTGCTGGCAAACTCTCCTTGTTGCCAAACCCTCCTTGTTTCCAAGGCCTCCTTGCTGCCAAACCCTCCTTGTTTCCAAACCCTCCTTGTTTCCAAGCCCTCCTTGCTGCCAAACCCTCCTTGCTGCCAAACCCTCCTTGCTGCCAAACCCTCCTTGTTTCCAAACCCTCCTTGTTTCCAAACCCTCCTTGTTTCCAAGCCCTCCTTGTTGCCAAACCATCCTTGTTTCCAAACCCTCCTTGTTGCCAAACCCTCCTTGCTGCCAAACCCTCCTTGCTGCCAAACCCTCCTTGCTGCCAAGGCCTCCTTGCTGCCAAAGCCTCCTTGCTGGCAGTCTGCCATGCCAGTGCTGTATGAGGGCACCCCAAAGCCTCATAGCTAACACAGCAGCAGCAGCAGCAGCAGCAGCCCCCCTCGTGGGCAGAGCCAGCTGTGAGGAATTCATTCATTGCTTTTTTGATGTAAGGGTTCTTATCAAGCCTCCCCCTGCTGTGGGTAAGCACTACCTGCTCCAGGATCATTCTCTTTCCATGTTAGAATCACAGAATCAGTCAGGGTTGGAAGGGGCCACAAGGATCATCCAGTTCCAACCCCCCTGCCATGGGCAGGGACACATCACTAGATCAGCCTGGCCAGAGCCTCATCCAGCCTGGCCTTAAACACCTCCAGGGATGGGACATCAACCACCTCCCTGGACAACCCATTCCAGGCTCTCACCACTCTCATGGGGAAAAACTTCTTCCTCACATCCAGCCTGAATCTCCCCACTTGCAGCTTTATTCCATTCCCCCCAGTCCTGTCACTCCCTGACAGCCTAAAAAGTCCCTCCCAAGCTTCCTTGGAGCCCCCTTCAGATGCTGCAAGGCCACCAGAAGGTCTCCTGGCAGCCTTCTCCTCTCCAGCCTGCACAACTCCAACTCTCTCAGGCTGTCCTCAGAGCAGAGCAGCTCCAGCCCTCTGCTCATCCTCAGGGCCCTTCTCTGGACACCTTCCAGCCCCTCCAGATCCTTTCTGCAACAGAGGCTCCAGACCTGGCCCCAGAGCTGCAGGTGGGGTCTGAGCAGAGTGGAGCAGAGGGGGAGAATCCCCTCCCTGGCCCTGCTGGCCACACTTCTCTTGCTGCAGCCCAGGCTCTGCTTGGCTCTCTGGGCTGCAAGTGCTCCCTGACAGCCCAAGTTGAGCTTCTCATCCTCCCAGTTTGCATAGAATTGTTGTGTTTTGCCCAAAGTCTGCTCTTTCCCATTGTAAATCTGGATTCCAAACATACAAGGATCCTATTGAGCAAGTTTTGGCAGTTCTCATGAACAAAGGGGTCCCAGCATTTTGACTGACACCCAATTGCCACATCATTTATTAGCTAAGGGCAGTTCCTTAACCCCTTACACCCCCTGCCACAGCAGGACCACAGAATCCAGCCCAGGTCACAGGAACACATCCACATGGGTCCCTTGGCCATGCCACAGGCCAGCAGGGCAGATGGCAAATTCCTTCCTCCCTGTGTGCCTCCTGCAGAGGTGCAGAGCAGCACCAGGCAAGCTTAAATGCATCCTCAGGGCAGGGTTTGCACAACCCCTGGTGCTGGGCCAGCACTGCAGGGAGGAGGATTGTGGAGTGGCTTCCACCCCCTGTGTACAGGCTGTGCACTGAGGCTGGGGGTGTCTGCAGGAGGCAGCCATGGCCCTGGAGACTGGGAGGCCACAGCTGGATGTGCACAGCTCCAGGCAGGCAGACACAGGCTGTGTGCTTCAGCAGCCTTCAGTGTGGTACTGCTCAGCTTCCCAGAGCGTGGCTTTGAACCTGGGCATGTTGCTTTGATTGAAAGGCTTGGAGGGGGCTGCTTGCTTCTCCTTCCCCCCCTTCCCCCTCACCTCTGCTCTCTAATAGGTTATGCATTGCCCACTTTAAGCCAGTGTATTTGCAGTAAACCATGGGCAGTTACCTAAGTCTTCAACCTTGCTGCAGCATTAAATCACCCAGAAAAGCAATTTATTGCTTCATATATCCCAACACCATGGCCAATATCCATTAAATCTCCATCTCATAGAGTGACCACCCTGCTGTCTGCTTGCATTGCAGCCTCACACAGCAGCCTGAGATGGAGCATTGCCCTCCCCCTGCCCACCTAAGACTCCTCACAGCATCCTGTGGCATTCCCAAGGGGTGCTACACATTCCCAGTTGGGAAACAAAAAACCAACAGCCCAGGCCCTGGTGTAAGGTGATGCTTCCCCTCTGCTCCACTCTGCTCAGACCCCACCTGGGGTCAACTCTGGAGCCAGGTCTGGAGCCTCTGTTGCAGGAAGGCTCTGGAGGGGCTGGAAGGTGTCCAGAGAAGGGCCCTGAGGATGAGCAGAGGGCTGGAGCTGCTCTGCTCTGAGGACAGCCTGAGAGAGTTGGGGTTGTGCAGGCTGGAGAGGAGAAGGCTCCCAGGAGACCTTCTGGTGGCCTTGCAGCATCTGAAGGGGGCTCCAAGAAAGCTGGGGAGGGACTTTGGAGGGTGTGAGGGAGGGATAGGAGTGGGGGGGATGGAGCAAAAGTCGAAGTGGGGAGCTTGAGATTGGATGTGAGGAAGAAGTTGTTGGGCAGGAGGGTGGTGAAAGCATGGCAGAGGTTGCCCAGGGAGGTGGTGGAAGCCTCATCCCTGGAGGTTTTTGCAGCCAGGCTGGATGTGGCTGTGAGCAACCTGCTGTGGTGTGAGGTGTCCCTGCCCATGGCAGGGGGTTGGGACTGGCTGAGCCTTGAGCTCCCTTCCAGCCCTGACAGTTCTGTGGCTCTGTGGTCTCCAGCTGCAACCAAGTCAGTATGGTTGTGGGCACAAGGGGAACCACCAAGCTGCTCCTTCAAGAACAACCCCATCAGAGCCTCAGGAGCTGCAGCTCTGCTCAATCCCACATGGAAGTCTCATAAATGTACCATATAAAATCAATTGCAGTGTCAGGAGCATTTAGCTTTTTTTTTTTTTTTTTCTTCCCTCCCCCACCCCCTAAGCCTGTACATCATGTTGAAATAAGAGCCTTTCAGTCCACTTTTAGTCAAATCTAAGTCTAATGGATATTGCTTTTTAAGACACTAAAACCACTTTTATTTCTTTCTCTGGCCATGTAGAGCAGGCTCTCATTAATGTACTCTGATGATTATCATTTATTTCCACCCCCCCCCCCCCCCCCCAGACTCTCTTCCTCCTCCACAAGCTCTGAAACACCAATTCAGCAATTCCAGCCACTGGGGCCTCCAGTGCAGAAAGGCTCTCCAAGGAGAAATGACTTACAAGCTGGGGGAGAGAATTTCTTGGCTGGTGGTTACAGAATCACAGGAACAGAGAGAGTGAGAGGTTGCAAGGGACCTGCAGAGATCACCCAGTCCAACCCCCTGCCAGAGCAGGAGCACCCAGGGCAGTCCTCACAGGAACACATCCAGATGGGGTTGGAAAGGCTCCAGAGCAGGAGACTCCACAACCTCTCTGGCAGCCTGCTCCAGGCCTCCAGCAGCCTCACACCAAAGAAGTTTCTCCTCCTGTTGAGCTTCTCTGCTCCAGTTGGTGTCCATTGGTGCTTGACTTATTGCTGAGCACCACCCAGCAGAGCCTGGCCCCCTCCCCTTGCCCCCCAGCCCTCAGCTCTTGAGAGACATTGAGCAGATCCCTCTCAGCCTTCTCCTCTCCACACTAACCACCCCCAGGGCTCTCAGCCTCTCTTCCCAGGGGAGATGCTCAAGTCCCCAACTCCTCCTCCTGCCTCTCCCTTGGCCTCTCTCCAGCAGGTCTCTGTCTCTCTGGAGCTGGGGAGCCCAGAGCTGGACACAGGATTGCAGCTGTGCTCTCAGCAGGGCAGAGCAGAGGGGGAGCAGAACCTCCCCAGCCCTGCTGCCCACACTCTTCCTGCTGCCCCCCAGGACCCCCTTGGCTCTCTTGGCCACCAGGGCACTTGGCTGGCCCATGCAGAACTTGCTGCCCACCAGCACTCCAAGGGCTTTCTCCATGGAGCTGCTCTCCAGCAGGGCAGCCTCTAACCTGTCCTGCTGCCTGCTGTGATCCCTCCCCAGCTGCAGGACCCTGACCCTGTCCTGATTGACCTTCCTGAGCTTTGCCTTCCCCCAGCTCTCAGCCTGTCCAGCTCTGGTTGGGTGGCAGCACAGCCTGAGGGGTGTCAGCCACCTCCCCCAGGTTGGTACCCTCAGGAACTTGCTGAGGGGGCACTCAGTGCCCTCAGCTGGGTGGTTAATGAAGATGTGGAACAGAACTGGACCCAGTCCTGATCCAGGCCTGGGGAGCACTTTTAGGGACTGGAGCAGGTGCAGGGAAGGGCAAGAAAGGTGGGGAACGGTGTGAAGAAGAGGGCTGGGGAGGAGCAGCTGAGGGAGCTGGGGGTGTTTGGTGTGGAGAAGAGGAGGCTGAGCTCAGGGAGACCTCATTGCTCTCTGCAGCTCCCTGAGAGGAGGCTGCAGCCAGGTGGGGCTTGGGCTCTGCTGCCCAGTCTCAGGTGATAGAAGGAGAGGCAATGACCTGAAATTGCGCCAGGGGAGGTTGGGTTGGAGATGAGGAAAAATTTCTTTGCTGCAGGGTCAGGGATTGGCAGAGGCTGCCCAGGGAGGTGGTGGAGTCCCCATGGCTGGAGGTGTTCCAGCAAGGTGTGGCCATGGCACTTGGAGCCATGGTTTGGTGGCCATGGTGGGGTTGGGTTGGGGGTTGGACTGGATGACCTTGGAGGCTTTTTCCCACCCAAAGCATTCCATGGTTCTATGAGTGCATGAAAAAGCCATCAGGCAACAGGTACCATAAAGACATCTCTTCATGGGTCAAAGGCAGCAGGTGGAGAGCCAGGGGGTCCCTTCCTCCCCCAAAAAGAGGTCATAAATCTCAGCCTAGGTGACTGCCACACTGGGCAGAGATTTCAACCTTGGAGGTTTGGGCAAGCTGCCAGTAATGAAGATGTATTAATGCTTAATGCAGCTTAATGTAATAGGTGTCATGTTCATAATTTACAGAAGCTCTTTCTAAAGCATTAAATTCATTTATACTCCTTAAAAGCTACTCAATCCTCAGGGCTAAGTTAGTTTGCTGGGTAGGAGGGGGCTCCTTTTATTTTTTTTTAGGACCAATGGATGTATAAATTGTGCACATCTCCAAACTCATCCATTAGTGTGTGTGTGTGTGAGAGAGAGCCATAAATGTGCCATAGCTGCCACAGCAGTGGGGAGGAAAGTCCCTTTGGGCAGCAGGGCTGAAAGGGTCTCCTGCATGGCCCCCCAAGGAGGAGGGAGGCTGCAAAAGAACCCCTGGGGGTCATGGTGAGCAGAAGGAGATTTGTCTTCTGCTAAAAACCAATAACAACTCAAACACTTCCTTGGTTTCATTAAGGGTTCCACCACCACTTCTGGCACTGTGCCTTCCTCTGGGGTGCTGTGTCAGAGCTGGATGTGAACCCAAACCATTCCATGACTGGACAGTGGTGTGGGAGGAATCACAGAGTGGTCTGGGCTGGAAGGGAGCTCCAAAGCTCATCCAGGCCAACCACCTACACTCAGCAGGGACATCCTCCACTAGATCAGGTTGCCCACAGCCCTCTCCAGCCTCACCTGGAAGATCTCCAGCCATGGAGCCTCAACCACCTCCCTGGGCAACCTCTTGCAGTGTTGCAGCAGCCTCCTGGGGCAGAACTTGTTCCTCACATCCAATCTCAATCTGCTCTGCTCTCATTTCAAACCATTGCCTCTGGGGCTGTCCCTGCAGGCCTTTGGCAACAGTCCCTCTGCAGCCTTCTTGGAGCCCCTTCAGGTACTGCAAGGCTGCTCTGAGCTCTGCCTGCAGCCTTCTCTTCTCCAGGCTGCACACCCCCAGCTTCCTCAGCCTGTCCCCATAGCAGAGCTGTTCCAACTCCCTGAGCATTTTTGTGGCCTCCTCTGGAGCCTCTCCATCAGGTCCAGGTCCCTCCTGTGCTGAGGGCTCCAGCTCTGGCCCCAGCCCTGCAGGTGAGGTCTCCCCAGAGCAGAGCAGAGGGGCAGGATCCTCTCTCTCCAGCTCTGGCCACACTGCTTTGGATGCAGCCCAGGCTGCCCTTGGCCTTCTGGGCTGCAGTCTCACACTGCCTGCTCCTGGCCAGCTTCTCCCCCCCAGCACCCCCAAGTCCTTCTCCTCAGGGCTGCTTTCTCTCCCCTCCTCCCCCAGCCTGCACTGACACTGAGGATTGTTCCAGCCCAGCTGCAGGACCCTGCACTTGCTCTTGGTGAACCTCAGGAGCTTCCCCTGGCACCACCTCTGCAGCCTGCCCAGCTCCCTCTGGATGCCCTCCTGTCCCTCTGGCACATGCCCAGCACCACTCAGCTGGCTGCCATCTGCACACTGATGCTGGTTCCCTGGATGCTGCTGTCTGCAGCAGTGATGCAAACAGTGACCAGCACAGGTCAATCTGCAGGCATTAAGTGCTTTGAAGCCTCCACTTCTGATGGCACATCTTTGGACTTCCTCCAAAGAGAGGAGCCAAAGAGAAGGTGAAGAAATGAGTGCAAAGGAGGCTCCATGCAAGCACACTCAAGGATCCCATCCCTGTCAGCAGCTCATGAGAAACACCCCAGAGTGCCAGCACCCCAAAGGTCATATGGTCTAACCTTTCTAGGGGCTGCTTGGTTTGGATCTGCTGTTTCAGAGGTCCTGATGTAGAAGAAATGCCTGGAATCAAGGAGGAAAAAAAAAAAAAAAAAAACCAAGAGTTTAAAGCCCTTCTGCCTGCCTGGTACAAGAAGTTTTGCTTTTCCACCTGTGGAGATAGGGAAGGTGACACCTCCAGGCTTGAAGCAGGAACTCAGGGCACTACACCACAACGGCTGGGGAGCATTTTGAGTATGAACTGCTGAGAGATGGTTGAGCTGATGTGGAGGGATTGCAGGAGATGTGGAGGGATTGGAGCAGATGTGGGGGGGTTGCAGCAGATGTAAAGGGGTTGCAGCAGATGTAAGGGGGTAGCAGCAGAGACCTTCTTTGGGGTTGTTCTGCTGATGCTGCAGAGCTGAGACTGGGCAGCAGTGGCAGTTTCAGCCTGGCAAACACCTGGCTATGAACTGAGGCCTGGAGCAAGCTGGGCTAGGGGAAGGTGTCCCCGCCAGTGCCAGAGGAGTTGGAGCTGGATGGTCCTTAAGGACCCTTCCAAGCCAAACCATTCTATGAATCTATGAAGGCAGGGCACAAGCTATAAAGAGTTTGAGCACTTCAGAGGAAGCCTGGAGGGTTTGCAGTCATCTAGAAGGCAGTTTGTGACCTGGTGAGATCTGGAGAACCCTGACCTGGCAGGGGAGCTCTGGCTGAGGCATGGACAAGCTGCCTGCAGGCTGAGGCCACAATATTTCTGCTTCCATTGGAGATCTCCTAACCTCAGAGCCTGCCTTCCTCACAGGTATGAGCACTGCCCTCAAGGGCAAGGGGAAGCACAGCTCAGGAAGCCAGCAAGAAAGGGCAGAGCCTGGCCGCGGAGCTGTCCCTGCGCTGCGAACAGCGACCGAGGCGAAGCAGCCCAGGCGCTGCCTGGGTGACAGCTGCAGCTCAGTCCCGTCCTCACCCGGCGGCAAACCCCTCCGGCAGAGCCAGGGTTTGACATCTGGGATGCCTTCGGGGCCGGCAGCCCCAGGCTCGCAACGCTGTGGCTGCAGTCCCCCTAGTGTCAGCATCCCAGCAGCTTCCACCTCAGGCACTGCGCGGAGGCAACACCCTCCTGGGGAAGCTCATCCAGTCCAACCCCCCTGGGTTGGAGTGGATGAGCTTCCCCAGGAGGGTGGGGAGAGACTGGCAGAGATTGCCCAGGGAGGTGGTGGAAGCCTTATCCCTGGAGGTTTTTGCAGCCAGGCTGGATGTGGCTGTGAGCAACCTGCTGTGGTGTGAGGTGTCCCTGCCCATGGCAGGGGGTTGGAACTGGCTGAGCCTTGAGCTCCCTTCCAGACCTGACAGTTCTGTGATTCAGGCACTGCACCCCCTAAGCTCTGCACAGCTTCAGCTTCTTGCTTCCAAAAGGCTTTCCAAAACCAGCTCCTAAATTCTTTTCCTGAGGTTCTCCTCCCCCTCTGCTCTGCACTGCTGAGACCTCCCCTGTAATATTGCATCCAGTGCTGGGCTCCCCAGCTCAGGAGGGATCTACAGGGATCTGCTGGAGAGAGGCCAAGGGAGGGCTGCAAGGATGCTGAAGGGCCTGGAGCACTGCCTGGGGAGGAGAGGCTGAGAGCCCTGGGGGTGGTTAGTGTGGAGAGGAGAAGGCTGAGAGGGATCTGCTCAATGTCTCTCAAGAGCTGAGGGCTGGGGGGCAGGAAGGAAGGGACAGGGACAGCCTCTGCTCACTTGTGCCCTGGGCTAGGCCAAGGGGCAAGGGATGGAAACTGCAGCACAGGAGGTTCCAGCTCAGCAGGAGGAGGAACTTCTGCACTGGGAGGGTGCCAGAGCCCTGGAGCAGGCTGCCCAGAGAGGTTGTGGAGTCTCCTTCTCTGGAGCCTTTGCAGCCCTGTCTGGATGTGTTCCTGTGTGCCCTGTGCTGCATTCTCTGGTCCTGCTCTGGCAGGGGCTTGGACTGGAAGATCTCCAGAGGTCCCTTCCAACCCATAACATCTCGTGAGCCTGGGATCCTCTGGAAAGGCCCATCTGGGATCAGAGAAGTTGATCTCTAGCCCTGCTGACAGCAGCATTCAAGGCCAGAGGCACAGAGAGAGAGCCACAGACTCCCTTTGGCTGGAAGGGACCCTTAGGGTCACAGAGTCCAGTCACTGCCTGACCTCCACAAGGAGCACAGAATGCAGTGGGCTGGCAGGCACCACCTTGTACAACCCCCTGCAGCCAGCAAGGACAGCTCCAACCACAGCAGGCTGCCCAGGGCCACACCAAGTTTGACCTTCAGTGTCTCCAAGGCTGGAGCCTCAACCACATCTAGCAGCGATCTGTCCCAAGTCTGCCAGGTCTGGTGCTGAACAGTGTCCTTTGTGTGGCACCCTGGGTGGATTCTGCGGGCTCTGATGGAAGCATTGTGGTCTGTGGAGCATTGTCTTGTTGAGCAGTGCCACAGACCCTGCTTACCCACCCCTCAGAGGAGCTGTCTGCAGGGAGATCTTCACCTCTGCATGAAAACTCTGGGATTTTGTTGTGCCCAAGCTCTGATTGAACAGCAAATTACACCTTGGAATAAGGGCTCCACGGAAGGCTCTGCTCCTGCTCTTTGCCCACCTTCAGGGAATGGTTTGGAAGGGACCTGAAAGCTCATCCAGCTCCAACCCCCTGCCATGTGCAGGGACACCTCCCACCAGCACAGCTTGCTCAGGGACTCATCCAGCCTGGCCCTCAACACCTCCAGGCAGGAGGCAGCCACAGCCTCCCTGGGCAACCTGTGCCAGTCTCTCCCCACCCTCACTTGAAACAATTTCTTCCTCCTCTCCACTCTCAATCTCCTCTCTCCCAGCTCAAAGCCATTGTCCCTCCTCCTCTCACTCCCAGCCCTTGTCCAAAGTTCCTCCCCAGCTCTCCTGGAGCCCCTTCAGGTACTGGGAGGCTGCTCTGAGGTCTCCCTGGAGCCTTCTCTTCTCCAGGCTGAACAGCCCCAACTCTCCCAGCCTGTCCCCACAGCTTCCCCACAGGGCAGGTTCTGCAGCCTCTGATCATCTTCATGAGCTCCTCTGGAGCCTCTCCAGCAGTTCCATGTTCTTCTTGTGCTGGGGGCCCCAGAAGGCAGTGCAATGTCCTCCTCACAGTAGAGCAGGACTCCCTCCAGCAGGGAAGGTGCTCACTGACCAGGAAGGAGCTGCTCAAAGACCCCACCAGACTCCCAGCAGCAGAGCCCTGAGCCTTCCTCTTCTGTTTGTCTGGGGGGTGGTGGAGTCCCCATCCCTGCAGGGCTTTACAAGATGCTGGGACAAGGAGCTCAGGGCCACGCTCTGCCAGCTGTGTGCAGGGAGCTGTGAGGTTCTGGCTGGGCTCAATCACCTCAGGACCTTCCCCAACCAGACCATTCCGTGGGGTTTCATCCCTGCTTGCCCCCCACAGCTGCCTGCAGCAGCCCCAGCGCTGCTCAGCACCCTTCCAGCAGGCTGCATCCCTTCCTGCCCCGGGGAAGTACTGAGCACAGGAGGAGCAGAGCCCTGCCTGCAGGGGCAGCTCTGGCAGCTCCCTGCTGTGTCTAACAAGCTGTAATTAAGTCCTGTCATGTCGCCAGGCTGGGCCGGGAGAAAAATGCCTCCAGTAATTGCATTTAGTTCATCTTGTAGCACGGTCCCCATCAGAACTGCTAATTCAATTGTCCCGCCGCTCTGCCAGCTCGCTGCCATTAAGCACACATTTAATTACCTCCACTAAAGAATTAATATGCGGCACAGAGAGAGAGGGAAGGAGGGAAGTGGGAGGGGGGGGTGGGGGGGGCGGGGAGAGCAGCCAAGGCACACAGCTGCCCCTGTGCTCAGCCAGCAAGATAAAGCCAGCAGCTCGCTGGGCAGCCTCAGCTTGTTCCAGAGACATCATCATTAGCGCTGCCACTGCCGTGCTGGCCACAGCCCTCCGTGGCACCAGAAAGAGTCATAACAGGGCCCTGACAGCTCTGCCTTTGTTGGCTTAGCCCGGGAGGAGGGTGGGCGCTGCTGGGCCCCCCCTGCTCTTCCTCACTCCCTCCCCTCCAGGCTTGTAAGGTTGCTCTTATCTCGTCTCCAGGCGAGGGGCTTACAGCAGCTACATTACAACATCCTGAGATAAGGAGCTCTGCTTGACATTATTCCTGTCTGGGCCGCAAACATCTGACAAGCACAACACACACCAAAAAAAAAAAAATAAAAGGAGGAAGAAAGAGCAACAAAGGCAGCTGCGCCCCCTCCTTCTCTTCACCCCCTCACTCCCTCCCCAACTTGGCTGCCTGCCCCCCCCCCCCCCTTTTTTTTTTCCCTCCTCAGAAGACAGCTCATCAATTCTGCAGGATGTACACAATGATTATTGTAGGGGAAACAAAGCCCAGTGTCAATTGTGCAGTGTTATAGAGCAGTCCCTCAAATTAAAGTCTTGTACCTAACTGCATCTGATGGCAGAAGCTATTTAGCAGCCGCTGCCTTACGGAGGGCAATGAAAAGCAATAACTGCTTTTATTTAATGTATCTGCTCCATCCAGCTGCCTTGGGGAGGCCTTAATAGAAGCTGTCCATCACTGTCAGGGCCTCGGAAATAACTGCAGCAGACTGCAATAAACATGAAGGGAAAGATAACTGAAGCTGCTGAGCAGCCTCTTGTTACCTGCCGGCGGCCAGGGAGCTGTCACCGGCGGCGGCGGCTTCCCGGGAGGGTTGCAGGGCTGCGTGAGCAGAGAGGGGGAGAGCGGCCACATGGGGCAGGCATTGCCCAAAGAAGTTCACCCAGGACACCACGACTTCAGGTGCTGCATCTCCAGGGAGCAGAGAGCTGTCCCACTCCAGCGGGGCTGCTCCCTTCTTCTTCTCTGGTCAGAGGATCACAGGACGGGAGGGGTTGGAAGGGACCTGAAAGATCAGTGAGGCCATCCCTGGGATATTGTATCCAGTGCTGGGCTCCCCAGCTCAGGAAGGACAGGGATCTGCTGGAGAGAGTCCGAGGGAGGGCTGCAAGGATGCTGAAGGGCCTGGAGCACTGCCTGGGGAGGAGAGGCTGAGAGCCCTGGAGGTGGTTAGTGTGGAGAGGAGAAGGCTGAGAGGGATCTGCTCAATGTCTCTCAAGAGCTGAGGGCTGGGGGGCAGGAAGGAAGGGACAGGGACAGCCTCTGCTCACTTGTGCCCTGGGCTGGGGCCAATGGGCAAGGGATGGAAACTGCAGCACAGGAGGTTCCAGCTCAGCAGGAGGAGGAACTTCTGCACTGGGAGGGTGCCAGAGCCCTGGAGCAGGCTGCCCAGAGAGGTTGTGGAGTCTCCTCCTCTGGAGCCTTTGCAGCCCTGTCTGGATGTGTTCCTGTGTGCCCTGTGCTGCATTCTCTGGTCCTGCTCTGGCAGGAGGTTAGACTGGAAAACCTCCAGAGGTGCCTTCCAACCCCTAACATCCTATGAGCTGTGATCCCAACCCCTGCCATGGGCAGGGACACCTCCCACCAGCCCAGGTTCATAGAATCACAGAATCACTCAGGGTTGGAAGGGACCTCAAGGATCATCCAGTTCCAACCCCCCTGCCATGGGCAGGGACACCTCACACTAGATCAGGCTGGCCAGAGCCTCATCCAGCATGGCCTTAAACACCTCTGGGGATGGGACTTCAACCACCTCCAGGTTGTTCAAGGCCTCATCCAACCTGGTCTTAAGACTTATTCAAACAGATGCTGAGGGTGCCCAGTGATGCACCAAGGGGCAAGGAGCACAAAGTGGACCCCAGGAGGTTCCACATGAACATGAGCAGAAACTTCTTTACAATGAGGCTGTTGGAGGCCTGGAGCAGGCTGCCCAGAGAGGTTGTGGAGTCTCCTGCTCTGGAGAGCTTCCAAACCCCCCTGGACATTGTGATGCTGGGCAAGATATTGTGGGTGCCCTTGCTGCAGCAGGAGGGTTGGGTTACATCTCCAGAGGTTCCTTCTGACCCCCACCATGCTGGGATTCTCTGAGCTGCTTGAGACAGAAGGAGCAGAACCTGCTTGCCTGATTTGCTCCTCTGAGGAAAGCAATTCCTTGCCCCCCTCTCTGCTGAGCCAAGCAGATCTGTGCCTCCAAGAGCAGAGCAGCCTAATCCACAGGGAAGCCTCCAGCAGCACCAAGGCTGCTCCCCAGCACTTTCAGGGCACAACTGCAAGAAGAGGCAAGGCCAAGATTAAGGAAAGGCCAAGAGAGGAGCTCAGGTCAGGAGTGCAATGAAGACAACGATTGACTTCCAGCTGCTCTGCTCACCCCCTGCCCCTTGGGCTCCAGTGGTTCTTTAAACAAATTTTGATTATCAACTTCTCTGGGCAGGCGTTGAAAGCTTCCTGTTGGCAGCTCTCACAGCAGCAGAATTTGTCATCGTTTTAGTTCCAGTCTCAAGCTGATTGTTGTTTACTTTGCTGCAAGGGAGAGCTCAGCAGGAACCTGCAACTGTTCTGGGAGAGCCAAAAATCTTCTCCCCACTTTTTGCAGCCCACCAAAGTCACTCAAAGGTTATCAGAATCTCCCCCAGGAAAGTGAAAACTTGGTCCCTTGGCTTTCATCTGCTGGCCTCCAAGGAACAGCAGGGAGAAATTTGGTGTTACCAAGGAGCCTGTGGTCAGCATCTCTCTGAGGGGAGACCTCATTGCTCTCTGCAGCTCCCTGAGAGGAGGCTGCAGCCAGGTGGGGCTTGGGCTCTGCTCCCTAGGAACAAGTGACAGGAGGAGAGGAAATGGCCTCAAGCTGCCCCAGGGGAGGTTTAGGTTGGACATGAGAAG
Organism: Indicator indicator; assembly: GCF_027791375.1. Taxonomy (NCBI): domain Eukaryota; kingdom Metazoa; phylum Chordata; class Aves; order Piciformes; family Indicatoridae; genus Indicator; species Indicator indicator. The sequence goes on along the minus strand of NC_072034.1, from coordinate 16,838,069 downwards.
AAACTTCTTCCCTGAAAGGATTCTCCAAGCCTGGCCCAGGCTGCCCAGGGAAGTGGTTGAATGCCCATCCCTGGAGGTGTTTCAGAGAGGCAGAGCTGTGGTGCTGAGGGCCATGGCTCAGCCCCAGCCTTGGCAGAGTTAGAGAATGGTTGGACTGGGTGAGCTTGAAGGGCTTTGCAACCCAAACCAACCCATGATGAATTCAGGTAAAACATTTCCAGCCTAGGGAAGAGTAAATCCAGGTGACCATCTTTGCACAACTGGTCCAGAAGCTCCTCCTTTTCTCTCTGGCATCCAAATGCTGTTAGGACAAAGTCTGACCTGAACTCCCATTAGGTAAAGCTGTAAAGGTTAGCTTTGGGCCAGCACCAAACCTAAAGATCAAAAAAAAAAAAAAAACCAGAACTAAAAATCTCTGCAGGAGTTTTTCTGGGCAGTTGTGTAGCTGTCTAGAGAAGAGTTCCCCTTTTGATCTCATCTTTCATGGCATGCTCCTCACCCATGCCAGAGGATCCTGAGAGTGCAGGAAAACAGCAAACCAAGCAGCAAATTGATTCACCCAAGGGCATGCAAAAGCTGCAGCCAAGGCAGACAACACCTGAAGTGCAGAATCAATGCATCCAGCCCACAGCCCACCCACAGGACTCCCAGGGTGCAGTAGCACTTCTTGCCCTGGTACCCAGCTGCACACTCAGACATCAAAGTGCAGCCATCACTTAGAGTGCAGCCTCTCTGGCATGGGGAGCTCACCTCCCTCTGCTGGGAATCAGAAATCAGAGTGGGTTGGGTTGGAAGGGAGCTCAAAGCTCATCCAGCTCCAAGCCCCTGCAGGGGCAGGGACATCTCCCACCAGCACAGCTTGCTCAAGGCCTCATCCAGCCTGGCCCTCAACACCTCCAGGCAGGAGGCAGCCACAGCCTCCCTGGGCAACCTGTGCCAGTCTCTCCCCACCCTCACTTGAAACAATTTCTTCCTCATCTCCACTCTCACTCTCCCCTCTCCCAGCTCAAAGCCATTGTACCTCACCCTGTCCCTCCCAGCCCTCGTCCAAAGTCCCTCCCCAGCTCTCCTGGAGCCCTTTCAGCTACTGGGAGGCTGCTCTGAGGTCTCCCTGGAGCCTTCTCTTCTCCAGGCTGAACAGCCCCAACTCTCCCAGCCTGGCCCCACAGAATAGCTTCTCCAGCCTCTGATCATCCTCATGGCCTTCTCTGGACCCTCTCCAACAGTTCCATTTCCTTGTTCTGGGGCCTCCAGAGCTGCCCCAGCACTGCAGGTGAGGTCTGAGCAGAGCAGAAGGGCAGAATCCCCTCCCTGCCCCTGCTGCCCACCCTGCTGGGGCTCAGCCCAACACAGGGTTGCTTCCTGGGCTGCCAGCTCACATTGCTGGCTCCTGCTGAGCTGCTCCTCACCCAGCACCCCCAGGCCTTTCTCAGCACTGCTCTCTGCCCATTACACCAATCCCTTCCACTCTTGTCTGCTGGGCAGTCTCCCCAGCCTGGAACTGAGGCTGCTCAGTCTCAGCCATGCTGTGTGCTGGAGTAAGCCAAGAGAAGCCCCAGAGCTGCTTTTCAGCCCAAGTGTACAGGCAATGGCCTTGCTGCCTGAGGCCTGCATGGGGGCTGGGGGCTGCCAGCTGTTTTGTTCAAGCTGATATCCAAGTGGCAAGAGAGCAAAGAGCTGTGGAAGGAAGTGGAGGTTCTCTGTGCTTTGTGAGCACAAAGGGACCTCAAGCACCCAGTGGGGTCTAACTGCATGGCCTTGACCCCACTGTAAGAGGGACAGAGATCTATTGGAACAAGTCCAGAGGAGGACACAAAGATGACCCAAGGGCTGGAGCAGCTCTGCTGTGACGCCAGGCTGACGGAGCTGGGGGTGTGCAGCCTGGAGAGGAGAAGGCTCCAGGGGACCTCAGAGCTGCCTGCCAGTGCCTGAAGGGATCCTGCAGGAAGGCTGCAGAGAGACTTTTCCTGAGGGTGTCTGGAGACAGGCCAAGGGGAATGGTTTGGAGCTGAAGCAGAGCAGGGTTAGAGTGGAGCTGAGGGAGAAGTTCTTCAGTAGGAGGGTGGTGAAGAGCAGCTGAGGGAGCTGGGGGTGTGCAGTGTGGAGAAGAGGAGGCTGAAGGGAGAACTCATAGCTCCCTGAGAGCAGGCTGCAGTGAGGTGGGGTTGGGCTCACCTGTAGCAAGTGCTTGAACAAGAGGCAATGGCCTCAGGTTGCCCCAGGACAAGGTTGCAGAGGTGCTTTTCCCAAGAGTGTCCAAGGATAGGACAAAGGGAAGTGGATTTAAATTGAAGGAGAAGAGGTTTGGATTGGATCTGAGGAAGAAATTCTTCACTGGGAGGGTAGCAAGACTCTGGAGTGGATTGTCCAGAGAAGTTGGTTGTGGATTCCCCCTCCCTGGAGATCACAGAATCACACAGAATCACAGAATCAGGAAGGCTGGAAGAGACCTCAAGGATCATCGAGTCCAACCTGTCACCCTACACCTCATGACTATCTAAACGGTGTCACCAAGTGCCATGCCCAATCCCCTCTTGAACACCTCCAGGGATGGTGACTCCACCACCTCCCTGGGCAGCCCATTCCAATGGCCAACCACTCTCTCTGTGAAGAACTTTCTCCTCACCTCCAGCCTAAACCTCCCCTGGCACAGCTTGAGACTGTGTCCTCTTGTTCTGCTGCTGGTTGCCTGGGAGAAGAGACCAACCCCCTCCTGGCTACAACCTCCCTTCAGGTAGTTGTAGAGAGCAATGAGGTCTCCCCTGAGCCTTCTCTTCTCCAGGCTGAACACCCCCAGCTCCCTCAGCCTCTCCTCATAGGGCTTGTGCTCAAGGCCTCTCCCCAGCCTCGTTGCCCTTCTCTGGACATGCTCCAGCAATTCAACATCTTTCCTAAACTGAGGGGCCCAGAACTGGACACAGTACTCAAGGTGTGGCCTAAGCAGTGCTGTGTACAGGGGTACAATGACCTCCCTGCTCCTGCTGGCCAAACTATGCCTGATGCAGGCCAGGATGCCATTGGCTCTCTTGGCCACCTGGGCACACTACTGGCTCATGTTCAGGCAGCTGTCAACCAGTACCCCCAGGTCCCTTTCCACCTGGCTGCTCTCCAGCCACTCTGACCCCAGCCTGTAGCTCTGCATGGGGTTGTTGTGGCCAAAGTGCAGCACCTGGCACTTGGATTTGTTGAATGCCATCCTGTTGGACTCTGCCCATCTGTCCAGCCTGTCAAGGTCCCTCTGCAGAGCCCTTCTACCTTCTAACAGATCAACACCTGCTCCCAGCTTGGTGTCATCTGCAAACTTACTGATGATGGACTCAATCCCCTCATCCAGATCATCAATAAAGATATTGAACAGGATGGGGCCCAGCACTGATCCCTGGGGGACACCACTAGTGACAGGCTGCCAGCTGGATGTGGCACCATTCACCACCACTCTCTGGGCTCGGCCCTCCAGCCAGTTCCTAACCCAGCACAGTGCTGCTGTCCAAGCCACAGGCTGCCAGCTTGGCCAGGAGTTTGCTGTGGGGGACAGTGTCAAAGGCCTTGCTGAAGTCCAGGTAGACTACATCCACAGCCTTTCCCACGTCCACCAGGCTGGTCACCTGATCATAGAAGGAGATCAGGTTGGTGAGGCAGGACCTGCCCTTCCTAAATCCATGTTGGCTGGGCCTGATTCCTTGGCCATTGTGCTGGTTTGAGGCCAGCCAGAACATCTCTTGCCCCGAAAGGGACTCTTTTGACACACGCAAATGGATTGGAGAGTGGTGGAAAAGTTTAAATGGAAAAGCAAATTGGTGAAGCTACAGAAAACTACAAACTACAAAGCATAGTGGAAAAGAACATCCTAAAGCATACAGAACCCCCTCACAGAATTCCCAAAAGCTTCCCAATCCTCCCTTCCTCCCACCTGAGGGTCTACCCAATCCCTCAGGGCTCTTCCTTCCCCCCCTCCCACTGCTAGGCAAGTCTCAGGCTGGCCAGGTCTGAGACTGCCCCCCCTCCATTCTCCTCCTGGCATTAGGCCTAGTCAGGCCTAAGAGGCCTGAGATAACCCCCCCCCCGGCATTACCCGATAAGAGAGGACATCTCCCATGGGAGCAGAGAGGGAAGAAAGAGGAAGAGAATGACTCTGCAGATGGCCTTATAGGGCGCAGGATTTATGGGTAGAAATACGCCGTTTCCTGTGTCCATCCCTATTGGGCGAGCACCCAGGACACCAGAGGTGTATCCCATGCAGCAGTGGCAGGGGGCACCCAGCCTAAACTGCCACAGCCATCCTTCAGGTGCACAGTGATTGCCCCCAAGACAATCTGCTCCATGATTTTCCCTGGCACTGAGATCAGGCTGACAGGCCTGTAGTTCCCAGGTTCTTCTGTTCGTCCCTTCTTGTGGATGGGCGTCACATTGGCCAGTTTCCAGTCTTCTGGGACCTCTCCAGTGAGCCAGGACTGGTGGAAAATGATGGAGAGAGGCTTGGCCAGCTCATCTGCCAGCTCTTTCAGCACCCTAGGATGAATCCCATCAGGTCCCATGGACTTGTGAATATCCAAGTGACTCAACAAGTCTCGAACTAATTCCACATGGATTTCAGGAGTACAACACTGCTCCTTGACCCCATCAACCAGCTCAGGAGGCCAGTTATCCTGAAGTCCTCCTGCCTTACTGTTGAAAATGGAGGCAAAGAAGGTATTTAGAATCTCAGCCTTCTCCTCATCCTTAGTCACAATGTTACCCTCCACGTCCAATAAAGAGTGGAGGCTCCTCTTGCCCCTCTTTTTAGCATTAATGTATTTATAAAAATGCTTTTTGTTGTCCTTCACAGAAGCGGCCAGTTTAATTTCTAACTGTGCTTTTGCCTCTCTAATTTTTCTTCTACATGATCTAGCAACATCCTTAAACATATCACTAGTTGCCTCCCCCCCTTTCCAAAGGCGATAAACCCTCTTTTTTTCCCTTAAATCCTTCAGGAGCTGCTTGCTCATCCAGGCGGGTCCTCTTCCCCGCCGGCTCGTCTTACGGCATGTGGGAACTGCCAATTCCTGTGCCTTTAGGAGATGTCTAAGGCCAGCCTGGATGGGGCCTTGAGGAACCTGAACTAGTTGAGAGGTGTCCCTGCCCATGGCAGGGGAGTTGGAACTGGATGATCTCTAAGCACTCTTCCAGCCTGAGCTGTTCTATGACCCTATCACTCAATGACTCCATGATTCTAGGACTCTAGGATTCTATGTCTCTGTGAGTCTATGGCTATATGATTCCATGACTCTGTGTGACTCTATGATTCGATGAATCTATGACACTATGACTCTATGACTCTATGATTCTATGACTCTATGACTCTATGCTCTGTGACTCTGTGACTCTATGATGCTATGACTCTGTTACTCTATGACTCCATGACTCTATGACTCTATGCTCTGTGACTCTATGACTCTATGACTCTGTGACTCTATGCTCTGTGACTCTATGACTCTGTGACTCTGTGACTCTATTACTCTATGAATCTGTGACTCTATGACTCTATGACTCTATGCTCTGTGACTCTATGACTCCATGACTCTATGATTCTATGATTCTATGACTTGATGACTTTATGACTCTATAACTCTGTGACTCTATGACTCTATGACTCCATGCTCTGTGACTCTATGACTCTATGCCCTGTGACTCTATGATTCTATGATTCTATGACTCTATGACTCTGTGACTCTATGCTCTGTGACTCTGACTCTATGAATCTATGACTCTATGTGATGGTTTGAAACTGTCTTTTTAATTTTTTCCTTGCAAAGTTCAAAAGAGAGAAAGTGAAAGAGTGTAAATAAGTCACTATTTGGTGTAAGAAAGCAAACGATTGTTCTAAACACTTCCATTGGACAGATAGAAATGTTTAAGAACTATTACCCAAGAAAAAAGGAGGCACTCTGCACATTCTGCGTTCGGCAGTGGGGGCAGTTGCTGGGCTGTCTGGCTGCTGTTTCTTCTTCTCTTCTGGCTGAAGATAACACACTGACCTTGGCAGCTAAGTTAACAACTTTCTGCTTAACTAACTCTGCTTCTCTGTCCAGGGGGGTCTGGGGGGAAGCTCCTGGGAGAGAGAGAGGCCCCTTTGGGAGGGTCCCCTTGGGGGGAAGCAAAGGGAGATTGGTTGTGCTTTTCTGTTGATTGTATATATTTGTGAATGTCGTGAATTTTGTATATTTGTACATATTCATTGCATTTCATCGTAGATTGTAGACTCTGCTTGTAAATACAGCTTTCATTTGCTTCCAGACTGGGCTAGCCTGGTTACTTGTTGGTGGGGGGGGGGAATTTCAGCTCACACCGACACATCTTTTATTTTTGGTGCCCAACGTGGGGCTCGATTGCTTGTATGATTTATTTCTGCTCAGATTAGGAAGCAAAATAAAGCTGTTTTGGATTCTGAGTCATTCTTTTTCATCTATTATCGGTGCAATTGTCTGCAGATGGGCCGTTTCCTGCATGATAGACAAGATTGTGAGATATGTGGCATATAAGTCGTTTCTTTGGGTTAAGAACAAGTTACTGAATGTTGGTGAATTCTGTTGTGGTCTTATTGGGCTAAGAAGATATGGTAACTCAACTATGAATCTGCTAGCAGACACATTTGAGTTTGTTACTCCTCTTACAGCTACAGAGGTTCTTTGGTACCTTAGACATCTTGTGCTAATCTTAATTTTGTTGCTTCTTGGAATAATCATATGGCTACTGATAGCACTGTGTCAAGAAAGACATAAGGCTACTTGCTCTTCCAACTCTGCTGTGAATGTGAAAGCCAATCCAGTAAATTTGGTGGCCACTGTAAGCAGAAAGCGTAAAGGAGCTACAGGAGGAGATGCAGATGCTGCAGGAGATGGTGCAGATGGAGATGAGGGTCCTTCTACTCAGGGTCCCTCTGTTAAGAAAGATCCTTCTGGTGAGGAAGAGAGGGTTAGACTTAAAACTCTGGCAGACCTCTTGAGACCCCACATGGATGATGGAGATGTAGACCCTGGTAGATCAGCAACTGCTGGCAGAGCCTCTGAACTCAAGGAAATTCAACGGAGGATTACAGTAGGATTATGGGGACAGCGACCTCAGGATTATGATGATGATGATGATGATGAGGATGACATACAGTCAGCTAATGCACCCAGACAGGAAATTAGACATGTGAGGAAGGATTACATCAGAGGAGATAATGAGCCAGTCCTGTCTTGGCTAGCCAGGTGTTTTGATATGGGAGCCCCAGCATTGGTGGTAGGCGACAAGTCGGCCTCTCAGTTGGGGATGCTCTCAAAGGATACAGGCATAGACAGGCACCTAGGCAAGTGCATTGGTAAAGTTTCTCTGTGGGCACGCCTCCTACTGGCAGTCTCGCTGAGGTACCCCAGCAGAGATGATTTACCATGGAACCCTAAGCCTTGGACCACAATAGCTGAGGGAATCAAGCGTCTGAGAGAATTTGCTGTGAGAGAAATAATATACGGAGATCATAAGACTCTGAATCCTGATGAAATTCCTGTTGGAACAGGCCTTGCCAAAAAGCTCATTAAGCTTGCTCCTCCTAATTATGCTACTATTCTGGCAAGCAGGATTGTGGCAAGAAATTATGGTGGAGTGCCTCCTACTGTTGGCCATTTCACTGACCAAATGAGGCAATTGGAGGATAGTCTTGCACGTACTTCTTTGGTTTCAGCCATTGAAACTTTGTCTGGAAAGATGAAGAATTGCATGAAAGAGCTGAAGGAGGAATTTAAAACCTCCATATCCAGCTTGATGAAGGGGGATGATTCTGATTCCTCTTCCTCCAGATGGATACAAGTTTCAGCTCTCAGAAATAGACGTGCTCCAAGAAGGCCATTCCAGAATAGGTCAAACCAAAACAGACAGCAGAGGCAATCACGTGGCAGTATCTGGATAACTCTGCGTGATCAGTTTGGTGAGAACATGAACAGATGGGATGGTCAACCAACTTCTGATCTTTTCAAGAGGTTACGGGAGCTGCAGAGGGGCAGATCCCGAGGTAGCAATACCAGGAGGGTAGCTGTCGCTTCCTCAGTTTCCCAGAACAACTCTGATAGCTCCAACAGTGATCCTAATTCTGATGCTGGACGTTGTGCCAGCTGTACATGTGGAGGTAATCCCCACCATTAGGGGTGCCCTGCCTTCCGCCAGGGGGAGGTAAGGGATAATGGAGATAACAGAATCTATTGGGATGTGTACATCCAGTGGCCTGGCACTTCAAAATTTCAGAAGTACAGGGCCTTGGTTGACACAGGAGCTCAGTGCACCATAATACCATCAAATTATCAAGGGGGAGAATCTATAACTATTCAGGGAGTCACTGGTGGATCTCAAGAGTTGTTTAAGATAGAGGTTGACATAAGTTTAACTGGGAAGCAGTGGAAGAAACATACTATTGTAACAGGTCCTAATGCACCTTGTATTTTGGGAATTGACTTTCTGAGAGAAGGGCGTTTTAAAGACCCTAAGGGTTACAAATGGGCTTTTGGAATAGCAACTGTAGAAATTGATGGAGGAAAATTGAAGTTGTCTATTAGACCTGAGCTTTCAGATGAATCTGCAGTTGTGGGACAACATGAGATAGAGGATGTAAAGCTGCCGGTTGCTTCTCAAGCTGTGAATCACAGACAATACAGAACCAACCGTGACTCTTTGGTGCCCATTCAAAACTTGATTCGTCAGCTGGAGAGTCAGAAGGTCATCAGCAAAACTCATTCACCTTTCAACAGTCCAATCTGGCCTGTGAGAAAGCAGAATGGAGAGTGGCGTCTGACAGTTGATTTCCATGCCTTGAATGAAGTAACTCCACCCATGAGTGCAGCAGTACCAGACATGATGGAACTCCAATATGAGCTGGAATCCAAGCAGGCCAAATGGTATGCTACCATAGACATTGCTAATGCTTTCTTCTCTATTCCCATAGCAGAGGAATGCAGGCCTCAGTTTGCTTTCACCTGGAGAGGCATTCAGTACACATTCAATCCTTTGCCCCAGGGGTGGATTCACAGTTCAACCATCTGCCATGCAGTGATCCATGATGCTTTGTAGAAAGGTGGAGCTCCAGAACACATTCAGTTCATCGATGACATCATCGTCTGGGGTGAGACTGCTGAAGAAGTCTTCGAGAAAGGTAACAAAATCATTGACATTCTCTTGCAAGCTGGTTTCACTATCAAACAAGACAAGGTGAAAGGACCTGCCAGAGAAATCCAGTTTCTGGGAGTGCGGTGGCAAGATGGTCGCCGTCACATCCCAATGGATGTGATAAACAGAGTCTCCACCATGGCAAATCCCATCAACAAGAAAGAAACTCTGCGTTTCTTAGGCATAGTGGGATTTTGGAGACTTCACATTCCTGGATACAGTCAGATTGTGAAACCTCTGTATGATGTGACTCGAAAGAGAAACAGTTTCCAGTGGGGTCCTGAGCAACAAGCAGCCTTTGACCAGATCAAGCGAGAGGTAGTCCAAGCGATGGGTCTGGGACCTGTCCGAACTGGTCCAGACATTAAGAACATTCTGTACATGGCCGCGAGTGACAATGGTCCAACCTGGTGCTTATAGGAAAGAGCTCCAGGGGAGACACGAGGACGTCCTCTTGGTTTCTGGGGTCATGGCTACAGAGGCTCAGAGGCAAACTACACTCCAACAGAGAAAGAGATTTTAGCTGCTTATGAAGGAGTGAAAGCTGCTTCTGAAGTGATCGGAACTGAGTCACAACTTCTTCTAGCTCCTAGATTGCCAGTTCTGAATTGGATGTTCAAAGGCAAAGGTTCTTCACCACATCATGTAACAGATGCTACCTGGTCTGAGTGGATGGCTCTGATAACACAGAGAGCTCGAATGCGAAATCTCGAGAGGGCTGGTGTGGCAGTTTAGGCTGGGTGCCCCCTGCCACTGCTGCATGAGACACACCTCTGGTGTCCTGGGTGCCCACCCAATAGGGGTGGATACAGGAAACGACGTATTCCTACCCATAAATCCTGTGCCCTATAAATCCATCTGCAGAGTCATATTCTTCCTCTTTCTTCCCTCTCTGCTCCCATGGGAGATGTCCTCTCTTATCGGGTAACAGTGGGGGAGTATCTCAAGGCCTCTTAGGCCTGATTAGGCCTAATGCCAGGAGGAGAATGGAGCGGGGCGGAGCAGTCTCAGACCTGGCCAGCCTGAGACTTGCCTAGCAGTGGGAAGGGGGAAGAAAGAGCCCTGAGGGTTTGGGTATACCCTCACATGGGGAGAAGGGAAGAACTGGGAAGCTTTGGGAATTATGTAAGGGACTGTGTATGCTTTGGGATATTCTTTGCCACTATGCTTTGTAGTTTTTCTGTAGTTTCACCAATTGCTTTTCCATTTAAACTTTCCATCTCTCTCCAATCCGTTTGTGTGTGTCATTCTTTTGTCCCTTTCGGGGCAAGAGATGTTCTGGCTGGCCTCAAACCAGCACAGATTTTTGGTAGCAGAGGATGGTTCCTATGCTGAACTAAGACTCTATGACTCTATGCTCTGTGACTCTATGAATCTATGACTCTATGATTCCTACTCTTTGAATCTATGACTCTATGACTATATGACTCTATGCTCTCTGGGTCTATGACTCTATGCTCTGTGATTCTATGACTCTATGACTCTATGCTCTGTGATTCTATGACTCCATGCTCTCTAACTCTATGACTCTATGACTATGACTCTATGCTCTGTGACTATGACTCTATGAATCTGGCTCTGTGACTCGATGACTCTATGGCTATGAATCTATGCTCTATGACTCTATGACTCTATGACTCTGACTCTGTGACTCTATGACTCTATGACTCTGTGACTCTGAATCTATGACTCTATGAATCTATGACTCTATGGTTCTGACTCTGTGACTCTATGAATCTATGCTCTGTGACTCTATGACTCTATGATTCTATGACTCTATGCTCTGTGATTCTATGAATCTATGACTTTATGCTCTGTGACTCTATGAGTCTATGACTCTGACTCTATGCTCTGTGACTCTATGACTCTATGATTCTGTGACTCTATGCTCTGTGCCTCTATGACTCTATGAATCTGACTCTGTGACTCTATGACTCTGTGACTCTGAATCTATGACTCTATGAATCTATGACTCTATGACTTTGACTCTATGACTCTATGACTCTATGGTTCTGAGTCTGTGACTCTATGAATCTATGCTCTGTGACTCTATGACTCTATGATTCTATGACTCTATGCTCTGTGATTCTATGAATCTATGACTTTATGCTCTGTGACTATGAGTCTATGACTGACTCTATGACTCTGTGACTCTATGCTCTGTGACTCTATGACTCTATGCCTCTGTGACTCTATGCTCTGTGCCTCTATGACTCTATGAATCTGACTCTGACTCTGTGAATCTATGACTCTATGCTCTGTGACTCTATGACTCTATGCCTCTGTGACTCTATGCTCTGTGCCTCTATGACTCTATGAATCTGACTCTGACTCTGTGAATCTATGACTCTATGCTCTGTGACTCTATGACTCTTAAACTCTATGACTGATTCTATGAATCTATGACTCTATGACTCTATCCTCTGTGACTCGATGACTCTTTGACTCTATGACTGATTTCTATGACTCTATGCGCTGTAACTCTATGAATCTGAATCTATGACTCTATGATTCTGACTCTGTGACTCTATGAATCTATGCTCTGTGACTCTATGACTCTATGACTCTATGACTCTGACTCTGTGGCTCTATGACTCTATGACTCTGTGTCTCTGAATCTATGACTCTATGAATCTATGACTCTATGACTTTGACTCTATGACTCTATGACTCTATGCTCTGTGACTCTATGACTCTATAGTCTATGATTCTGTGACTCTATGACTCTATGCTCTGTGACTCTATGACTCTATGATTCTGTGACTCTATGCTCTGTGCCTCTATGCCTCTGCGAATCTGACTCTGTGACTCTATCACTCTATGAACCTATGACTATATGCTCTGCGACTCAATGACTCTATGACTCTGTGACTCTATGACTCTATGACTCTATGACTCTGATTCTATGATTCTATGACTCTATGATTCTATGACTATGACTCTATGCTCTGTGAATCTATGACTCTATGAATCTGACTCTGTGACTCTATGACTATGTCTCTATGACTCCATGCTCTATGACTCTATGACTGATTCTATGACTCTGACTCTATGCTCTGTGACACTATGAATCTATGACTCTATGATTCCTATTCTTTGAATCTATGACTCTATGACTATATGACTCTATGACTCTATGCTCTCTGAGTCTATGACTCTATGCTCTGTGATTCTATGACTCTATGACTCCATGCTCTGTAACTCTATGACTCTATGACTATGACTATGACTCTTTGACTCTATGACTCTATGCTCTGTGACTCTATGACTCTATGACTCTATGATTCTATTACTCTATAACTCTCTGACTCTATGACTCCATACTCTATGACTCTATGACTCTGTGACTCTATGACTCTATAACTCTATGACTCTATGACTCTGACTCTGTGACTCTTTATGACTCTATGACTCTATGCTCTCTGAGTCTATGACTCTATGACTCTGACTCTGAATCTGTGACTCTATGACTCTATGAGTCTATGACTATTATTCTATGATTCTATGACTCTATGACTCTGATTCTATGACTCTATGACTCTACGACTCTATGACTCTATGACTCTGATTCTGTGACTCTATGATTCTATGCTCTGTGACTCTAGGACTCTATGACTCTATGATTCTATGACTCTATGCTCTCTGACTCTATGACTCTATGCTCTGTGACTCTATGAATCTATGAATCTATGACTCTATGACTCTTACGCTATGACTGTATGACTCTATGCTCTGTGACTCTATGACACTATGACTATATGACTCTATGATTCTATGACTCTATGACTCTGATTCTATGACTCTCTGACTCTATGATTCTATGACTCTGAATCTATGACTGTATGACTATGATTCTATGACTCTGTGACTCTATGACTCTATGCTCTGTGACTCTATGACTCTATGATTCTGTGACTCTGTGCTCTATGCCTCTATGACTCTATGAATCTGACTCTGTGACTCTATCACTCTATGACCCTATGATTCTATGCTCTATGACTCTATGACTCTGACTCTATGACTCTATGACTCTATGATTCTATGACTCTATGCTCTCTGAGTCTATGACTCTATGACTCTATGACTCTGACTCTGAATCTGTGAATCTATGACTCTATAACACAATGACTCTGACTCTATGATTCTATGACTGTATGACTATGATTCTATGTCTCTGTGACTCTATGACTCTATGCTCTGTGACTCTGTGATTCTATGACTCTATGATTCTATGACTATGACTGATTTTATGACTCCATGATTCTATGACTCTATGACTCTATGTCTCTATGACTCTCTGACTCTATGACTCTGATTTTATGATTCCATGATTCTATGACTCTATGACTCTGTGATTTTATACCTCTATGACTCTATTTATCTCTGATTCTCTGTTCCTATGACCATAATCTGGCTCTAACATCTCTGCTCTATCTCCCTCACCACCTGAAAAGGGAGTGCCGAGCTGCAGCTCATCCCCCTCCTCCTGCACTCTGCATATCTTCCTCCCTAGGCTGTACAGCTCTGGTGCAGAGCCCAGCCCTGGTGCAGAGCACAGCCTGTCAGCAATCTAACAACCCCAACTACTGCCCAGCTGCCAAGCCAAGGCTTACCAACACTGCCCACACACACAGCTTCTGCTGGGAGGGGGAGCTTTGCCCACCCACTGTGCTAACAGCCCCCAGATCGACTCCCAGGCACTTAAGTGGTGGAATAGAGGGGCTCCAGCCTTTGCTGTGTGCTCAGAAATAATCACTGTAAGCACTCAGGGGAAATGGAAGTTTCTCAGGGGAAGGAGGAGCCCCAAACCTGCTGTAAATTACTCACATGCCCAACGCTGCAGGAAATCCACTTTGAGCCTCATTTCGACCTCCTACCTAGGGGCTGGAGAGCTGCTGGCCAGCTGCATGTGGAGAGGTGGCTGCATGACTTCAAGAGCCACCATGGGCGGGCCAGCAGAGGTTAAAACCCCCATGGCTGTTAGTAGGAAACAAAAAAAAAAAAATCATGAGAAATAAGCACAGGCAGCATCCACTGCCCAATCTTCTGCTGCTGCTGGGCTGCCCACTGTGCTCCCACTCCACCCCTCATGCTGGAGAAATTAGACAGGGCAGAAGGCCCCCCAGGTTAACACAGCAGCAGAGACATTTCCAAAGCACCACAGCTCTTTAGCCTGGGAGGACAGCTTCTTCCTGAGGCTCTCAAAGGGAGGTACAAAGGAAAAAAAGGCCCCAGCAGAGATGCAGGCACTGCAGGTGGGTGCTGAGCAGAAGTTCCTGTGGCTGGATGAAGGAATAGGAGAATGGAAAGCTTGGAGGTGGAAGAGGTTTACAGCCAGAGACACTGCAGCAGCTTCAGCTTCCTACAGCGCTGACAGAGCTGCTCCTCACCCACCCCCTTCTCATTTCTGTTTTGCATTTGTTCATTTTCAAGCCAAGAGAGCCTTCAACAATCATTAATCTCCTCAGCAGGAAAACCCACACCAGGAGCTGAGCAAGCTGCCAGCTCATTGATTCCCTTCAGCTGCCTGCAGCTTCCATCTGAGCCTGGCACCTGCTGGAGTGCCCAATGAAGGTATTTGCTTCCATCTTCATAGGATCACAGGATGGTAGGGGTGGGAAAGGGACCTCTGGAGGTCTTCCAATCCAAGCCCCTGCCAGAGCAGTCCAGAGAATGCAGCACAGGGCACACAGGAACACATCCAGACAGGGCTGCAAAGGCTCCAGAGCAGGAGACTCCACAACCTCTCTGGGCAGCCTGCTCCAGGGCTCTGGCACCCTCCCAGTGCAGAAGTTCCTCCTCCTGCTGAGCTGGAACCTCCTGTGCTGCAGTTTCCATCCCTTGCCCCAGCCCAGGGCACAGTGAGCAGAGGCTGTCCCTGTCCCTTCCTTCCTGCCCCCCAGTCCTCAGCTCTTGAGAGACATTGAGCAGATCCCTCTCAGCCTTCTCCTCTCCACACGAGCCACCCATAGGGCTCTCAGCCTCTCCTCCCCAGGCAGTGCTCCAGGCCCTTCAGCATCCTTGCAGCCCTCCCTTGGCCTCTCTCCAGCAGATCCCTGTAGATCCCTCCTGAGCTGGGGAGCCCAGCACTGGATGCAATATTCCAGGGGAGGACTCAGCAGGGCAGAGCAGAGGGGGAGGAGAACCTCCCTGGCTCTGCTGGCTACACTCTGCTGAATGCCCCCCGGGACCCCCTTGGCCTTCTTGCCCCCCAGGGCACATTGCTGTGCCCTGCAGAACTTGCTGTCCACCAGCACTGCCAGCTCCTTCTCCTTGGGGCTGCTCTCCAACAGATCCCCTTCCAAGCTGTCCTGCTGCAGTTCATTCTTCCTGCCCAGCTGCAGGACTCTGCACTCATCCTTGCTGACCCTCAGGAGGTTCCTCTCTGCCAAGCTCTCACTCTGTCCAAGTCTCTGAATGGCGCCACAGCTTTCAGGTGTCTCAGCCATGCCTCCCGGTTTGTTTTTTGTTAGCAAACTTGCTGGGCAGACTCTGTCTGTCTGTCTGTCCTCTCATCAGTGTCATTGCTAAAGATGCCCATGGCATGGCCATACCACAACCTGACACCTCTCCTGCCTCTTCAATTTTATCCCTGTTTAAGGCCAGGCTGGATGAGGCTCTGGCCAGCCTGATCTAGTGTGAGGTGTCCCTGCCCATGGCAGGGGGGTTGGGACTGGCTGAGCCTTGTGGTCCCTTCCAACCCTGACTGATTCTATGATTCTATGCCTCCACGACCTCTCTGGGCAGCCTGCTTGCAGTGCCAGGGCAGCCTCACAGCAAAGAAGTTTCCCCTCAGATTTTTTTGGGTGGTCACATCTACTCGAATTTCAAGACACCTAAAAGTTGCCTCCACTCCTTCAACATGAATCATAGGATTCACCAAATGGTTTGGATTGGAAGGGACATTGAGGGTCATCCACTTCAAACCCCCTTCTGTGGGCAGGGACCGCTCCCACTAGGGCAGACCCAGCTGCCCAGCCTTGTGTTCAACACTTCCAGGCTTGGAGCCTGTGGGAGTTTTAGGGCTATGCCTTTGGATTTTTTTTTCCACAGATTACGAGCAGAAAGTAGCAAAAATGTCAATCAGTCACTCTTGGGTGTAAAAAGGAAAATAAGGATTATTCTGAACAATTGCATTGGAGAGACTGAGAGAGTTGGGGTTGCTCAGTCTGGAGAGGAGAAGGCTCTGAGGTGACCTTCTGGTGGCCTTCCAGGATCTGAAGGGGGCTCCAAGAAAGCTGGGGAAGGACTTTTTAGGCTATCAGGGAGTGACAGGACCGGGGGTAATGGAATAAAGCTGGAAATGGAGAGATTCAGACTGGATGTGAGGAAGAAGTTCTTCCCCATGAGAGTGGTGAGAGCCTGGAATGGGTTGTCCAGGGAGGTGGTTGAGGTCCCATCCCTGGAGGTGTTTAAGGCCAGGCTGGATGAGGTTCTGGACAGCCTGCTCTAGTGTGAGGTGTACCTGCCCATGGCAGGGGGGTTGGAACTGGATGATCCTTGTGGTCCCTTCCAACCTGGACTGATTCTGTGATTCTGTGACCCCCTGGGTGTTGGTTCCCTGGAGACAGCTTTGCCTCCATCTGTGTTTGGCCATAGCCCCACACCTTGAAGCTGCCTTTAGTGGTAGGAAACCACATCCTGAGGGCCAGAACTGCCCTCCACCAGCACATTCAAACTCAGATTCCAGCCACAGCAGTCAGGCCCTGAGAAGCTTTGTTCTGGGTAGCACTAGAGTAGGACTTGATGCAATTCAAGTGCTGGGTTAGGGCTTTTTGGAAAGCAATGAGACAAAACCCATGGGAAGCAGCTCTGAGCAAAATCAGAGACACAGAAGGGGCTGGGCTGGAAGGGTCTGTCCAGGTCCCTCTGGATGGATCCCTTCCCTCCAGCCTGTCTGCTGCACCACACAGCTTCCCTCCATCCTTCCTTCTCTCCTTCCCTCTTTCTCTCTATCCTTCTCTCCTTCTGTCCTTCTCTCCTTCTTTCCTTCTCTCTCTCTTTCTCTCTCTGCAGAGCTAGCTGTGCTCCAAGTGATCAAACAAGAACTAGGGGTGCAGCTGAGGGACCTGGGGGTGTTTAGTGTGGAGAAGATGAGGCTGAGGGGAGACCTCATTGATCTGTACAGCTCCCTGAGAGGAGGCTGCAGCTGGAGGGTGTGGGGGGGTTGGGCTCTGGTCCCTAGTCTCAGATGATAGAAGGAGAGGAAAGGGACAGAAATTGTGGCAGGGCTGAGTTGCTCAACCAGGATGAAACTGAACTTCTGTGTGCTTCCATCTGAGGTCAGCCATGGGTTGCATTTAGCTCACCAGGCTGCACAGCTGCACTTCCCTTGTCTGGGCACAGCAGAGTCACTCCTGAAAAGAGGAACCTCCTGAGGGTCAGCAAGGATGAGTGCAGAGTCCTGCAGCTGGGCAGGAAGAATAAACTGCAGCAGGACAGCTTGGGAGGGGATCTGCTGGAGAGCAGCCCCAAGGAGAAGGAGCTGGCAGTGCTGGTGGGCAGCAAATTCTGCAGGGCACAGCAATGTGCCCTGGGGGGCAAGAAGACAAAGTTAGGTTCTGGCTGAAGCTACTCAGTAAGCACTGATCTAAAGATCTTGGTGGAGCAGAGCTGGTGAAGAGCTAGCAGAGAAGTGGTGTCAGGTGAGAGCCACTGCTGGTACCTCACAGAGTTCAGCACTAGAGAGTTGTTTTTCCCATCCTACATTTCCCTCAAGGTTTCATAACCCCAAAGCTGAGGGGCCCCAAACTCAACCTCAGTACTCAAGGTGTGACCTTCCCAGTACTCAGTACAGGAGGACATTAGAATGGGCTGGGCTGGAAGGGAGCTCCAAAGCTCATCCAGGCCAACCCCCTGCACTCAGCAGGGACATCCTCCACTAGATCAGGTTGCCCAAAGCCCTCTCCAGCCTCACCTGGAAGATCTCCAGCCATGGAGCCTCAACCACCTCCCTGGGCAACCTCTTGCAGTGTTGCAGCAGCCTCCTGGGGCAGAACTTGTTCCTCACAACCAATCTCAATCTGCTCGGCTCTCATTTCAAACCATTGCCCCTGAGGCTGTCCCTGCAGGCCTTTGGCAACAGTCCCTCTGCAGCCCCTTAAGCTACTGTGAGGCTGCTCTGAGGTCTGCCTGCAGCCTTCTCTTCTCCCAGCTGCTGGGTACAACAGCTGAGACAGTACCAGCCCCACCCCCCAGCCTCCCTGCACACACTTCTGGCCATTTCTTCCCATCACACAATGGTGTCAGCAGATCCACAGCCTTAGCTCACTAACCTCATTTCCAAGTGTGACCCAAACCTGAATTGATCCTCCTGCTTCCAGGGGTGAAAAGCCACTGCACTGCATTAACCCCAGAAATGGAGATACTCCCTCTCCTCTCCTGCCTCTTCTGCTGCTCTGATTTACATGCAGCCTCTGTTCCTCAGGTTGGCCAAGGCAGCCCAGAATCCTGGTTTGCTCTCCAGCTTTGCAGAGATGAATAGCTCAGACTCCAGGGAGACCTCAGAGAAGCCTTCCAATACCTGCAGAAGGGCCCAGGAGAGTTGGGGAGGGACTTTGGACAAGGGCTGGGAGAGGAGGAGGGTCAATGGCTTTGAGCTGGGAGAGGGGAGAGTGAGAGTGGAGATGAGGAAGAAACTGTTTCAAGTGAGGGTGGGGAGAGACTGGCACAGGTTGCCCAGGAAGGCTGTGGCTGCTTCCTGCCTGGAGGTGTTCAGGGCCAGGCTGGATGAGGCCCTGAGCAAGCTGTGCTGGTGGGAGGTGTCCCTGCCCATGGCAGGGGGTTGGCACTGGATGAGCTTTGAGCTCCCTTCCAACCCAACCCATTCTGTGATGACCTTTCTGTTCAGTCTGTCCAAAAGCACAGAACATTGCCAGTGCTGAACTCCTTCTCCACCTTATTTCTACACAAACAGCCAAAAAACAGCAAGGAAGTCCTGCAGGAAGGCTTTCTACACCAGAGGGAATGGTGGGGTTGGAAGGGACCTCAGGAGATCATCCAGCCCAACCCCCTGCCAGAGCAGGGGCACACAGGGCAGGTCCCACAGGAACACATCCAGGTGGGATTGGAAAGTCTCCAGAGCAGGAGACTCCACAACCTCTCTGGGCAGCCTGCTCCAGGGCTCTGCACCCTCCCAGGGACAAACTTTTCCCTTCTCTTCCCCTGGCACCTCCTCTGCTCCACCTTGCCCCCAGTGCCCCTTGTGCTGTCCTTGGCCATCCCTGAGCAGAGCCTGGCTCCAGCCCTGCACAGCTTTATCCCCAGCAATGAGCTCACTCTCAGGCTCCTCTGCTCCCAGCTCCAAGCCCCAGCTCCCTCAGCCTTGCCTCACAGGAGATGTTCCACTGCCTGCAGCAGCTCTGGGGCTCTGGGCTGGACTCTCTCAAGCACTTCCCTGAGGTCCTTCTGGAGCTGAGGGGCCCTGAACTGGACACAAGATTCCAGCTGTGGCCTCAGCAGGGCAGAGCAGAGCAGAGGGGCAGGAGAACCTCTCTGACCTCCTCCCCACAGCCCTTCTGATGCACCCCAGGCTGCCCTTGGCCTTCTTGGCCACCAGAGCACATTGCTGGTCAGGGTCAACCTCCCACCCACCAGCACCCCCAGCTCCTTGTCCCCTTCACTGCTCTTCAAGAGCTCAGCCCCCAACCTGTCCTGGTCCATGAGGTTGTTCTTCCCCAGATGCAGGACTGTCCCCTTGCCCTTGCTGGATTTCATTCCATTTCTCCCCACCCAAATCTCAGCCTGTCCAGGTGTGCTGAATGGCAGCACAACCCTCTTGGATGGATCCCATTGTTCATTCCTGTGCCACTGCCTGTGCCTAAGGAACAGCAGAGAGGTGCCCTGTGCCCCAGCATCCCTCACCACTCCCCCCAAGGCCTCTTCTCATTGCTCTTGGGCTCACAGTCCTCACCTCCTCCTCACCCACAAGAAGGATCAGTAATGGGGAACAGCCCAAGGACCACACACAAGGCTAGGAAGTCTCCTGGTGACATCCTGGACCTGAGCTCCAGGAGGGCAGCAACTGCCAAGGGTCTGCCTGGCACTGGACCCTCTGTTCCCCTCAGAAGGGACACCCCTAAGACCATGACCCTCCTTTGGTCCCTTCTGGATGATGCTGTGCAGGACCAGAAGGGTTTTCTGAGGGTAGAGAGCTGCACTCTGTGCAATCAACAGCTGCAGGTTGTGCCCTGCACATCTGGACTCTGTGACCTCCACAGCTGCAATCTGTGACCTCAACAGCTGCAATCTGTGCCCTGCACAGCTGCACTCTGTGACTTCAACAGCTGCACTCTATGCCCTGCTCAGCTGCACTCAGTGACCTCCACAACTGCACTCTGTGACCTGCACAGTTGCAATCTGTGACCTCCACAGCTGCAATCTGTGCCCTGCACAGCTGCACTGTGTGACCTCAACAGCTGCAATCTGTGCCTTCAATATCTGCACTCTGTGACCTCCACAGCTGCACTCTGTGACCTCAACAGCTGCAATCTGTGACCTCAACAGCTGCAATCTGTGCCCTGCACAGCTGCATTCTGTGAGGGAGACCTCAGAGCTGCATTTCAGTGTCTGCAGGGCAGCCTCAGGGGACTGTTCAGAAGGGGCTGTGGGGATAGGACCAGGGGCAATGGCTGTTCAGACAGGTAATGGAGGCCTCTATGGAGGCATTCAAGGTCAAACTTGATGTGGCCTGGAGCAGCCCCTGCTGCCTGCAGGGGGTTGGACAAGATGCCTGTGGAGGGTTCCTTCCAGCCCAATGCACTCTGTGACTGTACAGCTTAGTCCTGCTCTGAGGCAGGACAAGGCAGCCCTACAGTTCTCTTCCCCTTGCACTCCACTTTCTTCCTGCCAGGACTTCCCCATCCCTGCCCTGCCTCTCTGCAGGAGCCTCTCCATTTAGCCTCAACTGGCCTCAAGTTAAAGCAGAGCCAACAAATCACCAAGGTTAGACAGGGAATGACCATGTAATTGCAGCAGCACCTCTGGAGATGTGAGGAGAGTAGTCCCAAGGGGGGGGAGTGGAAACTAAGAATAGCATCAGAGAGCTTGGCTGGGGTCATTGTCTTTAATGGCCAGGGTGGGATTGCCCACTTAGTGCCTGCAGCTAATGGCAGCAGTGAATCAGGGCACAGCAGGGGACACCACAGGGTGGGTACAGGTGGCTGCCATAGAATCATGGAATTATTAGGGCTGGGAGGGACCCCAAGGCTCAGCCAGTCCCAACCCCCCTGCCATGGGCAGGGACACCTCACACCACAGCAGGTTGCTCACAGCCACATCCAGCCTGGCTGCAAAAACCTCCAGGGATGAGGCTTCCATCACCTCCCTGGGCAACCTCTGCCAGGCTCTCACCACCCTCCTGCCCAACAACTTCTTCCTCACATCCAATCTCAAGCTCCCCACTTCTACTTTTGCTCCATCCCTCCCCACTCCTATCCCTCCCTCACACTCTCCAAAGTCCCTCCCCAGCTTTGTTGGAGCCCCCTTCAGATGCTGCAAGGCCACCAGAAGGTCTCCGGGCAGCCTTCTCCTCTCCAGACTGCCCAACTCCACTCAGGCTTTCCTCAGAGCAGAGCAGCTCCAGCCCTCTGCTCATGCTCAGGGCCCTTCTCTGGACACCTTCCAGCCCCTCCAGATCCTTCCTGCAACAGAAGCTCCAGCACTGGACACCTCACATAAGATCAGGTTGCTCACAGCCACATCCAGCCTGGCTGCAAAAACCTCCAGGGATGAGGCTTCCACCACCTCCCTGGGCAGCCTGTGCCAGTCTCTCACCACCCTCCTGGGGAAGAACTTCTTTCTAACATCCAATCTGAAAACCTGTTGGAGGTTCTGGCCTTGGTTGCCCTTCTCTGCAAACTGTGGGCAGGCCATGGAACTGGGATTCCATGTGGGAAGGCAGTGGAACACCTACCTGTGAGGATAGCCTGAGGGAGCTGGGGCTTGGAGCAGAGAATACCTAAGGGTGAGCTGAGTGCTGGGGATAAAGATGTGCAGGGGGAGTGCCCAGAGGCTGGAGCCAGGCTCTGCTGGATGATGCCCAATGGCAGCACAAGGGGCAGTGGTGGAAGCTGAGGCAGAGGAAGTTCCATGGAAACAAGAGGGAAAAGGAGATTTTAATGTGGACATGGCCTGTTTGTCATGGAATCCCAGCATGGCAGGAGGGAAGGGGACCTCTGGAGATCATCTGCTCCAACCCTCCTGCTAAAGCAGGCTTCACCCAGCTCAGGTTACTCAGGATCACAATGCCCAGGCAGGTGTGGAGGTCTCTAGAGAAGGGGACTGCAGAACCTCTCTGGATAGCCTGCTCCAGGGCTCCAGCACCTTCAGAAGAAAGAAGTGATTCCTCACATCCATGAGAAACCTCCTGTGCTCCAGTTTGTGGCTGCTGCCCTTTTTCCTGCCCCCTTTCCTGCCCCCTGGGCACCCCTGAAATCACCCAGCCCCATCCTCATCACCTCCATTCTTTAGACATTGAGGGTTTTAGCTGCTCTCCTGCCCCCAGGCATCACCTCCCAAGGCAGAGCCTCATCTCCCTAGACCATGCTTCCAAAAGGATGTTGGGCAAGGCTCCAGCCATGGTGGGGGCAGGTTGACAGTTGGGTTTGATGAGCTCAGAGCCTTTTCCAACCCAGACAATCCACACAGAATTGTCAGGGCTGGAAGGGAGCTCAAGGCTCAGCCAGTCCCAACCCCCCTGCCATGGGCAGGGACACCTCACACCACAGCAGGTTGCTCACAGCCACATCCAGCCTGGCCTTAAACACCTCCAGGGATGAGGCTTCCACCACCTCCCTGCCATGGGCTGCTGGCAAGCCTATGACAAGCTGCCCAGAGGGCACCAGTCATGCAGAAGTGCATTTAGGGAGGTGTGAAGCTGCAGGACAGCACCACCACAGCCCACCCCACTTCAGGGACCACAGCCCAAGGTGCTGACTCAGCACTTTTTGCATACTGGGCAGGCAAATCAGCTCTAGGAAAAGACATTCAGAGCAGCTATTAATTAGCACTAATTTTCCTGCATGCTGCTGAGCTGTTGGTTTGCTTTATTGGAGAGCTACACAAACACATCAGAAAGCTGAGCTGGGAGCAGAGCAGCCTGGGGGCTGCCCTCATTGCTGGGTATAAAGATGTGCAGGGCTGGAGCCAGGCTCTGCTCGGGGATGGCCAAGGACAGCACAAGGGGCACTGGGGACAAGCTGGAGCAGGGGAGGTGCCAGGGGAACAGAAGGGAAAAGTTTGTCCCTGGGAGGGTGCAGAGCCCTGGAGCAGGCTTCCCAGAGAGGCTGTGGAGTCTCCTGCTCTGGAGACTTTCCAACCCCACCTGGATGTGTTCCTGGGTGACTCTGCTCTGGGCTGGATGATCTCTGGAGGTCCCTTCCACCGCCTGGCACTCTGTGAAAAGCAGCAGCAGCTGCTGCTCCTCTTTTGCAGGCCACGGTGAGCTCACAGGTAGTTCATAGATGCATGGATTCACAGAATGGGTTGGGTTGGAAGGGACCTTCAAGACCATCGAGCCCCAACCCCCTGCCATGAGCAGGGACACTTCTCACTAGACCAATTCAGCTGGGCTGCAAATAGCAGCCCCAGGGTGTGCTGGTTTGAGGCCAGCCAGAACATCTCTTGCCCCGAAAGGGACTCTTTTGACACACGCAAACGGATTGGAGAGTGATGGAAAAGTTTAAATGGAAAAGCAAATTGGTGAAGCTACAGAAAACTACAAACTACAAAGCATAGTGGAAAAGAACATCCTAAAGCATACAGAACCCCCTCACAGAATTCCCAAAAGCTTCCCAATCCTCCCTTCCTCCCACCTGAGGGTCTACCCAATCCCTCAGGGCTCTTCCTTCCCCCCCCATTTCTCCCACTGCTAGGCAAGTCTCAGGCTGGCCAGGTCTGAGACTGCCCTCCCTCCATTCTCCTCCTGGCATTAGGCCTAGTCAGGCCTAAGAGGACTGAGATACCCCCCCGGCATTAACTGATAAGAGAGGACATCTCCCATGGGAGCAGAGAGGGAAGAAAGAGGAAGAGGATGACTCTGCAGATGGCTTTATAGGGCGCAGGATTTATGGGTAGAAATACGCCGTTTCCTGTGTCCACCCCTAGAGGGCGGTACCTGGGACACCAGAGGTGTATCTCATGCAGCAGTGGCAGGGGGCACCCAGCCTAAACTGCCACATACCACCCCTTATTTCATACCCATAATTCCTGCACCCAAAACATATCATCAGATCAGAGACAATTCTTAGATGACATGTCTGGCAAAGTCCAGGTCCTCATCTGGGCATCTTTCTGAAAGGTCTGTCCCTTGGGCTCAGGTCACAGTTCATTCCAGCTCTTCTCCCTCATCCTGTGGAACCTCCCAGCGACGCAGAGTTCATTCTTCTGCACGGTGAACTCTTCATGGATCCGATGGACATCCTGGCCACCTGGAAACAACCTCACAACTTCTCAATCAAACATCAATCTCCATCCACTCAAATGGCATGTCTCCACCCCTTGGGGCAATCGAGTCAGAACAATCAGGCTCCTCAACTCGACTCCTTCCACCCCTTGCAGGCAACAGCACGCGAGACTTTCCAAAGCTGCACGGACCTTTCCCAAGCCCAGTGCTGACCGCTTCCAGCCACGGCCCGAGGCTAATACGGATACACACCACGCACAGGCACACCGCTCCCCCTGAGCGTACGCATGCTGAGGCATGGAGGCATCCGGCTACACAGCCCTCCCCCGGAGAGGGAGTGGCTGCACTGCAACCCACCAAGAAGAGAGGCGGAGCCAGGTGCTTAGGCGCCATTTTCGGAGCGCGTCCGAGAATCAGGGGAGAGATAACAGCGAGAGCCGCCGTCACCTCTGCAGCCGCGGTACAGATCCAAACCGCCGCCACCCCTCGGGCCACAAGAGCGGCTTTTCCAGCCAAAGCTACCGTCGCTCCCTGGGCCCTCGGAAGCAGCCTTTGAACTGGAGCCACCGCTCGCCTTCTTGATTACGGGAGCCACCGCTCACCTCCCACTGCGGCTAGCCCCCACCGCCGCGGGACAAGCCGACCCTGGTCTGCTTCCGACTGTCCCTCCCCCTTCCTCGGCTCCGCGCCGCTCTGCTTGCCGCTGGCGCCGTGGGGAGCAAAAGGGAAAGGGACAGGCACTGCATTCTTAAGCTTTCCCCCCGAGGCAAGTGGCTACAAAATCACCGCTGCCGCTTGGAAGGGCAGACGGGATTCTACGCCACAGCTATGCACCAGGGCGTCCCCTCGGAACCCATAAAACGCTCACACGATCGCGCCAGCACAAAGCCTTGAGCCCAGCCACCAAAAACAACAACAACGCCCAGATACCATTTTAACTTTTCCACCCCTGCACTTCTCCAAACCAAGTTTGCAGAGTTTCGCAGGAACCATCCTCTGCTACCAAAAATCTGTGCTGGTTTGAGGCCAGCCAGAACATCTCTTGCCCCGAAAGGGATGAAAGAATGACACACGCAAACGGATTGGAGAGTGATGGAAAAGTTTAAATGGAAAAGCAAATTGGTGAAGCTACAGAAAACTACAAACTACAAAGCATAGTGGAAAAGAACATCCTAAAGCATACAGAACCCCCTCACAGAATTCCCAAAAGCTTCCCAATCCTCCCTTCCTCCCACCTGAGGGTCTACCCAATCCCTCAGGGCTCTTCCTTCCCCCCCCATTTCTCCCACTGCTAGGCAAGTCTCAGGCTGGCCAGGTCTGAGACTGCCCTCCCTCCATTCTCCTCCTGGCATTAGGCGTAGTCAGGCCTAAGAGGCCTGAGATACCCCCCTGGCATTACCCGATAAGAGAGGACATCTCCCATGGGAGCAGAGAGGGAAGAAAGAGGAAGAGGATGACTCTGCAGATGGCTTTATAGGGCGCAGGATTTATGGGTAGAAATACGCCGTTTCCTGTGTCCACCCCTAGTGGGTGAGCACCCAGGACACCAGAGGTGTATCTCATGCAGCAGTGGCAGGGGGCACCCAGCCTAAACTGCCACACAGGGCCATGCTCAGTTTGCTTGCTGTGACTAATGCAGAGCTGTGAACTCTGGGGGCCTCAGCAGCACAACTGCAGACAGTCCCTGAAGGGCTGGGAGTGAAATCCCTGCTCTGAGTGCTGCAAGATGCCAGGGCTGTCTCTGTTTACAGACTCTTGTGCAGTGTGAGCAGCAGGACAGGGAGGGGATGCTCTGCTCACACCCCACCTGCAGCACTGCCTCCAGCTCTGGGGCCCCCAGCACAAGAAGGACCTGGAGCTGCTGGAGAGGATCCAGAGGAGGCCACCAAGATTATCAGAGTCTGGAGAAGCTCCGCTGTGGGGACAGGCTGAGGGAGCTGGGGCTGTTCAGCCTGGAGAAGAGAAGGCTGCAGGGAGAACTCAGAGCAGCCTTCCAGGACCTGAAGGGGCTCCAGGAAAGCTGGGAAGGGACTTTGGACAAGGGCTCGGAGGGACAGGATGAGCGACAATGGCTTTGAGCTGGGAGAGGGAAGATTGAGAGTGGCTGGATGAGGCCTTGAGCAAGCTGTGCTGGTGGGAGGTGTCCCTGCACATGGCAGGGGCTTGGAGCTGGATGATCTTGAAGGTCCCTTCCAACCCAACCCATCACCTGTACCTTCAAGCCAGAGCACACAGCACATGGGAGCTCTTCTCACCAGAGATGAAGTCACCAGAACAATGCAAATGAGAAAAGTGTCAGAGCAGTTCACTGCCCACAGCCCTTGCATCATTTACTGAGTCCAATCCTTGGATTCCTTACTGGATCACCTTGGAAAGCCACTTCAGGCAGCCAGGGAAGCACAAACAGTTCTGGAGCTGCCGTCTCTAATGCCTCGTTCCAGCCCCTGGGGAGTGTCTCCTCACCAGATCACCTTGGGAAGCCACTTCAGGCAGCCAGGGGAGCTGCAGCAGTGCTGGAGCTGCCATCTCTAATGCCTTCTTCCAGCCCTTGGGGAGTCTCTCCTCACCAGCTCATCTTGGAAAGTGTCAGAGCAGTGGTCCAGTGCCCTTGCTAGGTTTTTGCTTACCAGATCACCTTGGAAAGCCACTTCATGCAGACGGGGAAGCTGTAGCAGTGCTGGAGCTGCCACCTCCAACACCTAACACCTTCTTCCATCCCTTGGGAAGTCTCTCCTGACCAGATCACCTTGGAAAGCCACTTCAGACATCCAAGGAAGCTGCAGCAGTGCTGGAGCTGCCATCTCTAATGCCTTCTTCCAGCCCTTGGGGAGTCTCTCCTCACCAGCTCACCTTGCGAAGCCACTTCAGACATCCAAGGAAGCTGCAGCAGTGCTGAAGCTGCCATCTCTAATGCCTTGCCCCAGCCCTTGGGGAGTCTTTCTTTACCAGATCACCTTGGGAAGTGTCAGAGCAGTTCAGTGCCCACTGTCTTTCCTGAATTTTTGCTTACCAGATCACCTTGAAAGTCCACTTCAGGCAGCCAGAGAAGCTGCAGCAGTGCTGGAGCTGCAATTTCTAATACCTTGTTCCAGCCCTTGGGGAGTATTTTCTCACGAGATCACCTTGGAAAGCTAATTCAGGCAGCCAGGGAAACTGAAACAGTGGTAGAGATGCCAGTCTAATACCTAACAAATTCTTTCAGCCCTTGCTGAGTCTTTCCTCACCAGCTCACCTTGGGAAGCCACTTCAGACAGCCAGGGGAGCTGCAGCAGTGCTGGAGCTGCCATCTCTAATACTTTCTTTCAGCCCTTGGGGAGTCTGTCCTCACCAGCTCACCTTGGGAAGCCACTTCGGACATCCAAGGGAGCTGCAGCAGTGCTGGAGCTGCCATCTCCAATACCTTCTTCCATCCCCCAGTCCCTCTGAGGCCTGCAGCTGGTGGCAGAGATTTAATGCTTGTGCACATTAGTGATGTCAGCACAAAAAGGCCATCTCCTCTGAATAATTTATCTCCCTCCCCACCCCCTGCAGCATTTTCTTTTTTTTTTCCCTCCCTTTTGCCTTTTTACTGTAGCTGGGCAGGCAGAGAGGCTGTTAGTCCTCCAAAAATCCCCATGGAGCATCCTTCCCATCAATCAATTAAAAAACACTTACCTTACACTCAAGGTGATTTATTCCTTGTTAATACAATTCTCTCACTATATCCTTCTATTATTATACCCTTAATTCCATTAGCTGTTCCCTTAATGCTCTCCTTAAAGCTGACACCCGCCCCCCCCTCCTCCTCCCCAGCCTGGAGAGGAGGCACAGCAAAGTTCTCCTGATGGTGGCTGTGCCAATAAAACCCAGAAGCTCATCTCTTAAAACCCTGTAGGTCACAGGAAAGGCAGCTCCAGGAGACATCCTCCCTGCTCCCACAGGAGAGGATTTCTTTGGGTTTTTTTTTTTTCCCTCAGTTTCCACTAAATGGTGACTTGGCTCCAGGCTGTTCATATTTTCATCCATCACCACCTGCTCCATGCTTCCCACAGGGCAGCTCTGGCACAAGGGCAACCCTTTGCCTTACCCTCTTCTAAGGCATTCAGCTCTGGTGTGGGTAGAGGGGAGGTTAAGAGAGCAGCTCTGGCACAAGGGCAACCCTTTGCCCTACCCTTCTCTAAGGCATTCAGCTCTGGTGTGGGTAGAGGTGAGGCTGAGAGCAGCTTGGCACAGCTGCCATGGCAGGCTGCCTGCTCACACTCTTCTCCATCAGCCAGCATTCCCATTAAAGCCCTTGGGATCATTGGCTGAGGAACAGCAGAGTGCAGAGCCTGGCACCCCCTGCCCAGCAGGCAATGCTCAAGGTGCCTGCAGCTGGCAGTGTTTGAAGCAGGGTCTGACTGCAGAGCCCTCAGCAGGCAAGGCTCAGTTCATGGAATGGGATGGGTTGGAGGGGACCTTCAAGACCATCCAGTCCCAACCCCCTGCCCTGGGCAGGGACACCTCCCACCAGCCCAGCTTGCTCCAGGCCTCATCCAGCCTGGCTTCCAGCACTTCCAGGCTTGGATCCTCCACAGTTTCCCTGGGCAACCTGTGCCAGTGCCTCCCCACCCTCGTGGGCAAGGATTTCTTCCACAGGTCTCATCTCACTCCAGCTTCTCCCAGCCATCAGCCATCATTCTGTCCCTCCCAGCCCTTGTCCAAAGTCCCTCCCCAGCTCTCCTGGAGCCCCTTCAGATACTGGGAGGCTGCTCTGAGGTCTCCCTGCAGCCTTCTCCACTCCAGGCTGAACAGCCCCAACTCTCCCAGCCTGTCCCAACAGCAGAGCTTCTCCAGCCTCTGATCATCTTTGTGGCCTCCTCTAGACCCTCTCCAGCAGCTCCATGTCTTGTGTTGGTGTTCCAGAGCTGCCCCAGCACTGCAAGTGATGTCTCAGCAGAGCAGAGGGGCAGAATCCCCTCCCTGCCCCTGCACCCACAATGCTGGGGCTCAGCCCAGCACAGGGTTGGCTCCTGGGCTGCCAGCTCACATTGCTGGCTCCTGGTGAGCAGCAATGGTGTGGGCAGCAGGAGCAGGGCAAGGATTGTCCCCCTGGGCTCAGCACTGGGGAGGCCACAGCTTGAGTGCTGCCTTCAGTTTTGGGGCCCTGAGTGCAAGAAGGACCTTGAGGAGCTGGAGCAGGGCCAGAGAAGGGCAAGAAAGGTGGGGAAGGGTGTGGAGAAGAGGGCTGGGGAGGAGCAGCTGAGGGAGCTGGGGGTGTTTGGTGTGGAGAAGAGGAGGCTGAGCTCAGGGAGACCTCATTGCTCTCTGCAGCTCCCTGAGAGGAGGCTGCAGCCAGGTGGGGCTTGGGCTCTGCTCCCTAGTCTCGGGTGAGAGAAGGAGAGGAAATGTCCTGGAATTGTGCCAGGGGAGGGTTAGGTTGGAGAGGAGGAAAAATTTCTTTGCTGCCAGAGTGGTCAGGGATGGCAGAGGCTGCCCAGGGAGGTGGTGGAGTCCCCATGGCTGGAGGTGTTCCAGCAAGGTGTGGCCATGGCACTTGGGGCCACGGCTTGGTGGCCATGGTGGGGTTGGGTTGGGGGTTGGACTGGATGACCTTGGAAGTGTCTTCCAACCCAAACAGTTCTGTGATTCTAGGATCAGAAATTGCTGCTGTGGGCAGTAAGAACACAGAGGTCCCAGGTTTTGGTGTCATTTTTCACTCTGTGGTTTTTCTCTCTGTCACTCTCATGGACAGCAAATCAGGAGCAGAAGGCTTTGTCTTGCTTTGGGCTGACACTGGATGTTTAGCAGCTAACCAAAAGCAAGGCTGTGAGAAGCCAAAGCCTTTCCCAGCACTTGCAAAAGCTTCCCCAGCTTTGTCCCTCCACCACAAGCTCCATGCACTGAACACCTAAACCTCTCCTGTGTTCAGCTACCTGGGACAAAAGCAGCTCTGCAGTGCCCCTCCTGCTTGCCAGCAAGGTTGTTGGAACCTAATACTTAGAGGTAAAGTTCCTTGGGTGAAGGTTTGGCTCCCTCTGCATGTCCAGAGGCTGTGGTGCCCCAGAGCCTAAAGCTCAAACTTTGTGCTGGTTTAGAATCATAGAATCACAGAATTGTCGGGGGTGGAAGGGACCTCAAGGATCATCCAGTTCTAACCCCCTGCAGTCAGCAGGGACAGAGAATCACAGAATTGTCAGGGCTGGAAGGGACACCTCACACCACACCAGGTTGGTCACAGCCACATCCAGCTTGGCTGCAAAAACCTCCAGGGATGAGGCTTCCACCACCTCCCTGGGCAACCTCTGCCAGGCTCTCACCACCCTCCTGGCCGACAACTTCTTCCTAATATCCAATCTCAATCTCCCCACTTCTACTTTTGCTCCATCCCCCCCACTCCTATCCCTCCCTGGTACCCTCCAAAGTCCCTCCCCAGCTTTCTTGCACCCCCAGCTGATGTGGAGAGCAGCAGGTTCCTGCCAGCTGCTCCTTGCAGCTGGTCCAAGCAGACAGAGCAATGTTGAAAGCACGCAGCTCGGTACCACCGCTGGGATATTTGTTGGAGCAGGCAGACCCCTGACGTTTCCAGGCTGCTGCTGGCCGCCTGCTCTCCGGGGCCAGCTTTGTCTTGTGGCCATCGGCACATCCCGGGGCGCTCAGGCTAATAAACATAGGAACCGCAGCAAGCTTTGAGCAGCCTGCCCACGGCGCTCTGTTTAGACTGAGCTGTCCGAACCAGTAGGAGGAAAGCCTCAGATGTGTGCTGAAGAGGAAAGGGTCCGGGGAAGAGAAAGGCACTTTCTGTGCACGCAACGTGAGGCTTTCCTCTCCTATCAGGCGGCGATCAAAGGGCGTTTCTTCTGCCCCGGCAGTCATAACACAGACCGCAGAGCCGGCCCTGCCATCCCATGCTTCATTTACACCTTTGATGCTGAGCTGACTTCATGGCCCAAACGTCTTGGCAGGGCTGCAGCACCTGCTGGCAAAGGGAAACACTGATGAAAAGGCTGAGGGCTTCTTAAAGAGACCTTGTTCAGCTCCACCGAGCCAGCGGGCCAGGCTCCCGCGGCAGCTGCTGCTACTCACACCCCCCTCACACCCTGCTGCCCTTCTGCTGCCTTTGCCCTCACCCCCCTCACACCCTGCTGCCATTCTGCCTTTGCCCTCACCCCCCTCACACCCTGCTGCCCTTCTGCCTTTGCCCTGACTCCGCTCACACCCTGCTGCCCTTCTGCCTTTGCCCTCACCCTCCTTACACCCTGCTGCCATTCTGCTGCCTTTGCCCTCACCCTCCTCACACCCTGCTGCCCTTCTGCTGCCTTTGCCCTCACCCCCTCACACCCTGCATCCTTTGCCTCACCCCCTCACCCTGCTGCCCTTCTGCCTTTGCCCTCACCCCCTCACACCCTGCTGCCTTTCTGCCTTTGCCCCCACCCTCCTCACACCCTGCTGCCCTTCTGCCTTTGCCCTCACCCTCCTCACACCCTGCTTCCCTTCTGCCTTTGCCCTCACCCTCCTCACACCCTGCTGCCCTTCTGCCTTTGCCCTCACCCCCCTCACACCCTGCTGCCCTTCTGCCTTTGCCCTCACCCCCTCACACCCTGCTGCCTTTCTGCCTTTGCCCCCACCCTCCTCACACCCTGCTGCCCTTCTGCCTTTGCCCTGACCCCGCTCACACCCTGCTGCCCTTCTGCCTTTGCCCCCACCCTCCTCACACCCTGCTTCCCTTCTGCCTTTGCCCTCACCCTCCTCACACCCTGCTGCCCTTCTGCCTTTGCCCTCACCCCCCTCACACCCTGCTGCCCTTCTCCCTTTGCCCTCACCCTCCTCACACCCTGCTGCCCTTCTGCTGCCTTTGCCCTCACCCTCCTCACACCCTGATGCCCTTCTTCCTTTGCCCTCACCCTCCTCACACCCTGCTGCCCTTCTGCCTTTGCCCTCACCCCCCTCACACCCTGCTGCCCTTCTGCCTTTGCCCTCACCCCCCTCACACCCTACTGCACCTCTGCTGCCTTTGCCCTCACCCTCCTCACACCCTGCTGCCCTTCTGCTGCCTTTGCTTCTGTCTCTCCTGGAGAAATGCTCTGTTGTGTCTTCAGTGGATTAATGAAATCAGAGGGGGAAATAAAGAGAACATTCTCACTAAATATGTTAGATGTTTAAAGGTCTGAAGGGTGGGGGGCAAACAACACAGTTCAGGCTCTTTGCAGTGGTGTCCTGGGACAGGACAAGAGGCAGTGGACACAAACTGGAACCCAGGAGCTTCCACTTCATCATGAGGAGAAATTTCTTTGGTGTGAGGGTGCTGGAGGCCTGGAGCAGGCTGCCCAGATAGGTTGTGGAGTCTCCAGCTCTGGGGAATTTCCAGACCCACCTGGATGTGTTCCTGTGTGTCCTAGGTGATCCTGATATGGCAGAGGGTTGGACTCGTAGAATCATGGAATTGTCAGGGTTGGAAGGAACCTCAAGGCTCAGCCAGTCCCAACCTCCCTGCCATGGGAAGGGACACCTCACACCACAGCAGGTTGCTCACAGCCACATCCAGCCTGGCTGCAAAAACCTCCAGGGATGAGGCTTCCAACACCTTCCTGGGCATCTTCTTCCAGTGTCTCACCAAGGAATCAGTGTTCTGGGGAGCTGAAAGAGAAAACAGATGTGCCGGCCTCAAGAATGGCCTCAACCATGTAGCAAGCACAGGGAAGCAAAAGCCCTTTGCAGGTCTCAGACAAGCCCCAGCTCTTGGAAGAAATCCACCTGTAAGCCCAAGCAGCCTCCTGCTCTGCTGAGTTTAGTCATCTTACACCAACAACTTTCTTGAAGCTTCCTTGGCCCCCTCTGGGGAGCAGAGCCAAGGGTTGCATTGGATTCCACCACCTTCTGATCTCCTCTGCTTCTCAGGAAGGAGGACAAGAGCTGTCTTCACTACAGAGCTTTAGAGAGGTGTGCTAGTTTGAGGCCAGCCAGAACATCTCTTGCCCTGAAAGGGACAAAAGAATGAGACTCACACAAACGGATTGGAGAGTGATGGAAAGTTTAAATGGAAAAGCAAATTGGTGAAGCTACAGAAAACTACAAACTACAAGTGTCAGGCTGGCCAGGTCTGAGACTGCCCTCCCTCCATTCTCCTCCTGGCATTAGGCCTAGTCAGGCCTAAGAGGCCTTGAGATACTCCCCCACTGTTACCCGATAAGAGAGGACATCTCCCATGGGAGCAGAGAGGGAAGAAAGAGGAAGAGAATCACTCTGCAGATGGCTTTATAGGGTGCAGGATTTATGGGTAGAAATACGCCATTTCCTGTGTCCACCCCTATTGGGTGGGCACCCAGGACACCAGAGGTGTATCTCATGCAGCAGTGGCAGGGGGCACCCAGCCCAAACTGCCACAAGAGGCCAGCACCTGCACAAGGAATTTCTTTGCTTCCAGAGTGGTCAGGGATTGGCAGAGGCTGCCCAGGGAGGTGGTGGATTCCCCATGCCTGGAAGTGTCCCAGAAACCTGTGGCCATGGCACTTGGGGCCAGGGTTTGGTGGCCATGGTGGGGTTGGGTTGCTGGTTGGACTGGAGGATCTTGGAAGTCTTTTCCAACCCAAACACTTCTATGACACCAATAACAGCAGGGGGATCTTCCCAGAAGCCAAAGCCCTTGCAGGTGAAATTTCAGTTGAGAGAACAGAAGCACAGACCTTTGGGTGAAGAGCTCAGGGACATGCAGATGGCACCCAGCTGAGGGGTGCTGGGCATGTGCCAGAGGGACAGGAGGGCATCCAGAGGGAGCTGGGCAGGCTGCAGAGGCGGTGCCAGGGGAAGCTCCTGAGGTTCACCAAGAGCAAGTGCAGGGTCCTGCAGCTGGGCTGGAACAATCCTCAGTGTCAGTGCAGGCTGGGGGAGGAGGGGAGAGTAAGCAGCCCTGAGGAGAAGGACTTGGGGGTGCTGGGGGGGAGAAGCTGGCCAGGAGCAGGCAGTGTGAGACTGCAGCCCAGAAGGCCAAGGGCAGCCTGGGCTGCATCCAAAGCAGTGTGGCCAGAGCTGGAGAGAGAGGATCCTGCCCCTCTGCTCTACTCTGGGGAGACCTCACCTGCAGGGCTGGGGCCAGAGCTGGAGCCCTCAGCACAGGAGGGACCTGGACCTGATGGAGAGGGTCCAGAGGGGGACACAAAAACGCTCAGGGGGTTGGAGCAGCTCTGCTATGGGGACAGGCTGAGGGAGCTGGGGGTGTGCAGCCTGGAGAAGAGAAGGCTCCAGGCAGAGCTCAGAGCAGCCTTGCAGTAGCTGAAGGGGCTCCAAGAAGGCTGCAGAGGGACTGTTGCCAAAGGCCTGCAGGGACAGCCCCAGGGGCAATGGTTTGAAATGAGAGCAGAGCAGATTGAGCTTGGATGTGAGGAACAAGTTCTGCCCCAGGAGGCTGCTGCAACACTGCAAGAGGTTGCCCAGGGAGGTGGTTGAGGCTCCATGGCTGGAGATCTTCCAGGTGAGGCTGGAGAGGGCTGTGGGCAACCTGATCTAGTGGAGGATGTCCTTGCTGAGTGCAGGGGGTTGGCCTGGATGAGCTTTGGAGCTCCCTTCCAGCCCAGCCCATTCTAATGTCCTCCTGTACTGAGCACTGGGAAGGTCACACCTTGAGTACTGAGGTTGAGTTTGGGGCCCCTCAGCTTTGGGTTTATGAAACCTTGAGGGAAATGTAGGATGGGAAAAACAATTCTCTAGTGCTGAACTCTGCGAGGTACCAGCAGTGGCTCTCACCTGACACCACTTCTCTGCTAGCTCTTCACCAGCTCTGCTCCACCAAGATCTTTAGATCAGTGCTTACTGAGTAGCTTCAGCCAGAACCTAATTTTTTCTTCTTGCCCCCCAGGGCACATTGCTGTGCCCTGCAGAACTTGCTGCCCACCAGCACTGCCAGCTCCTTCTCCTTGGGGCTGCTCTCCAGCAGATCCCCTCCCAAGCTGTCCTGCTGCAGTTTATTCTTCCTGCCCAGCTGCAGGACTCTGCACTCATCCTTGCTGACCCTCAGGAGGTTCCTCTTTTCAGGAGTGACTCTGCTGTGCCCAGACAAGGGAAGTGCAGCTGTGCAGCCTGGTGAGCTAAATGCAACCCATGGCTGACCTCAGATGGAAGCACACAGAAGTTCAGTTTCATCCTGGTTGAGCAACTCAGCCCTGCCACAATTTCTGTCCCTTTCCTCTCCTTCTATCATCTGAGACTAGGGACCAGAGCCCAACCCCCCCACACCCTCCAGCTGCAGCCTCCTCTCAGGGAGCTGTACAGATCAATGAGGTCTCCCCTCAGCCTCATCTTCTCCACACTAAACACCCCCAGGTCCCTCAGCTGCAACCCTAGTTCTTGTTTGATCACTTGGAGCACAGCTAGCTCTGCAGAGAGAGAAAGAGA
Organism: Indicator indicator; assembly: GCF_027791375.1. Lineage (NCBI taxonomy): Eukaryota > Metazoa > Chordata > Aves > Piciformes > Indicatoridae > Indicator > Indicator indicator. Next base: position 16,802,149 of record NC_072034.1, on the reverse strand, counting down.
GAGAGAAGGAAAGAAGGAGAGAAGGAGAGGAGGAGAGAAGGAGAGAAAGAAGAAGAAGGGAAGGACGAAAGGAGAAAAGAAGGGAAGGAGAGAAGGAGGGAAGCTGTGTGGTGCAGCAGACAGGCTTGAGGGAAGGGATGCCATCCAGAGGGACCTGCACAGGCTGCAGAGCTGGGCACAAGCCAGCCTCAGGAGGTTCAACAAGACCAAGGGCAAGATCCTGCAGCTGGGTCGAGGCAATCCCAAGCACAGCTACAGGCTGGGCAGGGATTGGCTTAAGAGCAGCCCTGAGGAGAGGGACTTGGGGGTGCTGGGGGATGAGAAGCTGAGCAGGAGCCAGCAGGGAGCACTTGCAGCCCAGAGAGCCAAGCAGAGCCTGGGCTGCAGCAAGAGAAGTGTGGCCAGCAGGGCCAGGGAGGGGATTCTCCCCCTCTGCTCCACTCTGCTCAGACTCCAGCTGCAGCTCTGGGTCCAGTTCTGGAGCCTCTGTTACAAGAGGGCTATGGACATGCTGGAAGGTGTCCAGAGAAGGGTCCTGAGCATGAGCAGAGGGCTGGAGCTGCGCTGCTCTGAGGAAAGCCTGAAAGAGTTGGGATTGTGCAGGCTGGAGAGGAGAAGGCTGCCTGGAGACCTTTTAGTGGCCTTGCAGCATCTGAAGGGGGCTCCAAGAAAGCTGGGGAGGGACTTTGAAGGGTGTCAGGGAGTGATAGGACCGGGGGGAATGGAACAAAGCTGGAAGTGGAGAGATTCAGACTAGACATGAGGAAGAAGTTCTTCCCCATGAGAGTGATGAGAGCCTGGAATGGGTTGTCCAGGGAGGTGGTTGAGGCCCCATCCCTGGAGGTGTTTAAGGCCAGGCTGGATGAGGCTCTGGCCAGCCTGACCTAGTGTGATGTGTCCCTGCCCATGGCAGGGGGGTTGGAACTGGATGATCCTTGTGGTCCCTTCCAACCCTGACTGATTCTATGATTCTAAGGAGGGAAGGAGGGAAGGAGGGTAGGAGAGAAGAAGAGAAGAGAAGAAGAGGAGAGAAGAAGGGAAGGAGAGAAGGAGAGGAGGGAAGGATGGAGGGAGAGAAGGAGAGAAGAGAAGGAGGGAGGGAGAGGAGAGAAGAAGAGGAGGGAAGGAAAGAAGAGAAGGAGGGAAGGAGGGAAGGAGAGAAGAAGAGGAGGGAAGGAGGGAAGGAGAGAGAGGAGAGAAGGAGAACCTGGTGGTGGTTTTTTAACAAGCAAGAATGTCTGGAGTCAGAAGCGAAGCAGTTAAAGCAGCAGCAGCAGCAGCAGCAGCAGCAGCAGCAGCCGCAGCCGCCAGGTGTTTACTGAGCCATTTGTAGTTGATAGCCCCACGGCCAGGGGCTTTTTTCTCTATCTTCCCTAAAGCGCAGTGAATTGATGGAATGACCCCGGACTTGATCTTCGGGGCGCCTGCGTGTGATGGGGCGGCCGGATTGATAAATTGATTCAAAACTATTACCATGGCGAGAAAGCAAGAAGGTCATAAAAATTGCATCAAGCCCGGCTAAGTAAATCCTGGCATTTCCCGGCCGGTAATGCGGGAGGGCGGTGGGGAGGGCCCGGGCATGAGGCTGAATGAGCCGGCGAGCAATGACTTTGAAGAGCTCATCAGCGCCGATCCATCGTCCCTGCCAGCGCTCCATGCCTCCGCATAGTGCCACTTCATTACGGGCAAAGAACTGCGGGCAGCCGGCGCTCCCCCGCTCCGGCCCTCCCCGCCGGCCCCTGGAGGACCCTCAGCTGCTTAATACCTCATCATGGGCTTCATTGAACACTTTAATCTGCGCTCGGCTGATCAATAGGATCCTGGTGTAAATTAAAAGGACGATCCCGTGTAATCAAAGCCTGTTAATGCTCCTTTGGAAACCATTATTTGCGGGAAAGGCGCTCGGAGGAGGGAGCGGCAAAGCCGGGGAGCTGCTGAGCTCCCCCCCCAGCCCCTCCCGCAGGAGGCCCTTTGTCTCTGGATGCTGAGGAGGCTGCCAGGCTGGGCAGGGGGAAGGGGGCAGCAGGAAGGCAGAGGGGTGTAGGGAGAGCGGCGGCAGCCCAGCAGTGCTCCCCGGGGCTGCCTGCTCGCCCTTCGGCCCTTCACCATCCTCAAGGGCAAGAATTGCTTCCTCAGGTCTCATCTCAATCCAGTCCGAAGCCATCAGCCCTCACCCTGCCACTCCCAGCCCTTGTCAAAGTCCCTCTCCAGCTCTTCTCTAGCCCCCTTCCAATCCTGGAAGGCTGCTCTGAGGTCTCCCTGGAGCCAAGAACAGATTCTGACCATCTCCAACAGGCAGATTGAGCTCTCCACGTTAGAGAGCTCCCACAGCCATAGGAAAAAGTGTAGCCAGAGAGAGGAGAAGGAGATGAAGGCTCGCCCTTCGGCGGGGCGAGGAGGGGGAAGGAAAATGACATTCTCCAGGCTTCTATTTCGGTGGCAAATTCAATTACTGAGGGGACTTGTTCCAGGCAGTGGGACTTCCAAGAGGCAGAAATTGAAAAGCCGGCAGCTAATGGAACGGGAAATCAGGGGGAAGTTCCAGGCGGGGGCTGTCAGTCAGAGCAGACATCCCACAGGGAAGAGACAGCTTCCTCCTCGGCTCCGCCGGGCAGCCCCCACCATACACACACACCCCTGCCAAAAGCCAAACAGCAGGCTCCAGGGCACCGCAGTCATTCTTGTGCCGAAATTAAAACAGTCATCAGTGTCACACACGGCTTGTCCCCGAGGCTGGAGGAGCCTGCGCCAGTCTGGAAGGCAAATCCTAATCGCTCTTACCGGCTAGGAGAGGAGTGAGGATCAAACCTGCCCAGCACAGGCAGAGCTTGCAGCCTGCTCTGAGTACTCCCAGCCGGCATGCCCCTGGCGGCAGCACTGCAACCTCCTGTGTTTGTCAAAGGCTTACAGAATGGTTTTGGATGCAAGAGACCTCCAAGGTCATCCAGTCCAACCCCAACCCAGCCCCATCATGGCCACGAAACCATGGCCCCAACTGTCTGTGTCTGTGTGTCTGTGTGTCTGTGTCTGTCTCTCTGTGTCTGTCTGGGTCTGTGTGTCTGTGTCTTTGTCTCTATGTGTCTGTTTGCATCTGTCTGTGTATCTGTTTGTTTGCGTCTGTGTGTGTGTGTCTGTCTGTGTGTCTGTCTGTGTGTCTGTGTGCCACTCTCCTGTTCTCACATCAACAAGGGCAGAGAACCACTGAATTGTTTCAGTTCAAAGAGACCTCCAAGCTCATTCAGTCCAACCCCCAACCCAGCCCCACCATGGCCACCAAACCATGGCCCCAGGTGCCATGGCCACAGGTTTCTGGAACACCTCCAGGCATGGGAACTCCACCACCTCCCTGGGTAGCCTTTTCCAGTCCCTGACCATTCTTGCAGCACAGAAATTTCTCCTCCTCTCCAACCTAACAATGTCCTGGCCCAGTTTCAGGACATTTCCTCTCCTCCTATCACCTGAGACTAGGGAGCAGAGCCCAAGCCCCACCTGGCTGCAGCCTCCTCTCAGGGAGCTGCAGAGAGCAATGAGGTCTCCCTGAGCTCAGCCTCCTCTTCTCCACACCAAACACCCCCAGCTCCCTCAGCTGCTCCTCCCCAGCCCTCTTCTCCACACCCTTCCCCACCTTTCTTGCCCTTCTCTGGCCCTGCTCCAGCTCTTCAATGTCCTTCTTGCACTCAGGGCCCCAAAACTGATTGCAGGATTCGAGGTGCAGCCTCACCAGTGCCAAGGACAGAGCCACAATCCTTCAGAAGCTGATGGGTTGGAACCTTTGGGAAGCAGAGAGATGGGAAAACCACAGAATTCCTTCCCACCAGTTCAAAGCACACTGCAGGAGCTCAGCTGGGCAGCACTGCCTGAAGGAGAGCTGCCATTTGCCAGCTGCTGAACACATCTGCCTGCCACTGTGCCTTGTCTGCATCCAGGGTATGTGCAGTGACCTGGCCACCCTCTGGGCATGAAGCTACATTTCAGGACATGCTCTAGCCCCATCAGGCTTTAAATGCTCTTTGCTTGTGCCCTGTGTGCACAGGACCACACCCCCTGCCAAGGTCTTCACCCTTCTATAAAGTCAAGGAGTCCTAGGATGGGTGGGGTTGGAAAGGACCTCAGGGACCATCCAGTTCCAACCCCCTGCCATGGGCAGGGACACCTCCCACCAGCCCAGGTTGCTCAAGGTCCCATCCAACCTGGCCTTCAACACTTGCAGGCTTGGAGCCTGCACAATTTCTCTGGGCAACCTGTGCCAGTGCCTCACCATCCTCAACGCCAGGAATTGCTTCCTCAGGTCTCATCTCAATCCAGTCTGAAGCCGTCAGCTCTCACCCTGCCACTCCCAGCCCTTGTCAAAAGTCCCTCTCCAGCTCTTCTCTAGCCCCCTTCCAATCCTGGAAGGCTGCTCTGAGGTCTCCCTGGAGCCAAGAACAGATTCTGACCATCTCCAACAGGCAGATTGAGCTTCCATAACCATAGGAAAATGTGTAGCCAGAGAGAGGAGAAGTAGATGAAGGCTCAGTCAGTGCCCCCCAGCTGCAACAGGAACTCACCTCAGAGACACAAATGCTCTGGGACTCCCTTCAGGGTCTCCACAAAGAAGCACACTGCTGACACATAGACCCACACAGAGCTAGACTTGAGCATGTTCTCTGCTGAAGGAGCTGCCACTTCCACCCCTGCAGTGCTGCCATCAGCAACTGAGAGGGGATCCTGCCCCTCTGCTCTGCTCTGGGGAGACCTCACCTGCAGGGCTGGGGCCAGAGCTGGAGCCCTCAGCACAGGAGGGACATGGACCTGATGGAGAGGGTCCAGAGAAGGCCACCAAGATGCTCAGAAGCTCTGCTATGGGGCCAGGCTGGGAGAGTTGTGGCTGTTCAGCCTGGAGAAGAGAAGGCTCCAGGCAGAGCTCAGAGCTGCAGTTCAATATCTGCAGGGCAGCTGCAGGCAGGCTGGGGAGGGACTGTTCAGGAGGGGCTGTGGGGATAGGAGCAGGGGCAAGGGTTTGGAAGTGGAGCAGGGCAGGGGTAGGTTGGACATCAGGAGGAAGTTGTGCACAGGGAGGGTGAGGAGAGACTGGAACAGGCTGCCCAGGGAGGTGCTGGAGGCTCCATCCCTGCAGACATTCAAGGGCAGCCTGGAGGTGTCCCTGGGCAGCCTGCTCCAGCTGGAGCTGTCCCTGCTGCCTGCAGGGTGTTGGACAAGATGCCCTTGGAGGGTCCCTTCCAGCCCAGCCCAATCTATAACTCTGTGACTCCATACCTGTACCCTAAGCCCAAAGAGCTGCACTTGCAGAGGACAGGCAAGGAGCTGAAGTGATCCAACCACTTCCACCATGCAGGGATACAATTCCAGGGTGGTTTCCACCACCCTGGTGCTGAGCCCATTTTATTCTGTGCCAATCTCTTCCCCACCCTCACTCTACAGAATTTACTCCTCTGCAGTCTCAGTCTCCCTTCTCCCAGCTCAAAGCCACCCTGTCTCATACCTCAGCCTGTTCTGACACTCTGAATCATAGAATCACAGAGCTGTCAGGGTTGGAAGGGAGCTCAAGGCTCAGCCAGTCCCAACCCCCTGCCATGGGCAGGGACACCTCACACCACAGCAGGTTGCTCACAGCCACATCCAGCCTGGCTGCAAAAACCTCCAGGGATGAGGCTTCCACCACCTCCCTGGGCAACCTCTGCCAGGCTCTCACCACCCTCCTGCCCAACAACTTCTTCCTCATATCCAATCTCAAGCTCCCCACTTCTACTTTTGCTCCATCCCCCCCACTCCTATCCCTCCGTCACACCCTCCAAAATTCCTCCCCAGCTTTCTTGGAGCCCCCTTCAGATGCTGCAAGGCCACCAGAAGGGCTCCTGGGAGCCTTCTCCTCTCCAGCCTGCACAACCCCAACTCTCTCAGGCTGTCCTCAGAGCAGAGCAGCTCCAGCCCTCTGCTTATGCTCAGGACCCTTCTCTGGACACCTTCCAGTCCCTCCAGATCCTTCCTGGAAGAGAGGCTCCAGACCTGGCCCCAGAGCTGCAGGTGGGGTCTGAGCAGAGTGGAGCAGAGGGGGAGAATCCCCTCCCTGGCCCTGCTGGCCACACTTCTCTTGCTGCAGCCCAGGCTCTGCTTGGCTCTCTGGGCTGCAAGTGCTCCCTGCTGGCTCCTGCTCAGCTTCTCATCCCCCAGCACCCCCAAGGCCTTTTCTTCACAGCTGTTGAACTGAACTCTTCTTCCTGTGTATTCTACAAGGCAGAGGAGTCATGCTAGAGCAGAGCAGGGTACCAGCCCTGCTGCTCTGGCCTCTGGGACCATCAGAAGCCACCCAAGCTCACAGCACAGCTCTGCCATGCTGTACAGTACAGCCTCTGCCTACTGGGCAGGCACAGGCTGCATCACCCAGGAGCCTCTTCCCACACTGTGGCAATCCTGCCTCACAGGGAGGTGGCCAGGCTGGCTTCCAGAAGGTTATGGAATCACAGAATTATTTGGGTTGGAAAACCTCTCTCAGATCATCCAGTCCAACCTCCAGCCCAACCCCACCATGGCCACTAAACCATGGCCCCAAGTGCCATGGCCACAGCTTGCTGGAGCACCTCCAGGCATGGGGACTCCACCACCTCCCTGGGCAGCCTCTGCCAATCCCTGACCACTCTGGCAGCAAAGAAATTGTTCCTCCTCTCCAACCTAGCAGTCTCAAGTTGTGCCAGGGGAGGTATAGGCTAGCTATAAGAGGAAGTTCTTCACAGACAGAGAGATTGCCCATTGGGGTGTGCTGCCCAGGGAGGTGGTGGAGTCCCCATCCCTGGAGATGTTCAAGAGAAGCCAGGATGAGGCACTTGGTGCCATGGTCTGGTTGGTTGGATAGGTCTGGGTGCTAGGTTGGACGGGATGAGCTTGGAGGTCTCTTCCAGTCTGGGTGATTCTATGATTCTTTCCCTCCCCTGGCACAATTTCAACCATTCTCCAGCCCTACCAAGGCTGGGGCTGAGCCATGGCCCTCAGCACCACAGCTCTGCCTCCCTGAAACACCTCCAGGGATTGGCATTCAGCCACCTCCCTGAGCAGCCTGGGCCAGGCTCTGAGAACCCTTTCAGTCAAAAAGTTTCTTCTCATCTCCAACCTAAACCTCCCCTGGGGCAACCTGAGGCCATTTCCTCTCCTCCTGTCACTTGTTCCTAGGGAGCAGAGCCCAAGCCCCACCTGGCTGCAGCCTCCTCTCAGGAGCTTCAGAGAGCAATGAGGTCTCCCTGAGCTCAGCCTCCTCCTCTCCACACCAAACACCCCCAGCTCCCTCAGCTGCTCCTCCCCAGCCCTCTTCTCCACACCCTTCCCCACCTTTATTGCCTTTCTCTAGCCCTGCTCCAGTTCCTCAATGTCCTTCTGGCAGTGAGGAGCCCAAACCTGAACCCATCCCTGGAGGTGTTCCAAAGCCATGTGGCTGTGCTGCTGAAGGATCTGCTGTGGCAGTGGCCCTGGCAGTTAGGTAATGGTTGAGATATGGTGATCCTGGAGGTCTTTTCTAGCCACAGTGACTCTGTGTTAGCTCAGGGCATCCCTTGGCATCCAAATTTGAAGGGTTCCTTCTCTCAACACTGAGCTCACTTCTGAACACTGTTAGACCTTGCTGGCCTTCATCCACAGCCTCAGTCATCCTCACCACACAGGCACCATCCTGGGGCAGCAGTGCACCTGTGGGTTCCTTCCCCTCCTTTGCTGCCATAACTTTTGCCCCACTTACCCTCCTGAGCTGAGCACAGCAACTGTGGGGAACCAGGGCAGGAGGATGAGCTGAAAGAGTTCTGCAGCTGGGCAGGAAGAATAAACTGCAGCAGGACAGCTTGGGAGGGGATCTGCTGGAGAGCAGCCCCAAGGAGAAGGAGCTGGCAGTGCTGGTGGGCAGCAAGTTCTGCAGGGCACAGCAATGTGCCCTAGGGGGCAAGAAGGCCAAGGGGGTCCTGGGGGGCATTCAGCAGAGTGTGGCCAGCAGAGCCAGAGAGGTTCTCCTCCCCCTCTGCTCTGCCCTGCTCAGACCTCCCCTGGAATATTGCATCCAGTGCTGGGCTCCCCAGGTCAGGAGGGATCTACAGGGATCTGCTGGAGAGAGGCCAAGGGAGGGCTGCAAGGATGCTGAAGGGCCTGGAGCACTGCCTGGGGAGGAGAGGCTGAGAGCCCTGGGGGTGGTTAGTGTGGAGAGGAGAAGGCTGAGAGGGATCTGCTCAATGTCTCTCAAGAGCTGAGGGCTGGGGGGCAGGAAGGAAGGGACAGGGACAGCCTCTGCTCACTGTGCCCTGGGCTAGGCCAAGGGGCAAGGGATGGAAACTGCAGCACAGGAGGTTCCAGCTCAGCAGGAGGAGGAACTTCTGCACTGGGAGGGTGCCAGAGCCCTGGAGCAGGCTGCCCAGAGAGGTTGTGGAGTCTCCTTCTCTGGAGCCTTTGCAGCCCTGTCTGGATGTGTTCCTGTGTGCCCTGTGCTGCATTCTCTGGTCCTGCTCTGGCAGGGCTTGGACTGGAAGATTCCAGAGGTCCCTTCCAACCCCTCACATCCTCTGAACTGTGACCCTGTGCCAGCAGCCCTGCACCCTGCTCTGCCCCAGGCAGGCTCAGGACTGTTCCTGTCATCCTCAACACATATCTGCTCAGTCAGAGTTTCAAGAAGTCACTTTCTGAATGCTGCGAAGCCTGTTCAGGTGGTCTGCTGGAGGCTTTCAACACCCTTCCCAGTGGAAAGCTTTGTGCTGTCCAAGCCTTGTTTGCTGTGTGCACAGTTTGTGGCCATTCTCTCTTGGCTGGGGCTCTGTGCCTGTGCGGCACAGGCTGTTCCCTTCCTCTCTGCAGCACAAGCTTGATGTCTTTTATGACTCCGGGGTCCCACACCTCAGGCTGAACCACCCCAAGCCTTTGGCCGCTGATGGCTTTCTCCCTGTCCCTTCCCTCTGTGTTTTGGGGGCTCAGTGTCACATCCATGTGAGATTCCTTCCTGCAGTGACAGAACTGCTTTGCCAGTTGGTTTGGTGAGGGCTGGAGCACCTGTCCTATGAGGACAGCCTGAGAGAGTTGGGGTTGTGCAGGCTGGAGAGGAGAAGGCTCCCAGGAGACCTTCTGGTGGCCTTGCAGCATCTGAAGGGGGCTCCAAGAAAGCTGGGGAGGGACTTTGGAGGGGGTGAGGGAGGGATAGGAGTGGGGGGGGTGGAGCAAAGTAGAAGTGGGGAGCTTGAGATTGGATGTGAGGAAGAAGTTGTTGAGCAGGAGGGTGGTGAGAGCCTGGCAGAGGTTGCCCAGGGATGTAGGAGGAAGCCTCATCCCTGGAGGTTTTTGCAGCCAGGCTGGATGTGGCTGTGAGCAACCTGCTGTGGTGTGAGGTGTCCCTGCCCATGGCAGGGGGTTGGGACTGGCTGAGCCTTGGGGTCCCTTCCAGCCCTGACAGTTCTGTGACTCTATGATTGTGTGCTAAGGCCTCCAGGGGGCACAGAGCATCTCCTTGTATGCTCAGACAAGCCAGCAGCCTGCAAGTGAGCAGCAGAGCTTAGTACAGCTTCATCCCTGGGTTGGTACCTCTGGCTAAGCCCTCCTGTGGCTCTGCTCTCACTGATGGATGCAGTCCTGCCTGACCAGCCTGTGGTGGTGGAGCTACAGCAGAGGACAAGGGAGGACCTAGAGATGTCATCTGGCTGCACTTTGGTAAGGCCTCTGGCACAGTCCCCCCACAGCATCCTCCCCTCTGAGCTGGAGAGATGTGGATCTGAGGGGTCCAGTGGGTAAGGAAGGCCTTGGATGATGGCATCCAAAGGGCAGTGGTCAATGGCTCCATGCCCAGACGGAGAGGGCTGACAAGTGGAGACCCTCAGGGGTCAGTGCTGGGACCAGAGCTGATCAATATCTTCATCAATGATACAAACAATGACATTGAGGCACCCCCAGCAGGGTGCAGATGGCACCAAGCTGAGTGCTGTGGGTGAGGAGTCTGAGGGATGGGATGGGAGCCAGCCAGAGGGACCTGGGCAGGCTGCAGAGGAGAATCTCCTGAGGCTCAACAAGGCACAGGGCAAGGTCCTGCAGCTGAGACAGGGCAATGCCAGATATCAATGCAGGCTGGGGGTGATGAGACTGAGAGCAGCCCTGCAGAGAAGGACTTGGGGCTGCTGGGGGGGAGAAGCTGGAGAGGAGCCAGCAATGGGCACTGGCAGCACAGAAGGCCAAGGGCAGCCTGGGCTGCATCCAAAGCAGTGTGGCCAGAGCTGGAGAGAGAGGATCCTGCCCCTCTGCTCTGCTCTGGGGAGACCTCACCTGCAGGGCTGGGGCCAGAGCTGGAGCCCTCAGCACAGGAGGGACCTGGACCTGATGGAGAGGCTCCAGAGGAGGACACAAAAATGCTCAGAGGGCTGCAGAAGCTCTGCTATGGGGACAGGCTGGGAGAGTTGAGGCTGTTGAGCCTGGAGAATAGAAGGCTCCAGGCAGAGCTCAGAGCTGCAGTTCAGTATCTGCAGGGCAGCTGCAGGCAGGCTGGGGAGGGACTGTTCAGGAGGGGCTGTGGGGATAGGAGCAGGGGCAAGGGTTTGGAAGTGGAGCAGGGCAGGGGTAGGTTGGACATCAGGAGGAAGTTGTGCACAGGGAGGCTGGGGAGAGACTGGAACAGGCTGCCCAGGGAGGTGCTGGAGGCTCCATCCCTGCAGACATTCAAGGGCAGCCTGGAGGTGTCCCTGGGCAGCCTGCTCCAGCTGGAGCTGTCCCTGCTGCCTGCTGGGGGTTGGACAAGATGCCCTTGGAGGGTCCCTTCCAAGCCAATGCCCTCTGTGATTCTCTAATCCCCATGCTCAGGTTGGTGGAGCAGTGTCCCCAGGGCTGCTTGTGACATCCCAGCACTCTGAACATTTCCAGGCAGGACTCTTCCTCCAGCACTGTCACACTTCCTGGCTTCCTTTGGAATGTGGATTCTCCAAGCCTGACCCCAGCACAGCACCTCCATGCTTGTAGATCCCCCACATGGAGAGTCTCTGTGGGAAGCAGATATTCACCTCCTGCCCCACACCTGAGCAGGGCTGGGCAGGGTCCCTGCCCATGGCATAGCAGAGGGCTGGAGAGGGCTGCAGAACCTCCTCTATGGGTGAGAGGGTTGGGGCTGTCCTGCCTGAAGAAGGGAAGGCTCCAGGGAGACCTCAGAGCAGCCCTCCAGGACCTGAAGGGGCTCCAGGAGAGAGCTGGGCAGGGACTTTGGACAAGGGCTGGGAGGGACAAGGGCTGTGAGCTGGGAGAGGGGAGAGTGAGAGTGGAGATGTTTGGTGCAGGAGGATGCTGTGAGCTCTGCACAGCAAGCCCCAGCCTGCTCCACACTGAACTCTGGGCAGGCTGCAGCCCAGCCTGCAGCTGGAATATTAATCAGGCAGCTCTCTGCCTCCCAGAGGAGGCTGCTGCTAATATCATACATTACAGCCACGCTCCTGGATGGGTTATTAATGGCAGCAGAACAGAGTGAAGCTGACAGCCCATGATAATAACAATAAAAGGTTATTTACACGCTGCCTGCCCACAGCAGCACCACCTCACACCCCAGCACAGCCTGCATACAGCCTCAGCACAGCAGCTGGGCTGAGCTCTGAGCTAGCAGCCACTGCCAAACACTGCTCCTGCTGGCAAGGTCATGGTTGGGATGGACAGAGGGAGCAAGGGTGCTGGGCTGGCACTGTAGGTGCTGGGTTGGTGCTGTGGATGATGGGTTGGTGCTGTTGGTGCTTAGGAAGCGCTGCCTGGGGCGTGAGTGTGGCTGCAGAGCTCAGAGAGCTTCCCAGTGTGAGTGCAGAGCTCAGAGAGCTTCCCAGTGTGAGTGCAGAGCTCAGAGAATTTCCCAGTGTGAGTGCAGAGCTCAGAGAGCTTCCCAGTGAGGCTGCAGAGCTCAGACAGCTTCCCAGTGTGAGTGCAGAGCTCAGAGAGCTTCCCAGTGAGGCTGCAGAGCTCAGAGAGCTTCCCAATTGTGAGTGCAGAGCTCAGAGAGCTTCCCAGTGTGGCTGCAGCATCACAGGACTTGAAGGAGATCATCTGGGGAAGAACAACCTCATGGAGAAGGAGAGGTTTGGGACTGAGCTTCTGGAGAGCAGTGAAGGGGACAAGGAGCTGGGGGTGCTGGTGGGTGGGAGGCTGGGGCTTGGAGCTGGGAGCAGAGCAGCCTGAGGGCTGCCCTCATTGCTGGGGATAAAGCTGTGCAGGGCTGGAGCCAGGCTCTGCTCAGGGATGGCCAAGAACAGCACAAGGGGCACTGGGGGCAAGCTGGAGCAGGGGAGGTGCCAGGGGAAGAGAAGGGAAAAGTTTGTTCCTGGGAGGGTGCAGAGCCCTGGAGCAGGCTGCCCAGAGAGGTTGTGGAGTCTCCTGCTCTGGAGACTTTCCAAGCCCACCTGGATGTGTTCCTGTGGGACCTGCCCTGCTCTGGCAGGGGGTTGGGCTGGATGATCTCTGGAGGTCCCTTCCATCTTCTGCTGCTCTCTGATTGAGTGGTTCTGTGTCGTGGCTAAAAGTCCCTGCTGGTTGTGTTTTCTCAGGTCTTCAGAAGCCAGCTGAAGGTGCTGGGAAAAGATTTTTGAGCCTAAGGACTGGCAGACTCCTTCTAGGACTGAGAAGAGATGTAGAGGGAAAGAGAGTCCTGAAATCACAGGATTGGTGCAGCTGGAAGAGATCTGAGCTCATCAAACCCAAACACCACCATGGCCATGAAACAATGTCCCCAGGTGGAAGAAGCTGCACTGAGATGAGACAAGAGCAGGAAATTCTTGCCCAGAGGGTGGTGAGAGCCTGGCAGAGGTTGCCCAGGGAGGTGGTGGAAGCCTCATCCCTGGAGGTTTTTGCAGCCAGGCTGGATGTGGCTGTGAGCAACCTGCTGTGGTGTGAGGTGTCCCTGCCCATGGCAGGGGGTTGGGACTGGCTGAGCCTTGAGCTCCCTTCCAGCCCTGACCCAGTCCATGATCCTGGTGGTCTGTGTTTAGAGGCACAGCTGCAGGGGCCCTGCACAGGTCTGACCTTGACCTCACCCCTGCTGACCTAAGGTGCTTCAGACACACTGCAGGGTGTGGGGTTGGGAGTCTGGAGAAGAAGGAAACCAAAAACCTGAGGTCACTGCCAGGGAAAAGGTCTTGGAGTCCATGAAAGGGAAGCTGGCAGGTGATGGAATCTTGGATGCTGTGGCTGGCAGGGACTTTCCAAGGTCATCTCTACACTGCAGAGAAGTTCTTGCCAGTGAGGGTGGGGAGAGACTGGCACAGGTTGTCCAGGGAGATACTGGCACAGGTTACTCAGGGCGACACTGGCACAGGTTGCCCAGGGAGACACTGGCACAGGTTCCTCAGGGAGACACTGGCACAGGTTCGTGAGGGATACACTGGCACAGGTTGCTCAGGGAGGCACTGGCACAGTTTGCCCAGGGAGATACTGGCACAGGTTGCCCAGGGAGAGACTGGCACAGATTGCTCAGGGAGAGACTGGCACAGGTTGCCCAGGGAGGCTCTGGCTGTCCCCTCCCTGGAGGTGTTCAGGACCAGGCTGGATGAGTCCCTGAGCAGGCTGTGCTGGTGGGAGGTGTTGGATGGGAGGAGCTTGGAGCTGGATGATCCTTGGGGTCCCTTCCATCCCAACCCATTCCATGATCCGATGCTGATCTTCTCCACCCCCTCTGCAGTCAGCAGGGACACCTCAGCTGGAGTAGGCTGCTCAGAACCCCTCCTGGGGGGCACAAGCCAGGAGCTAAGAGGAGCAAACAGCAACCAAAGGAAAACATTTGAAGCATATCCATCAGTGGCATTCTGGCTGCCACAGGAAGCTCCTGGCCAAGCTGGAAGCTCGTGGCTTGGGCAGACTCACTCTGAAATGGGTCAGGAAGTGCCAGGCTGGCTGGGTGGGCAGAGGCCAATGGGATGAGCTTGAGCAGGGCTAAGGGCAGGGTTCTACACTTTGGCCACACCAACCCCAGGCAGTGCTCCAGGCTGGGGACAGAGTGGCTGAGAGCAGCCAGGCAGAGAGGGACCTGGGGGTGCAGGTTGGCAGCAGCTGAACAGGAGCCAGCAGTGTGCCCAGGGGGACAAGAAGGCCAATGGCATCCTGGCCTGGATCAGGAACAGTGTGGCCAGCAGGAGCAGGGAACTCATCCTGCCCTGTGCTCAGCACTGCTCAGGCCACACCTGGAGTGCTGTGTCCAGTTCTGGCCTCCTCAGGTTAAGAAAGATGTTGAGATGCTGGAAGGTGTCCAGAGAAGGGCAACAAGCTGGGAGGGTCTGGGCACAGACTGGGAGGGTCTGGGGCACAAGGTGGGGAGGGTCTGGGCACAAGCTGGGAGGGTCTGGGGCACAGCCCTGTGAGGAGAGGCTGAGGGAGCTGGGGGTGTTCAGCCTGGAGAAGAGGAGGCTCAGGGCAGACCTCATTGCTCTCTACAACTACCTGCAGGGAGGTTGTAGCCAGGTGGGGGTTGGGCTCTGCTCCCAGGCAAGCAGCACCAGAACAAGAGGACACAGTCTCAAGCTGTGCAGGGGAGGTTTGGGCTGGAGGTGAGGAGGAAATTCTTCCCAGACAGAGAGATTGGCCCTTGGGATGTGCTGCCCAGGGAGGTGGTGGAGTCCCCATCCCTGAAGACATTCAAGAGAAGCCAGGATGAGGCACTTGGTGCCATGGTGTGGTTGATTGCTTAGGGGTGGGTGCTAGGTTGGACTGGATGAGCTTGGAGGTCTCTCCCAACCTGTCTGATTCTGTGATTCTGTGATTCTGTGATCAAGCAGCAGCAAACTTGGCCTCAGATCCTTTGCAGGAGGAGTCTCAAGAATTCCTCTTCTTAGTCCCAGGACTTCTCTGTGCCCACACATGGCCACAAGTACCTTCCACCACCCTCTTCCTCTCTTCCTTTAAGTGTGAACAATGATCACAGAAGCCCTTACGGGTGGGGGAGGGACAGACACACCCCCCCCACACACACACAAAACTCCTCTTTTGCTAAAGCAGTGCCGGGGTCTGCTGCTTTCTGTCAAAGCCTAATGGATGGCCAAGCTCCCAATCAATCACAGCCTTCTGAGGAGGTTATTAACTGCACAGACTCCATCCTCCTGCTTTATGGGACCAGCAGAAGCCCCCCTGCTGATTTATACGCTGGGGGGGCTCGAGTTGCCTCGATTCATTAGCCCCACCTTTAATTAATCTCTGCCTCAGGAGGAGTTGTCAAAAGACAAAGTTAATTACAGCAGGTCCTGGGGAGGGGAGGGAAAAGAATCATCCAGCTGAGATCAGAAGGCAGATTTTACCACCGCCCCTCACCAAAGAGCAGTGGAGATGCTCCTGTGAGGGTTTTCTTCCTGAATAAATACTGCTGTGGCTTCCCACCCAAGCAATAAAAACTTCTCTCTGCTCTTTATAAGGCTCTAGGACCACCAAAACTTTCCTTACACTCAGAGGCTTCTGGCCAGTGGTGCTCCCCAGGGGTCAGGACTGGGTCCAATGGTGTTGCACATCTTCATTAACCAACAGCCTGAGGGCATTGAGTGCCCCCTCAGCAAGTTCTGATGGTACCAACCTGGGGGAGGTGGCTGACACCCCTCAGGCTGTGCTGCCACCCAACCAGAGCTGGACAGGCTGAGAGCTGGGGGAAGGCAAAGCTCAGGAAGGTCAATCAGGACGGGGTCAGGGTCCTGCAGCTGGGGAGGGATCACAGCAGGCAGCAGGACAGGTTAGAGGCTGCCCTGCTGGAGAGCAGCTCCATGGAGAAAGCCCTTGGAGTGCTGGTGGGCAGCAAGTTCTGCATGGGCCAGCCAAGTGCCCTGGTGGCCAAGAGAGCCAAGGGGGTCCTGGGGGGCAGCAGGAAGAGTGTGGAAAGTCTCCAGAGCAGGAGACTCCACAACCTCTCTGGCAGCCTGCTCCAGGCCTCCAGCAGCCTCACACCAAAGAAGTTTCTCCTCCTGTTGAGCTGAAACCTTCTCTGCTCCAGTTGGTGTCCATTGGTGCTTGACTTATTGCTGAGCACCACCCAGCAGAGCCTGGCCCCCTCCCCTTGCCCCCCAGCCCTCAGCTCTTGAGAGACATTGAGCAGATCCCTCTCAGCCTTCTCCTCTCCACACTAACCACCCCCAGGGCTCTCAGCCTCTCTTCCCAGGGGAGATGCTCAAGTCCCCAACTCCTCCTCCTGCCTCTCCCTTGGCCTCTCTCCAGCAGGTCTCTGTCTCTCTGGAGCTGGGGAGCCCAGAGCTGGACACAGGATTGCAGCTGTGCTCTCAGCAGGGCAGAGCAGAGGGGGAGCAGAACCTCCCCAGCCCTGCTGCCCACACTCTTCCTGCTGCCCCCCAGGACCCCCTTGGCTCTCTTGGCCACCAGGGCACTTGGCTGGCCCATGCAGAACTTGCTGCCCACCAGCACTCCAAGGGCTTTCTCCATGGAGCTGCTCTCCAGCAGGGCAGCCTCTAACCTGTCCTGCTGCCTGCTGTGATCCCTCCCCAGCTGCAGGACTCTGCACTGTGCCTGCTGAAAAGGTGTTTCTAGAGCTAACAAATGTTCTGAGCCCCCATGGTGCTGAGCCTCTGCTCCAGAACTGATGCCATCACTGGAATGATGCCAGTCTCCAACAACCAACACAAGTGTGGCTGTGGCTGCAAAATCAACACAAACACCAACACAGAAGAGGACCAAACAACAGAAGAATTGATGAGCAGAGGGCTGGAGCTGCTCTGCTCTGAGGACAGCCTGAGAGAGTCTGCAGAGGAGAAGGCTCCCAGGAGACCTTCTGGTGGCCTTGCGGCATCTGAAAGGGGCTCCAAGAAAGCTGGGGAGGGACTTTGGAGGGGGTGAGGGAGGGATAGGAGTGGGGGGATGGAGCAAAAGTAGAAGTGGGGAGCTTGAGATTGGATGTGAGGAAGAAGTTGTTGGGCAGGAGGGTGGTGAGAGCCTGGCAGAGGTTGCCCAGGGAGGTGGTGGAAGCCTCATCCCTGGAGGTTTTTGCAGCCAGGCTGGATGTGGCTGTGAGCAACCTGCTGTGGTGTGAGGTGTCCCTGCCCATGGCAGGGGGTTGGGACTGGCTGAGCCTTGAGCTCCCTTCCAGCCCTGACAGTTCTGTGACTCTATGATTCCAACTCCTGCCACAAATCCCCAATGTCCTCAGGGAATTCTAGAGGAACCTCCTAAGCAAACACCTCTGCTGTAGTCAAACTGGGAGAGGGAAAAAAAAAAAAAAAAACAACCCGGAGGCTGTGAAGCGCCTGCTGGGGAGTACATCCCAACTACATCAAAGGCTTTGTTCCAGGCTCGCCCTTCTCCCTCGCCCATTTCCTTTCAATACCGAATGAAGGGCTGCCCAGCAAGGTCAAAATCCCCTTATTGATGAGGCACTGCTGGGGGCTTTTTCTCATTAGGGCACTCAGAGCTCCACATTTACTGCAATTTGCAGCACTTAATAGAGAGAGGTCAGCGCAGGTTGCCTTCAATTTCCACTTGGCGAGGGAGGAAGGAATGGAAGCAATTCATTTGCACACATTTGAATAATTCTTCCCAGTCTCCTTTCCTTTATCTCTGTGGAGAGAATTCATAGAATCACAGAATCACAGAACTGTCAGGGCTGGAAGGGACCCCAAGGCTCAGCCAGTCCCAACCCCCTGCCGTGGGCAGGGACACCTCACACCACAGCAGGTTGCTCACAGCCACATCCAGCCTGGCTGCAAAAACCTCCAGCGATGAGGCTTCCACCACCTCCCTGGGCAACCTCTGCCAGGCTCTCACCACCCTCCTGCCCAACAACTTCTTCCTCACATCCAATCTCAGTCCCCCCACTTCTACTTTTGCTCCATCCCCCCCACTCCTATCATTCCCTCACCCCCTCCAAAGTCCCTCCCCAGCTTTCTTGGAGCCTGGGGATGGCTTCAGATGCACCAAGGCCACCAGAAGGGCTCCTGGGAGCCTTCTCCTCTCCAGCCTGCACAACCCCATCTCTCTCAGGCTGTCCTCATACCCATTTCTATTTCTTTTTCCATAATTCCTGCAGCTCTACCCTCTCATAATCCCAAATCCTCTTCCCCCCCTGCCACCACCACCTCGAAAAACCTGCCAGCAGTCAGCTCTCCCTGCAGGTTCTGATGGAGCTGACAGATCTGCATGGGCTGCAGCAAGAGAAGTGTGGCCAGCAGGGCCAGGGAGGGGATTCTCCCCCTCTGCTCCACTCTGCTCAGACCCCACCTGCAGCTCTGGGGCCAGGTCTGGAGCCTCTCTTCCAGGAAGGATCTGGAGGGACTGGAAGGTGTCCAGAGAAGGGTCCTGAGCATGAGCAGAGGGCTGGAGCTGCTCTGCTCTGAGGACAGCCTGAGAGAGTTGGGGTTGTGCAGGCTGGAGAGGAGAAGGCTCCCAGGAGCCCTTCTGGTGGCCTTGCAGCATCTGAAGGGGGCTCCAAGAAAGCTGGGGAGGGACTTTGGAGGGTGTGAGGGAGGGATAGGACTGGGGGGGATGGAGCAAAAGTAGAAGTGGGGAGCTTGAGATTGGATGTGAGGAAGAAGTTGTTGGGCAGGAGGGTGGTGAGAGCCTGGCAGAGGTTGCCCAGGGAGGTGGTGGAAGCCTCATCCCTGGAGGTTTTTGCAGCCAGGCTGGATGTGGCTGTGAGCAACCTGCTGTGGTGTGAGGTGTCCCTGCCCATGGCAGGGGGTTGGGACTGGCTGAGCCTTGAGCTCCCTTCCAACCCTGACAGTTCTGTGACTATATGACTCCTGGTGTCAGCATGAAGCCATTCAGCTGCCCCTTCCTCTCTCCCCTGCTCCCCCTCTCTCACAACAGGGGATGGGAGCTGCCTCCAGAGAGCTCTTAAACTTCTCACAAACAGCTCAATATTGTTGTGGGCCCTGAAACAGGTGCAGACAATTCCTCTCCCCCCCCGCCCCCCCCCCAATTCCTGCCCACCAGGATGGCAACATCTGCCAGGCTGGGGGTGGGGGTGTTGGATTATTCCTGGGCCAAGGGTGCCACCAGAGGTTCGTTTCCTTGGATTTTGGGGTTTTTTTAATGCATTGAAGCTATCAGTGGCAAGGAAGCAAAATTATAGGGTTTTTTTGCCCTTGAATCTGCAAAAAAAAAAAAAGAAAAAAAAAGAAAGCAACCACCAACAACCACAAAAAAATAACATTTCAGCTGCATTAAAATGTCATCCATCAGCATTTGCTCAGAGCCCTCCCAGCTCATCCAGAGAAATTAAAAAGGATTAATCTGAACAGCAGCTCCTGAGGGCTTGCACAGACATTGATGCTTTTTTTTTTTTCCTTCTTTTCTCACCCCTCTCCTCTTTTTTCTTTTTTTTTTTTTCTTTTAGGCAATATCGAGGAGGAGGAGGAGGGGGAGGGCTGGCAGGAAAAGGTTAGGTGGTGCAGTGGAGCTGAGCATTAAATGTGCTGCTAGGCAGTAATGATATCCCAATTACTGGGGCTGCTGCTTCTTATTTATTCATAACCCCTGAAAGGCTTAATCAAAAATCCTTGAATCAAACAGAGCAGCCCAAGGAGGAAAGTTATTTCACACTGATAATGTCATCCTTCAGCTTAAAAAAGGGAGAGAGAGAGAAAGAGGCACAGCAGGAATGCCAAAGGGATGTGGAGCTGTGGCTCTTGTCACACTCTGTTCAAGGATTGGCTTCAGAGAGCCACAGGATGGTCAGGGCTGGAAGGGAGCTCAAGGCTCAGCCAGTCCCAACCCCCTGCCATGGGCAGGGACACCTCACACCACAGCAGGTTGCTCACAGCCACATCCAGCCTGGCTGCAAAAACCTCCAGGGATGAGGCTTCCACCACCTCCCTGGGCAACCTCTGCCAGGCTCTCACCACCCTCCTGCCCAACAACTTCTTCCTCACATCCAATCTCAGTCTCCCCACTTCTACTTTTGCTCCATCCCCCCCACTCCTATCCCTCCCTCACCCCCTCCAAAGTCCCTCCCCAGCTTTCTTGGAGCCCCCTTCAGATGCTGCAAGGCCACCAGAAGGTCTCCTGGCAGCCTTCTCCTCTCCAGCCTGCACAACCCCAACTCTCTCAGTCTGTCCTTAGAGCAGAGCAGCTCCAGCCCTCTGCTCATGCTCAGGGCCCTTCCCTGGACACCTTCCAGCCCCTCCAGATCTTTCCTGCAACAGAGGCTCCAGAACTGGCCCCAGAGCTCCAGGTGTGGTCTCAGCAGAGTGGACAATCCCAACTCTCTCAGCCTGTCCTCATAGCAGAGGAGCTCCAGCCACCAAGGAGCAGAGCAATTGAAGCCAGAACCATAAGGGTGGTAATTTCCAGGTGAGTTTCTCTTCTGCCTCCTGGAGCAAAGCTGATCAATGCCTGCCCTGGCAGCCTGCTCCAGAGTGAGGAGTGTGCAAAAAGTTCCTGTGTGACCTGGAACTGCTCTGTGCTGCTCATGGGCAGAATGCTCAGGTAGCAGCTGGCTTTGGTGAGAGCTGGCAAGCCAAGGTCTGCCCAGGAGCTGAGGTGCCAGAAGCAGAGGAATCCTTTTGCCAGCTAAAAATAGTTCTTGTTCAGCTGCTGCTTGCAGCTGAGTTCATAGAGTCAGGGAATAATGCACTGGCTTGGGGGGGACCCTGTGGTTCAGGTTCTCCCAGCAGCCACCAGCTCTCAGGCATCACTCAAGCTCCATCCCACCCTTAGGTGAGACAGGAGAAATGTCCTCATCAATCCACAGAGGGATTCACAGACTGCACTGGGCTGGAATGGACACTCCAAGGGCACCTTGTCCAACCCCCCTGCAGCCAGCAGGGACATCTGCAGACAGCCTGAGAGAGTTGGGGTTGTGCAGGCTGGAGAGGAGAAGGCTCCCAGGAGACCTTCTGGTGGCCTTGCAGCATCTGAAGGGGGCTCCAAGAAAGCTGAGGAGGGACTTTGGAGGGGGTGAGGGAGGGATAGGAGTGGGGGGATGGAGCAAAAGTAGAAGTGGGGAGACTGAGATTGGATGTGAGCAAGAAGTTGTTGGGCAGGAGGGTGGTGAGAGCCTGGCAGAGGTTGCCCAGGGAGGTGGTGGAAGCCTCATCCCTGGAGGTTTTTGCAGCCAGGCTGGATGTGGCTGTGAGCAACCTGCTGTGGTGTGAGGTGTCCCTGCCCATGGCAGGGGGTTGGGACTGGCTGAGCCTTGAGCTCCCTTCCAGCCCTGACAGTTCTGTGATTCTATGATCTCCAACTAGATCAAGCTGGAGCCAGGTGGGGCTTGGGCTCTGCTCCCTAGTTTCAGGTGACAGAAGGAGAGGAAATGTCCTGAAATTGTGCCAGGGGAGGGTTAGGTTGGAGAGGAGGAAAAATTCCTTTGCTGCAAGATTGGTCAGGGCTTCGCAGAGGCTGCCCAGGGAGGTGGTGGAGTCCCCATGGCTAGAGGTGTTCCAGAGACCTGTGGCCATGGCACCTGGGGCCATGGTTTGGTGGCCATGGTGGGGTTGGGTTGCTGGTGGGACTGGGTGAGCTTAGAGAGCTTCCCCAGCCCAAGGAGTTCTGTGATTCCATGGCTAAGTGAGAGCCAGGGGGCTCAGAAGCTGAATGGCAATGAGTGACAACCAACTCTGTGATAAATTCTCACCCCAAATGTTTGCCTTTAGCTTCACTCTTCCCTCTGCTGTGCCCTGGAGCACTGATTCAGGACCCACATGGAGCGTGCAGGAGCCTTGAGCTGCTCCCTGCTGGATCCCACACTTTCAACTCCTCTGGCAAAGAAATCCAAACCCTCCTGAGGCTGTGAGAACCTATCCCCACCGTGCACCACCTGGGATCATGTTGATGGTTTGTATAAAGTCTTTCAACCCTGCTGCTGATTCATTGGAGAGGACAGGTTCAGCTCTGGGGTCCTGCCTGACCTCACTTGAATTATGAGAGGCCTTGCCTGGAAGAAATATTGCTGCTGGCAAGAGCAGGAAACAGCAGCAGTGCCTGCCAGCCCCTCTTGAGCTGTCAGCCATCAGCTTAAGTGGCACAGTGAAGGACACCAGGCTCAAGAGCAAAGGAAATACTGAAGGGGAATTGCAAGTAACAAATCCTGAGTGGGCTTCAGAGAGAGGAGGAAGCAGAGGCAGGGAGGAATTAGCCAGGAAAGGAATGTGGCTGCAGGAGCAGAGACAGAGAGGCTCAGCTATGCGGGCAGGCAGACAGCTGGGCTGTGCCTGGGGGAGTGAGGAAGGAGAAGTTTAAGGAGCCAAAAGAATCCCAGAATGGCTCAGGTTGGAAGGGAGCTCAGAGCTCATCTCCTCCAAGCCCCTGCCATGCCCAGGGACACCTCTCAGCTAGGCTCAGCTGCTCTAAACCTCACCCAGCCTCGCCTTGAACACCCCCAGGCAGGAGGCAGCCACAGCCTCCCTGGGCAGCCTGTGCCAGAATCTCAGCACCCTCCTGCTGCAGAACTTCTTCCTCAGCTCCAGTCTGACCCTGCTCTGCCTCAGCTTCAAAGCACTCCCCCTTGGCCTGTCTTCAGATACCCTCAGGAAAAGTCTCTCTGCAGCCTTCCTGCAGGATCCCTTCAGGTCCTGGAAGGCTGCTCTGAGGTCTCCCTGCAGCCTTCTCTTCTCCAGGCTGAACAGCCCCAACTCTCCCAGCCTGGCCCCACAGCAGAGCTTCTGCAGCCCTCTGATCATCTTGGTGGCCTCCTCTGGAGCCTCTCCAGCAGCTCCATGTCCTTGTGCTGGGGCCCCAGAGCTGGAGGCAGTGCTGCAGGTGGGGTCTGAGCAGAGCAGAGCAGAGGGCAGAATCCCCTCCCTGTGCTGCTCTCTCCCTGCTCTGGATGCAGCTCAGCACACAGCTGGCTCTGGGCTGCCAGGGACCATTGCTGGCTCCTGGGCACTTTGTCACCACCTGACACCCCCAAGGCCTTCTCCTGCAGGCTGCTCTCAGCCAATCCTCACCCAGCCTGCATCTGTGCTGCCCATTTGCTTGATGTCCTTCTAAAGGCTTTCTTTCTCCTAGGGAGGGCCTCAGGACCCATTCAGCTCTGGACCTGTCTCTGCCAGCTCCCATTAGGAGGTGCCCAGGAAAATGCCCAAGATGCAGATGGAGCCTTTGAGGCCCTGGGTGCCACTCCCAGTTGGCAGCAGCCTTTCAGGGGTGTCCTGAGGCTGCCTCTCCCACATCCCTTTGTACTATCCAGTTCTCAACAGTGGAATAGTTCTTTTGATGCCTCTTAGAGAGCTGTCCTGAACTCACTGCCATCTCTACCCCTTCACTCTACCACCCAGCTCTGGAGAAGGCCATTAAGGCCACTTCCACCTCAACATGAAGAGAAACTTCTTTGGTGTGAGGCTGCTGGAGCCCTGGAGCAGGCTGCCAGAGAGGTTGTGGAGTCTCCTGCTCTGGAGAGCTTCCAGAGCCCCCTGGATGTGTTCTTGGGTGACCCTGCTCTGACAGGGGGGTTGGAATTGGATGATCACAGGATCAGAGGATGTTAGGGGTTGGAAGGAACCTCTGGAGATCTTCCAGTCCAAGCCCCTGCCAGAGCAGGACCAGAGAATGCAGCACAGGGCACACAGGAACACATCCAGACAGGGCTGCAAAGGCTCCAGAGAAGGAGACTCCACAACCTCTCTGGGCAGCCTGCTCCAGGGCTCTGGCACCCTCCCAGTGCAGAAGTTCCTCCTCCTGCTGAGCTGGAACCTCCTGTGCTGCAGTTTCCATCCCTTGCCCCTTGGCCTAGCCCAGGGCACAGTGAGCAGAGGCTGTCCCTGTCCCTTCCTTCCTGCCCCCCAGCCCTCAGCTCTTGAGAGACATTGAGCAGATCCCTCTCAGCCTTCTCCTCTCCACACTAAGCATCCTCAGGATGATCTCCAGAGCTCCCTTCCACCTCACCCCTCTGTGATTCCATGAAGGCAGGGGTTGGGCAGTGCTGCTGCCAGTGGCCCAGGCAGAAGAGCCTCCTGTGAAGGGATCCCAGAGAGCCTTTCTTGGCAGCAAACCACCTGGAGCCCTCCAGCCCTCCCAGGCTCCAGGGGATTTTGCCTCCCTAGGTCTGTTGAGCCTTCAGAGAGGAGCCAGAACTCCTCCACACCACCTCTTAGAGTCTCAAGAACTGGCTGAGGAGTCTCTGCAGGTGAAGGATTCCCTGGAAGCCAGCAGCACAAGCACAGGACTTGGCTTTCAAGTTTCACCCTGCTTGAAGTCAGGTGGGGAGCCACCAGGCTTTTACAGTTTGGCTCTTTCTGAAGCTGCACAAATTACCCTTCCAGGGAGCATTAGCAGCAGACAATTAACCAGGTTATTGATTGACTGAGAGAGCAATCCCAGGGTGACTTCATCAGGAAATCTGCTGATGCTGGGGCCATAACTGCACTCCTTGGCCACCCCAAGCCTCCTTCTGCAACTGGGAAGGTCTCTCTCACCTTGAGGCTGCCTGTCTTTCCCCATGGCACAGGCTGGATGCTTCCAGGGATCCACAAGGAGCTCTTCACAGCCATTTAGGATGGCAGGCCCAGAAACCCCTGCAGTGAAAGCTGAGGCTCACAAGGCGCAGCACCATCCGGTGGCCCCAGGATGGGTTCCTCCAGCAGGGCAGGGCAGGGCAGTGCCACTCTCAGCAGCTGCATCACAGCCAAGCAGCTGTATCCATCACAGCCCAACAGTTGCATCCATCACAGCCCAGCAGCTGCATCACAGCCCAGCAGCTGCATCACAGCCCAGCAGCTGCATCCATCACAGCCCAGCAGATGCATCACAGCCCAGCAGCTGCATCCATCACAGCCCAGCAGCTGCATCACAGCCAAGCAGTTGTATCACAGCCCAGCAGTTGCATCACAGCCCAGCAACTGCATCACAGCCCAGCAACTGCATCTATCACAGCCCAGCAGCTGCATCCATCACAGCCCAGCAGCTGCATCACAGCCCAGCAGCCTTACAGTGTCCCCAGGGTCTCCAGGGAACCTGTGTCAGCTTGGCAGATGACACTGAATTAGGTGGCAGTGTTGATCAGCTGGAGGGGAGGAAGGCTCTGCAGAGGGACCTGGCCAGGCTGCAGCTATGGCTGAGCTCAGCTGCAGGAGGCTCAACAAGGCCAAGGGCTGGGTCCTGAGCTTGGGACACAACAAGCCCAGGAAGGCTCCAGGCTGGGGGCAGAGTGGCTGGAAAGTGCCCAGCAGGGAAAGGCCTGGGGGTGCTAGGTGGCAGCAGCTGGAGAGGAGCCAGGGGGTGGCCAGGGGGGCAAGAAGGGCAGCAGCAGCCTGGGCTGGAGCAGCAATGGTGTGGGCAGCAGGAGCAGGGCAGGGATTGTCCCCCTGGGCTCAGCACTGGGGAGGCCACAGCTTGAGTGCTGGCTTCAGTTTTGGGGCCCTGAGTGCAAGAAGGACCTTGAGGAGCTGGAGCAGGGCCAGAGAAGGGCAAGAAAGGTGGGGAAGGGTGTGGAGAAGAGGGCTGGGGAGGAGCAGCTGAGGGAGCTGGGGGTGTTTGGTGTGGAGAAGAGGAGGCTGAGCTCAGGGAGACCTCATTGCTCTCTGCAGCTCCCTGAGAGGAGGCTGCAGCCAGGTGGGGCTTGGGCTCTGCTCCTTAGTCTCAGGTGAGAGAAGGAGAGGCAATGACCTGAAATTGTGCCAGGGGAGGTTTAGGTTGGAGAGAAGGAAGAATTTCTTTGCTGCCAGAGTGGTCAGGGATTGGCAGAGGCTGCCCAGGGAGGTGGTGGAGTCCCCATGGCTGGAGGTGTTGCAGCAAGCTGTGGCCATGGCACTTGGGGCCATGGTGGTGCTGGTTGGGGCTGGACTGGATGCTCTCAGAAGGCTTCTCCAGCCCAGACAGTTCTGGGCTTCTGAAGTGCTCAGCCAGGATGAAACTGACCTCCTGTGTGCTCCCATCCCAGCTCAGCTATAGGTTGGATTTTCCTCCCCAGGCTCCACAGCTGCACTTACCTTGTCTGGGCACAGCAGAGTCCCTCCTGAGCAGGCTGCCAGCTCCAGCCAGAGCAGCTGCCCACAGGCCAAAAATCAGAGGGAAGCCCTGGGAGGTAAGCACTTTGTTAGGCACCTGAGAGGTGAGGAGATCACAGATCAGAAGTGGTAGGGGCTGGAGGGACTTCTGGGAGTGATTGAAGCCAAGCCCCTGCCAGGGCAGAGTCACCCAAAGGCAGGTCCCACAGGAACACATCCAGGTGGGCTTGGAAAGTCTCCAGAGCAGGAGACTCCACAACCTCTCTGGCAGCCTGCTCCAGGGCTCTGCACCCTCCCAGGGACAAACTTTTCCCTTCTCTTCCCCTGGCACCTCCCCTGCTCCAGCTTGGCCCCAGTGCCCCTTGTGCTGTCCTTGGCCATCCCTGAGCAGAGCCTGGCTCCAGCCCTGCACATCTTTATCCCCAGCAATGAGGGCAGCCCTCAGGCTGCTCTGCTCCCAGCTCCAGCTCCCTCAGCCTGGCCTCACAGGAGATGTTCCTCTGCCTGCAGCAGCTCTGGGGCTCTGGGCTGGACTCTCTCAAGCACTTCCCTGAGGTCCTTCTGGAGCTGAGGGGCCCTGAACTGGACACAAGATTCCAGCTGTGGCCTCAGCAGGGCAGAGCAGAGGAGAGGGGCAGGAGAACCTCTCTGACCTCCTCCCCACAGCCCTTCTGATGCACCCCAGGCTGCCCTTGGCCTTCTTGGCCCCCAGAGCACATTGCTGGCTCAGGGTCAACCTCCCACCCACCAGCACCCCCAGCTCCTTGTCCCCTTCACTGCTCTCCAACAACTCAGCCCCCAGCCTGTCCTTCTCCATGAGGTTGTTCTTCCCCAGATGATCTCCTTCAAGTCCTGTGATGCTGCAGCCACACTGGGAAGCTCTCTGAGCTCTGCACTCACACTGGGAAGCTCTCTGAGCTCTGCAGCCACACTGGGAAGCTCTCTGAGCTCTGCAGCCTCACTCACCCCATAGGCATCACTTCCTGAGCACCAACAGCACCAGCCCAGCACCAATAGCAAACAGGAGCTGTTTCTGCAACATCAGATTCCAGTCAACAGCACAGCACCAGCCCAGCACCAGCAGCACCCATCCCAGCACCAGCAGCAGAGCATCAGCCCAGCAACACCCCAGCACCACCAGCAAACAGGAGGTGTTCCTGCAGCACCTGCCTCCAGCACAGCACCAGCAGCACCCAGCCCAGCACCACCAGCAAACAGGAGGTGTTCCTGCAACACCAGCCTCCAGCACAGCACTAGTCCAGCACCACCAGCAAACAGGAGGTGTTCCTGCAACATCAGCCTCCAGCACAGCAACAGCCCAGCACCACCAGCACCCAGCCCAGCACCACCAGCAAACAGGAGGTGTTGACTTTAGGAGCCAAGCAGCCAGGAGATGAAACCTTTTCCCTTTCCCTTCCCCCCCAGCCAAGCAGCTCTTGCCTCTGAGCTCTCTTCTGGTTATTGACTCTCACTTTACTTCATGAGTGTCAGAGCCATTACTTCACATTGAACACTGAGGCTCTTTTAAGCCAGGAGGCACTGGGCAGAGGTGGGAGGGAAAAAAACTAAAAGAGAGGGAGGGCTGCTTGCTCCCACACATCAAAGTCAATTTCTATCTGCCTGGAAGGGAATGGTGCAGCACAAATTAGCCCCAGGCTCAACACTCAGTGCCTCTTCCCCTGGCCCAGAAAGTCAAAAGTTATGGTGCTAAGGTTTAATCAAGGCCATGAAATGCTGCTCAGGATGTGACCCCCCCCCAGAGCTGAGGCTGCACTACAGCTCCTACATTACAAACCTCTTTGCTGGGAAGCAGAACATGGGCAGGGAGGCAGAGCTGAGGGAGCCAGGGGAAAGGGCAAGGAAAGGAGGAAAGAGAGAAGAGGGTTGAGGAGGAGCAGCTGAGGGAGCCTCACCTTGACGGGATGGAGCAGGGCCAGAGAAAGGCAAGAAAGGTGAGGAAGGGTCTGGAGAAGAAGGCTGAGGAGGAGCAGCTGAGGGACCCTCATGTTGAAGGGATGGAGCAGGGCCAGAGTGAGAAAGGTGAGGAAGGGGCTGGAGAATAAGGCTGGGGAGGAGCTGCTGAGGGACCCTCACCTTGAGGAGCTGGAGCAGGGCCAGAGAAGGGCAAGAAAGGTGGGGAAGGGTGTGGAGAAGAGGGCTGGGGAGGAGCAGCTGAGGGAGCTGGGGGTGTTTGGTGTGGAGAAGAGGAGGCTGAGCTCAGGGAGACCTCATTGCTCTCTGCAGCTCCTGAGAGGAGGCTGCAGCCAGGTGGGGCTTGGGCTCTGCTCCCTAGGATCAGGTGAGAGGAGAGGAAATGTCCTGGAATTGTGCCAGGGGAGGGTTAGGTTGGAGAGAAGAAAAAATTTCTTTGCTGCCAGAGTGGTCAGGGATTGGCAGAGGCTGTCCAGGGAGGTGGTGGAGTCCCCATGGCTGGAGGTGTTCCAGCAAGCTGTGGCCATGGCACCTGGGGCCAGGGTTTGGTGGCCATGGTGGGGTTGGGTTGAGGGTTGGACTGGAGGATCTCAGATGCCTTTTCCAACCCAACCAGTTCTGTGGCTCTACCTTTCTCTGAAGCCCTCACAGCTTGTAGATGCTGTCCTGAAGGCAGAGCTGTGTTTATCCATCCACCCTTCCTGGCACCTCTGCTAAACACAAGAGCTTCCTCCCACTGGAGATGAGATGTGTGTGCCCTGGGCCTGTGTCCCGGCTGAAGATGAGGATTGAAGAGATTCATTTTGGTGTGAAAATAATTCAAGAGAGTCACAGAATCCTAGAATGGGTTGGGTTGGAAGGGATCTTAAAGCTCATCCAGTTCCAGCCCCCTGCCATGATCAGGGACACCTCCCAATAGCCCAGGTGGCTCAAGACCTCATCCAGCCTGGCCCTGACCACCTCCAGGGTTCTCCACACCCTTCCCCACCTTTCTTGCCCTTCTCTGGCCCTGCTCCAGCTCCTCAAGGTCCTTCTTGCACTCAGGGCCCCAAAACTGAAGCCAGCACTCAAGCTGTGGCCTCCCCAGTGCTGAGCCCAGGGGGACAATCCCTGCCCTGCTCCTGCTGCCCACACCATTGCTGCTCCAGCCCAGGCTGCTGCTGCCCTTCTTGCCCCCCTGGCCACCCCCTGGCTCCTCTCCAGCTGCTGCCACCCAGCACCCCCAGGCCTTTCCCTGCTGGGCACTTTCCAGCCACTCTGCCCCCAGCCTGGAGCCTTCCTGGGCTTGTTGTGTCCCAAGCTCAGGACCCAGCCCTTGGCCTTGTTGAGCCTCCTGCAGCTGAGCTCAGCCATGGCTGCAGCCTGGCCAGGTCCCTCTGCAGAGCCTTCCTCCCCTCCAGCTGATCAACTCTGCCACCCAGCTGGGTGCCAGCTGCAGAGCTGGTGAGGGTGCCTCAGTGCCCTGCACAGATCATTGATGAAGCTGTTCAAGAGAACTGGCTCCAGCCCTGAGCCCTGGGGAGCACCACTGGTGGCAGGAGGCACCAGAACCAAAAAGGGAAGCAAGCAGGGGACAGATGCTTCACTCCAGGGCCTGCCTTTGCTGCTCAGGGTGGGAGCTGGCTGCTGCTGTGGTGGTAGTGAGATGTGGTGAGTGGTGTGGATGATGACTTCAGTTTCTCCTCTGGGCAGGCACCTGCATAAACAACACCTCTGTGATGATGTTCAAGAAGGGGAGCTTTGAAATTGGAGGGACAATCTACCCTGTGGCAATGAAAGTGAGTGGACAGAGCTGGCTGCTGGCTTCCCCTCTGCTGGGCTCTGGCTTGGCTCAGGTGGTAGGGAGCTGCCTCAGCAGGGCTGCTGCTGAGGGCACCCCAGCTCTGGCAGGGGGCTGCATGCTCTGAGTGGCTCCTGAGTGTAAGTGGCTGAAAAGAGAGAGGCCTTCAGCCTGTGGAGCCAGGTAGGACCTGCTGGGGTCAGCTTCTGGAAAGCTGGAGGGAAAGGAGATCCAGGGAGTCCTTCCCAGGGCTGAAGGGAAGAGAAGCATGCAGCAGGCTGAGCTCTGGGGCTGTTTGGGCAGCTGGGTGACAGCTGCTGCTGGCCCTGTTGTGTCCACACAAGCAGCACTGATAAGCTCAGCCTCCTTTTTCTGAAGCCTCAATCTGAGCAAACCTGTGTGGCCAGGAGAAGGATGAGAGCCCTGCCAAGGGGGGAGAGGCTGAGGGAGCTGGGGTTGGGCAGCCTGGAGAAGGGAAGGCTGAGGGGAGACCTTCTCAGCATGGAGCAGCACATGGAGGGTGGCTGCCAGCAGGATGGAGACTTCCTCTGGACAAGCTGCTCCATGGCAAAGACAAGGGGGGATGGGGACAAGGTCCTGCTGGGGACATTCCCATTGGGCTCCAGAGGAAAATGTTTCCCCATGAGCACAGTCAGAGACAGCACAAGACAAAGAGGACAGCCAGCAGCCTTCCTCCCCTCCCACAGATCCTCACTGCTGCCCAGCCTGCTGTCCTGTTCCTGCAGGTGCCTCAGTCCCCTCCTGCAGACCAGGGAGATCTTGGCCTCTCCCCAGCACAGAGGCAGAGCTCTCCTTACCTCTCCCTTCCAATGAGCAGCTAAAAAGTGCTGCTGCTTTGCTTTTTTTTTTTGTTCTTCTTCCTTTTTCTTTGCTTTTTTCTTTCCCCCCTCTTCACTTAACCCCCTGATTAGTTAAAAGGCTGTGAATTGACTCAAATGAATGTTCAATTCATAGAGTTGGAGTCACCATCATCATTATTACAGGAAGCTCTCATCATTATGCAGCCACTGAGCTCAGCCCTGCCTCCCCTGTAACGACCATGACTCACAGCTCCCCTGAACCAGCCCTGCAGCCCTGCCTCCCCTCTGCACAGCCAGGGGGGAGGGGTGCCCTGCATACCTCTGGGGAGGCCCTTCCAATAGCTCTCTTTCATAAGAGCTCAAACTCCAAAGCCTTGGAGAAGTCCACCCCTGGGCAGGCTGCAGGGAGGAGGATGGCATCCAAAGGGCAGTGGTCAATGGCTCCATGCCCAGACGGAGAGGGCTGACAAGTGGAGACCCTCAGGGGTCAGTGCTGGGACCAGAGCTGATCAATATCTTCATCAATGATACAAACAATGACATTGAGGCACCCCCAGCAGGGTGCAGATGGCACCAAGCTGAGTGCTGTGGGTGAGGAGTCTGAAGGATGGAATGGGAGCCAGCCAGAGGGACCTGGGCAGGCTGCAGAGGAGAATCTCCTGAGGCTCAACAAGGCACAGGGCAAGGTCCTGCAGCTGAGACAGGGCAATGCCAGATATCAATGCAGGCTGGGGGTGATGAGACTGAGAGCAGCCCTGCAGAGAAGGACTTGGGGCTGCTGGGGGGGAGAAGCTGGAGAGGAGCCAGCAATGGGCACTGGCAGCACAGAAGGCCAAGGGCAGCCTGGGCTGCATCCAAAGCAGTGTGGCCAGAGCTGGAGAGAGAGGATCCTGCCCCTCTGCTCTGCTCTGGGGAGACCTCACCTGCAGGGCTGGGGCCAGAGCTGGAGCCCTCAGCACAGGAGGGACCTGGACCTGATGGAGAGGCTCCAGAGGAGGACACAAAGATGCTCAGAAGCTCTGCTGTAGGGCCAGGCTGGGAGAGTTGTGGCTGTTGAGCCTGGAGAATAGAAGGCTCCAGGCAGAGCTCAGAGCTGCAGTTCAATATCTGCAGGGCAGCTGCAGGCAGGCTGGGGAGGGACTGTTCAGGAGGGGCTGTGGGGATAGGAGCAGGGGCAAGGGTTTGGAAGTGGAGCAGGGCAGGGGTAGGTTGGA
The DNA here is from genome assembly GCF_027791375.1 of Indicator indicator. NCBI lineage: Eukaryota > Metazoa > Chordata > Aves > Piciformes > Indicatoridae > Indicator > Indicator indicator. The sequence goes on along the minus strand of NC_072034.1, from coordinate 16,770,579 downwards.
CATCAGGAGGAAGTTGTGCACAGGGAGGCTGGGGAGAGACTGGAACAGGCTGCCCAGGGAGGTGCTGGAGGCTCCATCCCTGCAGACATTCAAGGGCAGCCTGGAGGTGTCCCTGGGCAGCCTGCTCCAGCTGGAGCTGTCCCTGCTGCCTGCAGGGGGTTGGACAGGATCCCCTTGGAGGTTCCCTTCCAACCTGATGTGTTCTGATTCCAGGATTCTATGCAGGCACTCAGCGCCATCTCCTTCCAAGGGGTCTCCTCCTGGGCCACCCATGGTGGTGGCACACTGAAGGAGTCACCTCCTGGAGGGGGCTGGGCAGCCTGGAGCATTCCCTCAACAGTCACAGAGGGTTGGAAGGGACCCTCCGAGGTCGCCTTGTAAAATCCCCCACCCCCTGCAGGCAGCAGGGACAGCTCCAGCTGGAGCAGGCTGCCCAGGGACACCTTCTCACCCTGCTCCCTCCTCTCCCCATTGTCTACAGCAGGCTGCAGCAGCAGAGCTCAGCAGGAAGGGGCTTGCAGGGCTGTAAGTGCAGTGCCCCTTGGACAGGCAGCACAGTGAGCCCGTGGGAACCTCCCAACAAGCAGCCCAGCACCTGACACCCTCCTGTCTGCCCCACAGCCAGCCCCACTGCAGCAAGCACTGACTGAGAGCCTGAGGCTGCAGGTGACCAGGACACTCCACCTCCACCAGGACACTTCCCTCCACCTCCCAGCTCTTGAATATCCTCACAGCATGAAACACTTCCCAAACAATCTACCCCCACAGCCAGAAAGATCTCAGAGGCAACCAGAAACTCCTCCTGGAGAAGCCTTTGCCTGCCCAGCTCAGGCTCTGCTCCCTGAGGCACTTTCTGCAGCTCACGACAGGTGGCACAGCCAGGGGCTGCTGCTGGCACTCAGAACCTGGTGGCAGAGCTCCTGCCAAGGGCTGGGCTGCAGACCAAGGGCACTGCTCCACCTCAGGTGCCAGCTGGGGCTGCAGGCAGGCAGAGGTGGCAGCTGTGGGGAGCAGCAGACAGCTCAGGTGACCCCAAACTGCCCAACAAGGGATTGCAGCCCATGGATGGCATCTTCAGGACCAAGCTGAGGGATCACCAGGGCCAAGCCTCTTCTTCCCTGGCCGGTGTCCCAGGAGCACTGTGTCCCCTCCACCTATGATCTCTATCCAGGAGTTCCTGAATCCAGGTCCAGAATGCAGCTCCTCAGCCCAGTTCCCATCTGCTGCTGAGCCCAGCCTGGGACTTGTGCCCAGCATCAGTGGTGCCAGTGGTGACTCCTTGCCATCAGGGGTCCCACATTGCTTTGTTTCTCTCTGTCTCTGTCCCATGGCTTTGTTCTTTCCATCCCAGCTGCCGTAGTTTCTTTCCCACCCCAGCAGCCTCTCTCCCTTCTGCCCTTTCTCTTCCCTCTGGGAAGCAGAGAGGTTCCTGGGCAGCCTCTGGCACTCCTTCAGTGACCAGCCCAGCCCTGACCCTTGACTTGAGTCATCACAACCTTCCCAAGGGACAGCTTGGGTTTGATGCAGTCAGGTCCTGCTGTTCTGGGTGGTGATTACAGGCCAAGACTCAGCCAGTCCCAACCCCCTGCCATGGGCAGGGACACCTCACACCACAGCAGGTTGCTCACAGCCACATCCAGCCTGGCTGCAAAAACCTCCAGGGATGAGGCTTCCACCACCTCCCTGGGCAACCTCTGCCAGGCTCTCACCACCCTCCTGCCCAACAACTTCTTCCTCACATCCAATCTCAAGCTCCCCACTTCTACTTTTGCTCCATCCCCCCCACTCCTATCCCTCCCTCACCCCCTCCAAAGTCCCTCCCCAGCTTTCTTGGAGCCCCCTTCAGATGCTGCAAGGCCACCAGAAGGTCTCCTGGCAGCCTTCTCCTCTCCAGCCTGCACAACCCCAACTCTCTCAGGCTGTCCTCAGAGCAGAGCAGCTCCAGCCCTCTGCTCATCCTCAGGGCCCTTCTCTGGACACCTTCCAGCCCCTGCACATCCTTCCTGCAACAGAGGCTCCAGACCTGGCCCCAGAGCTGCAGGTGGGGTCTGAGCAGAGTGGAACAGAGGGGGAGAATCCCCTTCCCTGGCCCTGCTGGCCACACTTCTCTTGCTGCAGCCCAGGCTCTGCTTGGCTCTCTGGGCTGCAAGTGCTCCCTGCTGGCTCCTGCTCAGCTTCTCCTCCCCCAGCACCCCCAAGTCCCTCTCCTCAGGGCTGCCTTCTCTTTCACACACCAAGCAAAGCTCTGCTGCTCTCTAACGACCTGGAACATTTCACAGCACTCCTGAGAAAGAGACAAAGCAAAAGCAGAGCCAGGGGCAGCTTCCTGCCATGCAGCATACCCAGCCTGGCTCCTGCCCACCAAGGGCACCTGGGGCACCACTTCAGACCCTGCAGTGAGCCTGGGGGCAGAGGATGGCATTTCCAACCCTGGCTGGGAAAGTTGACCATCACAGCTTGCTTCCTTTGCTTGGGGGCTCTTCAGAGGCTCCTTAGCTTTGGCACACACCAACTCCTGTCCTCCTGTCATGCTGAGTGGCAGGAGTCTGGAACCCCCATCCCTGGAGGTGTTTCAGGGAGGCAGAGCTGTGGTGTTGAGGGACATGGCTTAGCCCCAGCCCTAGCAGAGCTGGGTGGACTTCCATGATCCAACCAGGGAGCCCTGAGTGCAAGAAGAACATTGAGGAGCTGGAGCAGGGCCAGAGAAGGGCAAGAAAGGTGGGGAAGGGTGTGGAGAAGAGGGCTGGGGAGGAGCAGCTGAGGGAGCTGGGGGTGTTTGGTGTGGAGAAGAGGAGGCTGAGCTCAGGGAGACCTCATTGCTCTCTGCAGCTCCTGAGAGGAGGCTGCAGCCAGGTGGGGCTTGGGCTCTGCTCCCTAGGAACAAGTGACAGGAGAAGAGGAAGTGGCCTCAAGCTGCCCCAGGGGAAGTTTAGGTTGGACATCAGAAGAAATTTCATCCTTCAAAGGGTTCTCAGAGCCTGGTCCAGGCTGCCCAGGGAGGTGGTTGAATGCCCATCCCTGGAGGTGTTTCCAAAGAGGCAGAGCTGTGGTGCTGAGGGCCATGGCTCAGCCCCAGCCTTGGCAAAGGCAGAGAATGGTTGGAGTGGCTGAGCTCAAAGGGCTTCTCCACCCAAACCCATTCTGTGCCTCTCTGATGCCATGGCAGCACCCCAGGGCACACAGGCACTGCCCACACAACCTCCCTGAGAGTTGGTGCCCACCACAGACATTTGGCATCACTGGAAGTTGGCTGTGAGCTCAGCTCTGGCCCCCAGAAGCTGCAGCCTGCAGTTATCCCCAGCAGCACCATTCCCAGTCCAGCACTTTACCTTCCCAGTCAGATTCACCCTGCAGAGGCAGATCCTGCTGCCCAGAAACCTCTCTCCTAATGGAGACTTCTGCCCAGAGACAGCAAGAGCCTTCCCTTGTGGTTGTAGCTGCAGGGACAAAGAGATGATGAACTCAAGGCCCAGTTCTGTTCCATGTCTTCATTAACCACTAGCCTGAGGGCACTGATCAGCAAGTTCTGATGGTACCAACCTGGTGGGAGGTGGCTGACACCCCTCAGGCTGTGCTGCCACCCAACCAGAGCTGGACAGGCTGAGAGCTGGGGGAAGGCAAAGCTCAGGAAGGTCAATCAGGACAGGGTCAGGGTCCTGCAGCTGGGGAGGGATCACAGCAGGCAGCAGGACAGGTTAGAGGCTGCCCTGCTGGAGAGCAGCTCCATGGAGAAAGCCCTTGGAGTGCTGGTGGGCAGCAAGTTCTGCATGGGCCAGCCAAGTGCCCTGGTGGCCAAGAGAGCCAAGGGGGTCCTGGGGGGCAGCAGGAAGAGTGTGGGCAGCAGGGCTGGGGAGGTTCTGCTCCCCCTCTGCTCTGCCCTGCTGAGAGCACAGCTGCAATCCTGTGTCCAGCTCTGGGCTCCCCAGCTCCAGAGAGACAGAGACCTGCTGGAGAGAGGCCAAGGGAGAGGCAGGAGGAGGAGTTGGGGACTTGAGCATCTCCCCTGGGAAGAGAGCCTGAGAGCCCTGGGGGTGGTTAGTGTGGAGAGGAGAAGGCTGAGAGGGATCTGCTCAATGTCTCTCAAGAGCTGAGGGCTGGGGGGCAAGGGGAGGGGGCCAGGCTCTGCTGGGTGGTGCTCAGCAATAAGCCAAGCACCAATGGACACCAACTGGAGCAGAGAAGGTTTCAGCTCAACAGGAGGAGAAACTTCTTTGGTGTGAGGCTGCTGGAGGCCTGGAGCAGGCTGCCAGAGAGGTTGTGGAGTCTCCTGCTCTGGAGCCTTTCCAACCCCACCTGGATGTGTTCCTGTGAGGACTCCCCTGGGTGCCCTGCTCTGGCAGGGGGTTGGACTGGGTGATCTCTGCAGATCCCTCCCAACCCCTCCCATCCTGTGCCCCTGTGAAGTGTGGAGGCTCCTCCCAGGCCAGGCTCAGGTGCCCTGCAGCAGGCTGGCAGAGCTGTGCCCGTGCTGGGGGCCCTGCCAGGCTCCATCCCCCCCGGGCTCAGTGGTGCAAACGGCTGGCTACACATCCAATTTAGTTCAGCTGCTCCCTCCATTCATCACCCCCCCCTTCCTCATCCATCATCTTCCTCCCCTCCCCAAACACCCTCTTGATGTGAGCAAACCCCACCCTTGCAGGAGTTTCATCTCATGACTCCTAATTGTGAGGGAATTTGCCCCCAGTGAGGCATGCAAGGAGGGAGGGAGGCTTCAGAGCCTCGGGGAGGGGGAGCTACACGGTTTGAATAACTCCTGCAGATAAAAATCTACAAAGTGGTTTGCAAACGCAGCCCAAGGCCCAGCACTCTCTCTCTGCCACTCCTTGCTGGGGCTGATGCTGCTGATGGTTGTGTTACAGAAGCAGAGTTGGAGAGCATTCATCATCCAGGCAGGCAAGGCAAGGAGCTCAAGGCAGAGCTAATTGCAGGAAAAACTAATTAGAGCAGCAGCTCCACCCCTCCCTGCTGAGGAACAGCCCTGGAGACCTGCTGGAGGGCATTTCCCAGGGCAGAGCTGTTCCTCAGCACCACAAGCAGTGCAGAGAGCTGCTAAAAGCTTCCTTGCAGCTCTCCAGGAGCTCTCCAGAACTCTGAGGAGTTCTGCACTCTGAGGGCAGGGAGGCACTGGAGCAGCTTGCCCAGGGAGGCTGTGGGCACCTCTGACCTGCTAAAAGGCCTGGGGGTGCTGGGTGGCAGCAGCTGGAGAGGAGCCAGGGGGTGGCCAGGGGGGCAAGAAGGGCAGCAGCAGCCTGGGCTGGAGCAGCAATGGTGTGGGCAGCAGGAGCAGGGCAGGGATTGTCCCCCTGGGCTCAGCACTGGGGAGGCCACAGCTTGAGTGCTGGCTTCAGTTTTGGGGCCCTGAGTGCAAGAAGGACCTTGAGGAGCTGGAGCAGGGCCAGAGAAGGGCAAGAAAGGTGGGGAAGGGGGTGGAGAACCCTGGAGGTGGTCAGGGCCAGTCTGGATGAGGTCTTGAGCCACCTGGGCTGGTGGGAGGTGTCCCTGATCATGGCAGGGGGTTGGGACTGGAGGAGCTTTAAGTTTCCTTCCAACTTCATCTCTTCTATGAAGGCAGAAGGGATTCACTTCCTACAATGGTAGTGAACATCTTCATGCTTCAGACTAGGCAAGGAAATCTCAGCTCTTCTCAGGACAGCTCAGCTTTGGTCACTGGAAGGCTTTATGAGTCCCCCACCACTCTTTGGTCCAGACAAAAATTCCTTCCTCTTGCTCTGCATCAAACATGTTGGAGAAGCAGGGTGGAAAATCCTGTGGGGATCAAAATTCCTTTTGGACACAGAATCACAGAATTGTTTGGGGTAGAGAGAAGCCCTCTGAGATCCTCCAGTCCAACCAGCAACCCAACCCCACCATGGCCACCAAACCATGGCCCTATGTGCCATGGCCACAGCTCTCTGGAACACCTCCAGGGGTGGTGAGGCTGCTGGAGCCCTGGAGCAGGCTGCCCAGAGAGGTTGTGCAGTCTCCTGCTCTGGAGACTTTCCAACCCCATCTGGATATGTTCCTGTGAGACCTGCCCTGGGTGACTCTGCTCTGGCAGGGGGTTGGCCTCAATCACTTCCAGAGGCCCCTTCCAGTCCCTACCATTTCTGTGATCTCCTCACCTCTCAGGTGCTTCCCTCCCAGCTTGGTTGGAGAAGAGGAGGCTGAGTAGAGACCTCATTGCTCTCTGCAGCTTCCTGAGAGAGGCTGGAGCCAGGTGGGGCTTGGGCTCTGCTCCCTTCTGCTAGCAGGGAAGTTGGCAGTGCAGGATTAGTGCCTGGACTGCAGGACCTTAAAGCTCCTTGCCAACCAAAACCCTTCTGTGATTGTGTGTGTTCCATGCTGCTTCCTCCACCCCCATCCAGAGGAGGGTTCAGCTGGCAGGGTGAGGGGTGAGCCACCCAGGCAGCAGCTCTCCCAGCATCCTACCGTGATGTGAGCCACTGCAGGAACCTTCCTCCTTCCATCAGGCAGGGGGATAGGCAACATGGTGGCTGTGCACCTCCATCCCTGCTCCACACTGAGCAGCACAGAGCTTTGTGTCCCCCCTGTGTGAGAGGAGACTGTGATAGGTGTCCTGGGGGTGCAGGTTGGCAGCAGCTGAACAGGAGCCAGCAGTGTGCCCAGGGGGACAAGAAGGCCAATGGCATCCTGGCCTGCATCAGGAACAGTGTGGCCAGCAGGAGCAGGGAACTCATCCTGCCCTGTGCTCAGCACTGCTCAAGCCACACCTGGAGTGCTGTGTCCAGTTCTGGCCTCCTCAGTTCAAGAAAGATGTTGAGATGCTGGAAGGTGTCCAGAGAAGGGCAGCAAGGCTGGGGAGGGGTCTGGGGCACAAGGCTGGGGAGGGGTCTGGGGCACAGCCCTGTGAGGAGAGGCTGAGGGAGCTGGGGGTGTTCAGCCTGGAGAAGAGGAGGCTCAGGGCAGACCTCATTGCTCTCTACAACTACCTGCAGGGAGGTTGTAGCCAGGTGGGGCTTGGGCTCTGCTCCCAGGCAAGCAGCACCAGAGCAAGAGGACACAGTCTCAAGCTGTGCAGGGGAGGTTTGGGCTGGAGGTGAGGAGGAAATTCTTCCCAGACAGAGAGATTGGCCCTTGGGATGTGCTGCCTGGGGAGGTGGTGGAGTCCCCATCCCTGGAGGTGTTTATAAAGAGCCTGGATGAGACACTCAGTGCCATGGGTTGGTTGGTTAGATGGTGTTGGGTGAGAGGTTGGACTGGGTGATCTCAGAGGTCCTTTCCAAGCTGGATAATTCTGGGATTCTGTGCTGGTGCCTGACAGGGCACTGCAGCAGCAGTGACTGTGACTGCACACAGGTGAGCAGCACACAGCTGCCTTCAGAGCCTGCAGCTCGTTTTACAAGCCAGGCAGCCAGGTGTGGCCAGCTGGGCTTTGTGGGGCACAGACACAGAGGCTGCAGCAACAGGAGCTGCCTTCAATTACAAGAAGGATCTGGAGGTGCTGGAAGGTGTCCAGAGAAGGGTCCTGAGCATGAGCAGAGGGCTGGAGCTGCTCTGCTCTGAGGACAGCCTGAGAGAGTTGGGGTTGTGCAGGCTGGAGAGGAGAAGGCTGCCAGGAGACCTTCTGGTGGCCTTGCAGCATCTGAAGGGGGCTCCAAGAAAGCTGGGGAGGGACTTTGGAGGGGGTGAGGGAGGGATAGGAGTGGGGGGGATGGAGCAAAAGTAGAAGTGGGGAGCTTGAGATTGGATGTGAGGAAGAAGTTGTTGGGCAGGAGGGTGGTGAGAGCCTGGCAGAGGTTGCCCAGGGAGGTGGTGGAAGCCTCATCCCTGGAGGTTTTTGCAGCCAGGCTGGATGTGGCTGTGAGCAACCTGCTGTGGTGTGAGGTGTCCCTGCCCATGGCAGGGGGTTGGGACTGGCTGAGCCTTGAGCTCCCTTCCAGCCCTGACAGTTCTGTGACTCTATGATTCATGTCCATCAGGGACTCACTGTGTCCTGTTGGCCCTGGGATGAACAATCCACCAAGGGCACAGAGCAGCTGAGCAGCAGTGCCAGGAAGAGGAAACAGCACAGCAGTGGTGACAAATCCCTGGAGCTGGAGCTGGCTGCAGTAAATCCAAGAGCAAAGGAGCAGGAGAGGCTCCTGGCTCAGCCTCTCTCTAGGGCTCAGAGAGACCCTCAGGCACTGAACAGTACTGAGAAACTTAAGAGCAAGGCTGAAGGCTCAGCTGCTAAGGGAGGTGCATCAGCTCTTAGAATCATAGAATCAGTCAGGGTTGGAAGGGACCACAAGGCTAAGCCAGTTCCAAGCCCCCTGCCATGGGCAGGGACACCTCACACCAGAGCAGGCTGGCCAGAGCCTCATCCAGCCTGGCCTTAAACACCTCCAGGGATGGGACCTCAACCACCTCCCTCAGCAACACATTCCAGGCTCTCACCACTCTCATGGGGAACAACTTCTTCTCTCCAGACCTTCCACATCTTCCCAGCCAGCACCACTCCTGCTGCAGGCCTCTTTTCCCTTATTCCCATTTCACCCACAGCAATCAGAGCCACAGAGGTGCTCAGACTGGAAAAGACCTCTAAGGCTGAGCCCAATCCTTGGCCTAACACTGACAGGTCCTTGCCTAAGCCACATCCCTCAGCATCACAGCTACACAACTCTGGAGCACCTCCAGGGCTGGGGACTCCACCTCCTCCCTGGGCAGCCTGGGCCAGTGCCTGAGAAGCCTCTCAGGGAAGAAATTCATCCTAATGTCCAACCTGAACCTCCCTTGGTGCACCTTAAGGCCATTTTCTCTTATCCTATCACTTAGTAATTGGTTGAACAGCCCAACCCCACCTGGTTCCAACCTCCATGGCCCTCAGCACCACAGCTCTGCCTCTTTGGAAACACCTCCAGGGATGGGCATTCAACCACCTCCCTGGACAGCCTGGGCCAGGCTCTGAGAACCCTTTCAGGGAAGAAGTTTCTTCTCATGTCCAACCTAAACCTCCCTTGGGGCAACCTGAGGCCATTCCCTCTCCTCCTGTCACTTGTTCCTAGGGAAGCAGAGCCCAAGCCCCACCTGGCTGCAGCCTCCTCTCAGGGAGCTGCAGAGAGCAATGAGGTCTCCCTGAGCTCAGCCTCCTCTTCTCCACACCAAACACCCCCAGCTCCCTCAGCTGCTCCTCCCCAGCCCTCTTCTCCACACCCTTCCCCACCTTTCTTGCCCTTCTCTGGCCCTGCTCCAGCTCCTCAATGGCCTTCTTGCACTCAGGGCCCCAAAACTGAAGCCAGCATCTGAGCTGGCCAGAGGGGTGACATTTTCTGTTCCTTGTCCCCTTCCCTCTTTTGGTTTTAGTCCTTGGGCTCAGACTGAGTTTATCCTCTAAGGCTACCTTGCTCCAGCAGCCAGCATGGCCAAAACACTGCTACCAATTAAGTGAAACACAAAGTACAAGATCAATTAATCATTCGTTATCTTCACACTGCAATGGCTGAAGCTGCAGCACAGGCAGGGCAATAATCCTGACAGCCCCCAAGGTGCTCATCTCCTCCTGAGCTGGGCATCCATCACCCAGAGCACAGCAGCACAACAAAAGCCTTCATTTGCAGGGGGAGCAGCCCAGGAGAAGTGCCAGGGCTTGGCAGTTCAGGCCCAGCTTCAGCACATCAAGGAGCAAGGGAGCTGCTAGCAGAGGTCTCATCTGAAACAGCTTGAAGGTCTCAGCCTGCCTCCAGGGAAAGCAGAATGGACAGACTGAGAGCTGGGCAGAGAGGAACCTCCTGAGGGTCAGCAAGGATGAGTGCAGAGTCCTGCAGCTGGGCAGGAAGAATGAACTGCAGCAGGACAGCTTGGGAGGGGATCTGCTGGAGAGCAGCCCCAAGGAGAAGGAGCTGGCAGTGCTGGTGGGCAGCAAGTTCTGCAGGGCACAGCAATGTGCCCTGGGGGGCAAGAAGGCCAAGAAGGTCCTGGGGGGCATTCAGCAGAGTGTGGCCAGCAGAGCCAGGGAGGTTCTCCTCCCCCTCTGCTCTGCCCTGCTGAGACCTCCCCTGGAATATTGCATCCAGTGCTGGGCTCCCCAGCTCAGGAGGGATCTACAGGGATCTGCTGGAGAGAGGCCAAGGGAGGGCTGCAAGGATGCTGAAGGGCCTGGAGCACTGCCTGGGGAGGAGAGGCTGAGAGCCCTGGGGGTGGTTAGTGTGGAGAGGAGAAGGCTGAGAGGGATCTGCTCAATGTCTCTCAAGAGCTGAGGACTGGGGGGCAGGAAGGAAGGGACAGGGACAGCCTCTGCTCACTGTGCCCTGGGCTAGGCCAAGGGGCAAGGGATGGAAACTGCAGCACAGGAGGTTCCAGCTCAGCAGGAGGAGGAACTTCTGCACTGGGAGGGTGCCAGAGCCCTGGAGCAGGCTGCCCAGAGAGGTTGTGGAGTCTCCTTCTCTGGAACCTTTGCAGCCCTGTCTGGATGTGTTCCTGTGTGCCCTGTGCTGCATTCCCTGGTCCTGCTCTGGCAGGGACTTGGACTGGAAGATCTCCAGAGGTCCCTTCCAACCCCTAACATCCTCTGACCCTGTAGGAAAGAAATGGGAAAGCTCCTAGAAAGCACCTGGAGTTCAGCTGCATTTCACAGGCACTCTGCTGTGCCCTGAGTGCTGTGCCAAGGCAGAGCTGCAGGAGAATCCAGCCCAAGAGGTGCAGATGCAGTGAAAACCTGTCTTGAGTAGGGCCACACACAGGCAGGAACTGCCTTCAGGTTTCTGGTGTGAGGCTTAGATTGGAGATGAGGTAAAATTCTTCACTGCCAGAGTGGTCACAGGCTGCCCAGGGAGGTGGCGGAATCCCCATCCCTGGAGGTGTCCCAGAAACCCGTGGCCATGGCACCTGGGGCCATGGTTTGGTGGCCATGGCGGGGTTGAGGGGTGGAGTGGAAGATCCTGAAGGGCTTCTGCAACCCAAACAATTCTGTGATTCATCAGAGAAGCTCCTGGAAGGAGCAGCAACCTTCCAGGTGCAGCAAGGCCACCACTCACCCACACACAAACAGCTCCAGCCCAGCTCCTGTGCAGAAGGATCTGCTCTGCACCCAGAGCAGCAGGAGGAGACACAACACAGTGCAGGTTACCTCTGGGCAAGAGCTTGGCTGGGGAGGAAAGAAACCTGAAGAGGATGGCCTGGTTGGGGAAGGCTCTAGGATCAGAGCACAACCACACCCCAAGCCCTCCCTGCACACAGCTGTCACAGCTCAGCTCCTCACCCTAATGTCTTTGAAACATCTCCAGGGCTGGGGACTCCACCTCCTCCCTGGGCAGCCTGGGCCAGTGACTGAGAAGCCTCTCAGGGAAGAAATTCATCCTAATGTCCAACCTGAACCTCCCTTGGTGCACCTTGAGGCCATTTTCTCTTATCCTATCACTTGGTTGAACAGCCCAACCCCACCTGGTTCCAACCACCATGACCCTCAGCACCACAGCTCTGCCTCTTGCAAACACCTCCAGGGATGGGCATTCAGCCACCTCCCTGGGCAGCCTGGGACAGGCTTGGAGAACCCTTACAGGGATGAAGTTTCTTCTCATCTCCAACCTAAATCTGCCCTGGGGCAACCTGAGGCCATTTCCTCTCCTCCTGTCACTTGTTCCTAGGGAGCAGAGCCCAAGCCCCCCCTGGCTGCAGCCTCCTCTCAGGAGCTTCAGAGAGCAATGAGGTCTCCCTGAGCTCAGCCTCCTCTTCTCCACACCAAACACCCCCAGCTCCCTCAGCTGCTCCTCCCCAGCCCTCTTCTCCACACCCTTCCCAACCTTTCTTGCCCTTCTCTGGCCCTGCTCCAGCTCCTCAAGGTCCTTCTTGCACTCAGGGCCCCAAAACTGAAGCCAGCACTCAAGCTGTGGCCTCCCCAGTGCTGCACAGCACCATCCAAGTTTCCTTAAGCAATGATTCTTCCTTTTCTTCTCCACTTCTTGGTTCAAAAGGAGCTTCTTGGAACTGCTTAGAAGCAAACTGCCAGAGCATGGAGCTGATTGATCCAGGGCAGGGAAAAGAAGGACATGAATATGGATAAGGAAAGAGGAAGTACAGGGGCAATGAAGGGATGGAGAAGGAAAACCAAGTGGAGCCTTGCCTGGGAAGTGCCTGCTGCAGGCTGGCAGCTTCCAGAGGAACAGAGCCCAGGGAGCAAACCCTGCTGGAAGGGAAGAGTCAACTCACAGCCTGACAAGAGCTCAACAAGAAGATAATTAATTATTTCTTCAGCTGCAGAGGCCTGAAGCCTACCACAGATCAATCACCCCGGGTTTTGTTTTTTTTGTTTTTTTTTTTTGCCTGAGAAGCTCTGACTCTATCTTAGCTCAATGAAAACAAAATCAATGCAGGCCAATTAAAGCCCAGGCTCGTTAGGGCATGCAGAGTGCTGCGGGGAGAGGACTTGCTGCTGCTTGGTGCTGCCTGGGGGCTCTGCAGAGGACTTCCCTGCTCGGACCCGGACACAAACGTGAACTGCTGCTGGCCCCTAGCTGCCTGTGCTGCTCAACGCAGGCTGCCTGCCGGTGTGGAGGGGCTGCAGGAGCTGCAGAGACCATGGAGTTGTCCCAGGAGTTGTCCCTCAGCAGCTTCCAGCCCACTCGGTGCGGCTCAGAGAGCAGAGCCAAGGGCAGCTGCAAGGAGTGGTGCAGGCAGAGCTGGCTCCAGCCTCCTGGCAGGGAGCTGCAGGGAATGAGGAGGTCTCCCCTCAGCCTCCTTGCAGGGAGCTGCAGGGAATGAGGAGGTCTCCCCTCAGCCTCCTTACCTTCAGGCTGAACCATCCCTTAAAGGCCTTTCAGAGCATCACAGAATGGTAGGGGTTGGAAGGGACCTCTGGAGAAGAGAGAGTTTGAGCCCCCTGCCAGAGCAGGGCACCCAGGGCAGGGCACAGGAACACCTCCAGGTGGGGCTGGAAGCTCTCCAGAGCAGGAGACTCCACAACCTCTCTGGGCAGCCTGCTCCAGGCCTCCAGCAGCCTCACAACAAAGAAATTTCTCCTCCTGTTCAGGTGGAAGCTCCTGGGTTCCAGTTTGTGTCCCTTGCCCGTTGTCCTGTCCCAGGACAGCACTGAGCAGAGCCTGGCCCCTGCTGCTTGCCCCCCACCCTTCAGCTATTGATAGACATTGATCAGATCCCCCTCAGCCTTCTCCTCTCCAGGCTCACCACCCCCAGGGCTCTCAGCCCTTCCTCACCAGACATGTTCCAGGCCCTTCATCATCCTCCTAGCCTCAGTTGGCCTCTCTCCAGCCTATCCCTGTCCCTCTTGAAGTGGGGAGCCCAGAACAAGACAGACTGAGCCACTCCTGCCCTAGAAAGGATAAGCACAAGGCTCCAGAGATGTTACTCAGACTGAGGAGGGGAAAGAAAGGGAAAGACAGGGAAAAAAAGGCAGGTTAGAAATCAGGGGAGAGCTCAAGTAAAATTGATCCTGTGTCCCCAGGGCAGGCTCTACCACCCTTCTGAGGCCCTCAGGAAGCACAGCTCTTGTTCTCAGGCAGTACAGAAGCCACAGCAGCCCCATTAGAAATATAGAATTTATTTCTCTTGCATTGCAGGCTGGGAGATGTCCTCAGGGAGCCCTCGATGCTGTGCTGCTGGCTTGGGGAGCTGCTGCCAGCTCAGCTCAGGACAATGTGGCTCTGGAGTGGCTCTCCTCAGAGCCTCAGCAGCCAGCAGGGCAGCCCTAGAAGCCCCCCTTGATAAAACCTCACCTGTCACAGCCTGTGTGATCCAGGTGCTGCCTGCCCCTTACACCTCTACAGCTCCACTGCAAGAAAGGGAACTCTGGGAGCAGCAGTGGGCAGGGAGCTGCAGGATTTTCCCCTTCCCTGCCCCCCAGGTTAAGGCACCACCATGTTGTAAGGCCACCCAACCCCTCAGGGTCCAGCAGCTGTGCTTTGGGCAGGACAGCTCCCTCCCCATCCTTTCAGGGCCTGCAGCCCTTAATTCCCTTCCCACCTTGCAGCTGTGCAGGCTCAGTCCTGCCCCCACCTTGGGACAGGTTGAACCACCTCCAGCTGAAGCCTGTGGGCAGCAGGGGGGAGAGAGACAAAGGTTCGTCACAATTAAAGCTTCCAGGCAGGAGATTCACCTCCACAAGCACCTGCTCAGTGTCCTTCCCTTCAGCCTCACCACTCCAGCAGTGCTGCTGCCTTCCTTCTGCCTCTCCACTCCTTCAGCTCCCCAAGACCAGGAGCTGAAGAGCACCACCTCCTGAAGACAGGGAGGGCAGGGGAGTGAGAGGAGTGAAGAGAGGGGAGAGCCACTGCCCTGGGCAGGCTCTGCAGCAGCCACACAACCTTCAAGGATGCTCCACAAGATCTCAATTTTTTTTTTTTTTTTTGCAAGTTTTGTGTGGTTTTTTTCTTTTTTACTCTTTTAAATTAAAAGGCAAAGTTCCTACTAAGGCTGGCTGGGCACAGGCAGGTTTCAAGGTGCAGCCACTCAGTCTGACTCTGCTTCTGCAGAGGGACCTCCTACTGAGCCATTCCTCACCAGCATCTTGCTGTAGTTCTTCTGCTGCTCTTCTTTGAAGGTGTCCTTGACTTTGGCTCTTTTCAGCCCTCCATCCCTGCAACAGAGCAAGAGAAATGTAACCCTTCAGGGCTGTCCCCACTGTGGTGATCTCACCATGGATGGCAGCAAACATCTCAGTCAAGGCCAGGCTCCTGACCTAGAAGAATATTAAGGCTTCTCTTCAGACCTTCTAGAACATCCCAGCTCAAGCTTCTGCATTCCAGAGCTCACCTTAAGCCTCATGTTGTGTTCAGCTCATTAAAGCAGCCTTCTGGTGGCAACTCCTACAGCTCTCAGAGAGCTTTGCCAGCCTGGGATGGTGTCCCCTGCACTGCAGAGGCCACTGCCTGCAGCACCACACTTGGCTAATGCTTTACAAAGGACCAGCAGGGCCTCACACCTCAATCTTTTTGCCTGTTCTCTTCATCAGCACCATGGAGTGGGTTGGGTTGGAAGGGACCTTAAGGATCATCCAGTTCCAAGCCCCTCTTGCCACCTCCCACCAGCCCAGGATGCTCAAGGCCTCATCCAGCCTGGCTTCCAACACTTCCAGGCTTGGATCCTCCACAGCTTCTCTGGGCAAGCTGTGCCAGTGCCTCACCACCCTCACAGGGAAGAATTTCCTCCTCAGGTCTCATCCCAGTCCAGCTTCTCCCAGTCTGAAGCCATCAGACCCTGCCCTGTCCCTCCCAGCCCTTGTCCAAAGTCCCTCCCCAGCTCTCCTGGAGCCCCTTCAGCTACTGGGAGGCTGCTCTGAGGTCTCCCTGGAGCCTTCTCTTCTCCAGGCTGAACAGCCACAACTCTCCCAGCCTGTCCCCACAGCAGAGCTTCTCCAGCCTCTGATCATCTTCATGGACTCCTCTTGACCCTCTCCAACAGCTCCAGGTCCTTCCTGTGCTGGGGGCAAGCTGTGCCAGTGTCTCCCCACCCTCCTGGGCAGGAATGGCTTCCTCAGGTCTCATCTCAATCCAGCTTCTTCCCTTTTGACACCATTGTCCCTCATCCTGTCACTCCCAGCCCCTGTCAAAAGTCCCTCCCCAGATCTCCTGGAGCCCCTCCAAGGATGGAGCCACAACCACCTCCCTGGGCAACCTGTTGCAGCCTCCTGGGGCAGAACTTATTCCTCACATCCAACCTCAATCTGCTCTGCTCTCATTTCAAACCATTCCCTGCTGCAAGCCTTTGGGAACAGTCCCTCTGCAGCTTTCTTGGAGCTCTTTCAGCTACTGGAAGGCCACCAGAAGGTCTGCCTGGAGCCTTCTCTTCTCCAGGCTGCACAGCCCCAACTCTCCCAGCCTGGCCCCACAGCAGAGCTTCTCCAACCTCTGATCATCCTCGTGGTCTCCTCTGGACCCTCTCCAACAGTTCCATTTCCTTGTGCTGGGGCTCCAGAGCTGCCCCAGCACTGCAGGTGAGGTCTGAGCAGAGCAGAGGAGCAGAATCCCCTCCCTGCCCCTGCTGCCCACCCTGCTGGGGCTCAGCCCAGCACAGGGTTGGCTCCTGGGCTGCCAGCTCACATTGCTGGCTCCTGCTGAGCTGCTCCTCTTGCTCTCAAATGTGGGCCTTGTGCTGCTGCTGTTTGAGGTAGGACATGAGAAAGAGCAGAAATCCTCAAGCTCTGTGTTTGGTTTTGTCACTTTTGCCAAGGAGCTTCATTTCTGCTCCTTCATCACAGCAAGAAACTCAAGAGGAGCAGCAGCTGTGAAGCTCCACAAGCATCAAGCCCTCAGGTGGAACTCAAAGTCCAAGAGCTGCATGCTCCAAGGGCTCCATGCAGCCTGAGCTTTACTTTCACAGGGCTATGTGAAGCTTCTCCATCTCTCCCCCCTGAGTGGAATGAAGTTCAGATGCTGTGGTAGTCTGAGGCCAGGTGCCTTTAAGAACCACAAAGTGCAGACCTCTAGGAGGTCCAGAGAGTGCCCAGGAGGGGGACTGGGAACTGGATTTCATCTCCACCACTATGAATCTGGCTGCAGAGCCACTTTTCCTCCCTTTTCCCTCCCTCTCTCCTCCTGAGAGGACTCCCAGGCTGTTATCTCTTGGCAGGGAGGCCTGGTGTTGGCCTTGGCAATGCTGCCAATGGGGCCTGGAGCTGCCTCATTGGGGGGGTCTGGAGCTGCCCCATTGGGGTGGGGGGGCCTGGAGCTGCCCCCACTGAGGGGAGACTGCAGCTGCCCCATTAGGGGGAGCTGGAGCTGCCCAGATGAATTTTAGCTGTGTCCCAATGGTTTGGTATGGGGGGCAGAAAGGTTTTGGGGGGATTGGGCATGAAGGCTTAGGTTTGCTGGCCTGGTTTAAAGGCAGGTTTGTGAAGGCTTTGGCTTGCTGTGGCTCTGTGTTAAGCCCAGGCTGTGCATTCTGTGTGTTTTCTCTGCTGGGTGCTGCTGGATGGAGCTGGGAATGGCCTTTCCACTTCCACTTCCCAGGCCCGTGTGTGAGTGTTTTTTCTTTTGGGCTTCTTGGAAGAGGTCAAGGAGCAAATCTGCCTCACTCTAAACCAAGACAGGTAGATGGCATGAAGCTGAGGGAGGAAACAACTCCAGCGAGCAGCAGCTCCAGGCAGCAGCAGCTAAAGCTGGAGATGTAGCAGGTAGGGCAGCACTCACCAGGGCAGCTCAGTCAGGCCTCCTTGGTGAGCAATGGCTGACCTCACTCTGTTGGCAAACTGCACAGCATCTTCACCTTCCTGCCAGGGTCAGCAATCCAGCAGAAGCAAGGGAGAAAGGAGTGAGTTGAAAGAGGCCCACAGAAGACCTCTGCTGCCCCATCAGCTCAGCTGGCTGCCCAACCACCCATCGCTTCCTCCCATGCCAGCACAGCCTGAGGTGCCAGTGGGGTCATAACTTGACTCCTTTTCCCCTACAGCGTTGAAATCAGGGGGGAGGTTTTGCTCCAATGAGGAGGAGCAGTAAAACAAAGTAGAATTTGATGACCTCAGAGGTCTGCTCCAGCCTCACCAATTGTGTCACAGCCAAGCTGGACTGTCCCTGATGACCCCGATGAAGATACAGAGAGTGTCAGCAGTAAGCTCACAGCTGACACCCAGCTGGGGTCAGTGGATCTGCAGCAGGGCAGGGAGGCTCTGCAGAGGGACTTGGGTAGGTTGGATCCATGGCCAAGGTTACCAGGAGGAGCTTCCACCAGGCCAAGTGCCAGGTCCTGCCCTTGGGTCACTACAACCCCAAGCAGTGCTGCAGGCTTGGGGCAGTGTGGATGGAAAGCTGCTGTCAGGAAGGGACCTGGGGGTGCTGGTGGCCAAGCAGCTGGAGAGGAGCCAGCAGTGCCCAGGTGGCCAAGAGAGCCAAAGGCATCGTGGCTGGGATCAGCAATGCCGTGTCCAGCAGGAGCAGGGAGGGGACTGTCCCCTGGCACTCAGCTCTGGGGAGGCCACACCTGGAGTGCTGCCTTCAGCTTTGGGCACCTCCATGCCAGAGAGAGGGCAAGGAAGCTGGGAAGGGCCTGGAGAATGAATGTGATGAGGAGAGACTGAAGGAGCTGGGGATGGTTAGGTTGGAGAGGAGGAGGCTGAGGGAGACCTCCTGGCTGTCTACAGCTCCCTGAGAGGAGGTTGTGGAGAGGTTGCTGCTGGTCTCTTCTCACAGGTCATGATGACAGAAGAAGAGGGAATGGCCTCAAGCTGTGACTGGGTAGAGATTTAGACTGGAAAGCAGGAAAAAAATTTTCCCAGCAAGAGTGGTCAGGGATTGGAATGAGCTGCCCAGGGAGGGGGTGGAGTGCCCAAGGCTGGAGGTGTTTGCAGGTGGTTTGGCTGTGGTGCTTGGGGCTGTGGTTTAGGGGTGAGCCTGGCAGAGCAGGGACAGTGGTTGGTGACCCCCAGGGGCTGTTCCAACCTGAAGGTTTCTGTGACTCAGAATCAATAAAGTTGGAAAAGACCTCAGGGATCATCAAAGTCCAACCTGTCACCCAACACCTCATGACCACTAACCCATGGCACCAAGTGCCACATCCAATCCCCTCCTGATCACCTCCAGGGATGGGGACTCCACCACCTCCTTGGGCAGCACATCCCATGGCCAATTACTCTGTCTGGGAAGAACTTTCTCCTCACCTCCAGCCCAAACCTCCCCTGGCACAGCTTGAGACTGTGTCCTCTGCTTCTGTCACTGCTTGCCTGGGAGCAGAGCCCAACCCCCACCTGGCTACAACCTCCATGCAGGTAGTTGTAGAGAGCAATGAGGTCTGCCCTGAGCCTCCTCTTCTCCAGGCTGAACACCCCCAGCTCCCTCAGCCTCTCCCCCCAGAGCCTTGTGCCCCAGACCCCTCCCCAGCTTTCTTGCCCTTCTCTGGACACCTTCCAGCATCTCAACCTCTCTCTTGAACTGAGGAGCCCAGAACTGGACACAGCACTCCAGGTGTGGCCTGAGCAGTGCTGAGCACAGGGCAGGATGAGTTCCCTGCTCCTGCTGGCCACACTGTTCCTGATGCAGGCCAGGATGCCATTGGCCTTC
This sequence comes from Indicator indicator, assembly GCF_027791375.1. Classification (NCBI taxonomy): domain Eukaryota; kingdom Metazoa; phylum Chordata; class Aves; order Piciformes; family Indicatoridae; genus Indicator; species Indicator indicator. The sequence goes on along the minus strand of NC_072034.1, from coordinate 16,751,638 downwards.
TTGTCCCCCTGGGCACACTGCTGGCTCCTGTTCAGCTGCTGCCAACCAGCACCCCCAGGTCCCTCTCTGCCTGGCTGCTCTCAGCCACTCTGTGGCATGGAGGGATGGGGAGGGCAGGGCTGTGGGGGCACAGCAGAGGCAGGAGGGGGGCAGGCTGTGCAGCAGTGCCCAGGGAGGCAGGGTTACCTCTCTGACCATGGGGGGCATGTACCAGACGTTGCAGACGATGGCCCAGCTGGTCATGATGCGCAGCAGGTAGCTGACCATGCTGTGCTTGCTGCTGTTCCAGAAGGCATCCCCAAACTGGGGGTCATACTGCAAGGGGGCACCAAACACACCACATCAGCAAAGAAACAAAAAAAACCCACCTGCCCCAGGGGCCTTCTCAGCCTGCCTCAGCTCTCAGTCACCTGCCAGCGGAAGAACATCCACAGCTGTGCCCCAGCAGAGCTCAGGCAGCAGCTGCACCCTGGAATTACTCCTGGGGTGCTTCATTGCTGCTGCCAGGGACTCTCTGCCAGCTGAGTTGGGGCTTCTGCAGAATGAAGTCCCTGAAGATTAGATCTCCACAGTGCTCAAGCTGTGCAGGCAGACCTTGGCCTGCAGAGTGCCCTGAGTGTGCCAGAGCAGGGCAAGAGGTTCTGCAGGGTGTGCAAGAAGGGACAGCTGAAGGTGTGAGGAGCTGTAGAATAGAGAATCCCAGGCTGGAAGGGACCCCAGGGACCCTCTGCTCCAACCCCCATAGGTCCCAGTGCAGCTGCAGTCAGCTGGCTCTGCACCCTGGCAAGATGAGTCCCAAATTGTGCCATGGAGGGGACTCCACTGCTGCCCTTGGGAGATGATTCCAGTCTCTGGCTGTGCTCATGGGCAAACATTTTCCTCTGGAGCCCAATGGGAATGTCCCCAGCAGGACCTTGTCCCCATCCCCCCTTGTCTTTGCCATGGAGCAGCTTGTCCAGAGGAAGTCTCCATCCTGCTGGCAGCCACCCTCCATGTGCTGCTCCATGCTGAGAAGGTCTCCCCTCAGCCTTCCCTTCTCCAGGCTGCCCAACCCCAGCTCCCTCAGCCTCTCCCCCCCTTGGCAGGGCTCTCATCCTTCTCCTGGCCACACAGGTTTGCTCAGATTGAGGCTTCAGAAAAAGGAGGCTGAGCTTATCAGTGCTGCTTGTGTGGACACAACAGGGCCAGCAGCAGCTGTCACCCAGCTGCCCAAACAGCCCCAGAGCTCAGCCTGCTGCATGCTTCTCTTCCCTTCAGCCCTGGGAAGGACTCCCTGGATCTCCTTTCCCTCCAGCTTTCCAGAAGCTGACCCCAGCAGGTCCTACCTGGCTCCACAGGCTGAAGGCCTCTCTCTTTTCAGCCACTTACACTCAGGAGCCACTCAGAGCATGCAGCCCCCTGCCAGAGCTGGGGTGCCCTCAGCAGCAGCCCTGCTGAGGCAGCTCCCTACCACCTGAGCCAAGCCAGAGCCCAGCAGAGGGGAAGCCAGCAGCCAGCTCTGTCCACTCACTTTCATTGCCACAGGGTAGATTGTCCCTCCAATTTCAAAGCTCCCCTTCTTGAACATCATCACAGAGGTGTTGTTTATGCAGGTGCCTGCCCAGAGGAGAAACTGAAGTCATCATCCACACCACTCACCACATCTCACTACCACCACAGCAGCAGCCAGCTCCCACCCTGAGCAGCAAAGGCAGGCCCTGGAGTGAAGCATCTGTCCCCTGCTTGCTTCCCTTTTTGGTTCTGGTGCCTCCTGCCACCAGTGGTGCTCCCCAGGGCTCAGGGCTGGAGCCAGTTCTCTTGAACAGCTTCATCAATGATCTGTGCAGGGCACTGAGGCACCCTCACCAGCTCTGCAGCTGGCACCCAGCTGGGTGGCAGAGTTGATCAGCTGGAGGGGAGGAAGGCTCTGCAGAGGGACCTGGCCAGGCTGCAGCCATGGCTGAGCTCAGCTGCAGGAGGCTCAACAAGGCCAAGGGCTGGGTCCTGAGCTTGGGACACAACAACCCCAGGAAGGCTCCAGGCTGGGGGCAGAGTGGCTGGAAAGTGCCCAGCAGGGAAAGGCCTGGGGGGGCTGGGTGGCAGCAGCTGGAGAGGAGCCAGGGGGTGGCCAGGGGGGCAAGAAGGGCAGCAGCAGCCTGGGCTGGAGCAGCAATGGTGTGGGCAGCAGGAGCAGGGCAGGGATTGTCCCCCTGGGCTCAGCACTGGGGAGGCCACAGCTTGAGTGCTGGCTTCAGTTTTGGGGCCCTGAGTGCAAGAAGGACCTTGAGGAGCTGGAGCAGGGCCAGAGAAGGGCAAGAAAGGTGGGGAAGGGTGTGGAGAAGAGGGCTGGGGAGGAGCAGCTGAGGGAGCTGGGGGTGTTTGGTGTGGAGAAGAGGAGGCTGAGCTCAGGGAGACCTCATTGCTCTCTGCAGCTCCCTGAGAGGAGGCTGCAGCCAGGGGCGGGGTTGGTGTCCTGTCCCCAGTAACAAGATGAAAGCAGGAATGCCCTAACAGAACCCTGAGCCATGGAAGTATTTGAGTGCCAGAAGCCATGAGAAGAACAGAGATGCCCTCTACCACTGAATGGAGAGAAGGAGTGGTTCAGCTTCCTACCTTCAGGAAAAATCAAGATTGGGAGCTTGCTTTTATCAGCCACATGATCCCTGAGCCTGTGGAATCAGAGAGGAAAGCTTACAGGACAGCTCTTCTCCATTTCTCTGTCCCCAGGCAGGGGATTTACACATCTCTTTTGCTCTGAGGCTGGTTTCACATCACAGCCTTCTCCTGAACACAAAATCCAGGTTGGTTTTCTGCTCCTGACAAACCCGGAGCTTTGTGCAAACCACCCCTTAGGACCCTGGTGAGAGCACTTCACATTCTCCCTCCACCATCACTAACAGCTGTCAGGGAAGCCAAGGAATGTGCACCACTACATCAGCTCAACCTGCCACCCAACCTGCAGGACAAAAGAAGCTGTTGTGGTAGACTGCTTGGAATCACAGAATCATCATGGAATGATTTGAGTTGGAAGGGACATCATAGATCATCTAGTTCCATCCCCCCTGCCATGGGCAGGGACACCTCACACAATTGTCAGGATTGGAAGGGAGCTCAAGGATCATCTAGTTCAAAAACCCCTGCCATAGGCAGGGACACTTGGGAAGTGGCACGGCAGCGAGGTTGGAACCAGATGATCCTTCCACTAAATCAGGTGGAAAGCATCCTTGTCAAGGGGGTTGGAACTAGATGATCCATGAGGTCCCTCCAGCCTGGCTTTCAACACTCCCAGGCTTGGAGGCAGCCCTGAAGAAAAGGCCTTAGGGGTGCTGAGGGAGGAGAAGCTGAGCAGGAGCCAGCAGGGAACACTTGCAGCCCAGAGAGCCAAGCAGAGCCTGGGCTGCAGCAAGAGAAGTGTGGCCAGCAGGGCCAGGGAGGGGATTCTCCCCCTCTGCTCCACTCTGCTCAGACCCCACCTGCAGCTCTGGGGCCAGGTCTGGAGCCTCTGTCGCAGGAAGGATCTGGAGGGGCTGGAAGGTGTCCAGAGAAGGGCCCTGAGCATGAGCAGAGGGCTGGAGCTGCTCTGCTCTGAGGACAGCCTGAGAGAGTTGGGGTTGTGCAGGCTGGAGAGGAGAAGGCTGCCAGGAGACCTTCTGGTGGCCTTGCAGCATCTGAAGGGGGCTCCAAGAAAGCTGGGGAGGGACTTTGGAGGGGGTGAGGGAGGGATAGGAGTGGGAGGGATGGAGCAAAAGTAGAAGTGGGGAGCTTGAGATTGGATGTGAGGAAGAAGTTGTTGTCCAGGAGAGTGGTGAGAGCCTGGCAGAGGTTGCCCAGGGAGGTGGTGGAAGCCTCATGCCTGGAGGTTTTTGCAGCCAGGCTGGATGTGGCTGTGAGCAACCTGCTGTGGTGTGAGGTGTCCCTGCCCATGGCAGGGGGTTGGGACTGGCTGAGCCTTGGGGTCCCTTCCAACCCCGTCTGAATCGATTCCATGACTCCAGTGGGCAGCCTGCTGCAGCGGCTCCCCACCCGCCGGGGAGCGCCCGGTTCGCGCTGCCCGCAGCCCTGCAGCTCACCGCTTGGCCACTAGGTGGCGATCTTTCATCTCGGAGCGCTCGAACCAGACGTGCGCGTAGCCCTTGACCGCGGCCCTTTGCATCACCCCCAAGAGGCCGCCGTGCACCTGCCCCACCTGCCGGCGGAAGAAGGAACAGCAGCAATGAGACACAGGAGCAGGGGGAGACGGCATGGAGGTCAGCAAGGGCAAGGGGAGAGTCTGGCAGCTGGGGAAGAACAATCTCGTGGAGCAGGACAGGCTGGAGACTGAGCTGCTGGAGAGCAGTGAAGGGGACAAGGAGCTGGGGGTGCTGGTGGGTGGGAGATTGACCCTGAGCCAGCAATGTGCTCTGGGGGCCAAGGAGGCCAAGGGCAGCCTGGGGTGCATCAGAAGGGCTGTGGGGAGGAGGTCAGAGAGGTTCTCCTGCCCCTCTCTGCTCTGCCCTGCTGAGGCCACAGCTGGAATCTTGTGTCCAGTTCCAGAAGGACCTCAGGGAACTGCTTGAGAGAGACCAGCACAGAGCCCCAGAGCTGCTGCAGGCAGTGGAACATCTTCCTCAGGAGGAGAGCCTGAGGGAGCTGAGGGCTCTGGAGCTTGGAGAGGAGGAGCCTGAGGGGGAGCTGAGTGCTGGGGATGAAGATGTGCAGGGGGAGTGCCCAGAGGCTGGAGCCAGGCTCTGCTGGGTGCTGCCCAATGCCAGCACAAGGGGCAGTGGTGGAAGCTGAGGCAGAGGAAGCTCCATGGAAACAGGAGGAGAAATTTTTCCCCTGTGAGGGTGCCAGAGCCCTGGAGCAGGCTGCCCAGGGGGGTTGTGGAGTCTCCTTCTCTGGAGATATTCAAACCCCACCTGGATGTGTTCCTGTGTGCCCTGCCCTGGGTGCCCCTGCTCTGGCAGGGGGTTGGACTGGGTGAGCTTTGGAGGTCCCTTCCAGCCCCTAACCTTCTGTGATTCTGTGAAGCAGAGCTTCCTCTCCATCTCCCTCCAAAAAAAGCAACCAAAACTTCCCACACACACCCAGGAGACTGCAGGGTGACACCAAAACAATGCAGAGCCATTCACTTCAGAGTGGGGTGGCTTGGGAGGCACCTTGAAGACCACCCAGTTCCACCCCCCCTGCCATGGGCAGGGACACCTCCCACTAGCCCAGCTTGCTCTAAGTGCTTCCATTCTGAAGCACAGCTGAAGGACTTCAGCAGCTGAAGAGCCTGGCATTGACACTGCCAGGACAGCTTTACCAGCACAGAGCTTACAGATCAACAACTTCTGCTGCTCCCCTGCAATGAGTGCTGAAACTGGAGCAGATTTGGACTGCAGATGAGGAAGGAAGTCTTGAGGGTGAGGGTGGGGAGAGACTGGCACAGTTGCCCAGAGAGACTGTGGCTGCCCCCTCCCTGGAGTTATTCCAGGCCAGGCTGGATGAGGCCTTGAGCAGCCTGGGCTGGTAGGAGGTGTCCCTGCCCATGGCAGGGGGTTGGCACTGGATGGCCTTGAAGGTCCCTCCCAAGCCCAACCATTTTCTGACACTTTGCAGGCTGTGTTCCACTGCTGGCATAGGTGGGGACACAACCAATGGTGGCCTGAAGGTCACTTTTTTGACCCCTGTTGTCATGTTTTAAGTCCCAATGCAATCCTTTCCCTGCTGTCCAAGTGTCCTTTCCTTGAGGAGCTGCAGGGGCTGCAGTGCCAAGTGAGAGCTGCTCTGAGGTCCAACTGAAGCCTTTCTATGAAATCAGCATCTCTACTGTGAAAGTTACAACACTGAACTCCACAACCCACCCCCCCAAGCCCTGTCTGGGGGTGTGTGTGTCTCTCTCCCCCTCGGGCCCCATGGATCCCCTCCTACCATGGCATAGCAGTTGTCGCTGGTCAGGATGATGGCATCGATGGGCGACGTGTGGTTGGCAACACAGATCCCTCCTTTCTGAGGCCTGTTCTCCCTGCAAGGACACCACTCCTGGTTAGGCCATCAGGGCCCCCAGCATACCAGGGGCAGGAGCCAGCTGAGCCACCTCCAGCAGGCTGCTCACTCACTTGTTGTGGAAATGGATGGTACCAGAGAGAGCTCTGACCAGGATGCGGCAGCAGGTCAGGTGGATCAGTTCACTCAGGTAGCTTTTCACCCTGAAAGAAACCACAGGCACCTTGGGCAGCACCTGGGCAGCACTTGGGCACCCCCCTGGGCACCCCAGCAATGCTGCCCAGCCAAATCAACATGACCCAAGTCTCGAATTTCCCTGCTGCCCTGGGGAACAGAGGAACATTCCAGCTCCGTCACTCACTTGCTGCAGCAGCTCAGCCAAGCCATGGCACAGCCTTGGCCTCACCTAGGCAGGGCCCGAGCAGGGAAGATGACACTGAATTGGGTGGCAGTGTTGATCAGCTGGAGGGGAGGAAGGCTCTGCAGAGGGACCTGGCCAGGCTGCAGCCATGGCTGAGCTCAGCTGCAGGAGGCTCAACAAGGCCAAGGGCTGGGTCCTGAACTTGGGGCACAACAACCCCAGGAAGGCTCCAGGCTGGGGGCAGAGTGGCTGGAAAGTGCCCAGCAGGGAAAGGCCTGGGGGTGCTGGGTGGCAGCAGCTGGAGAGGAGCCAGGGGGTGGCCAGGGGGGCAAGAAGGGCAGCAGCAGCCTGGGCTGGAGCAGCAATGGTGTGGGCAGCAGGAGCAGGGCAGGGATTGTCCCCCTGGGCTCAGCACTGGGGAGGCCACAGCTTGAGTGCTGCCTTCAGTTTTGGGGCCCTGAGTGCAAGAAGAACATTGAGGAGCTGGAGCAGGGCCAGAGAAGGGCAAGAAAGGTGGGGAAGGGTGTGGAGAAGAGGGCTGGGGAGGAGCAGCTGAGGGAGCTGGGGGTGTTTGGTGTGGAGAAGAGGAGGCTGAGCTCAGGGAGACCTCATTGCTCTCTGCAGCTCCTGAGAGGAGGCTGCAGCCAGGTGGGACTTGGGCCCTGCTCCTTAGTCTCAGGTGACAGAGAGGCAATGTCCTGAAATTGTGCCAGGGGAGGATTAGGTTGGAGAGGAAGAAAAATTTCTTTGCTGCCAGAGTGGTCAGGGATTGGCAGAGGCTGCCCAGGGAGGTGGTGGAGTCCCCATGACTGGAGGTGTTCCAGCAACCTATGGCCATGGCACTTGGGGCCATGGTTTGGTGGCCATGGTGGGGTTGGGTTGCTGGTGGGACAGGATCTCAGAGTTCTCTTCCAACCCCAGCAGTTCAGTGATTCCAAGGCTGCCATCTCCTCAGCAGGTCCTTTTCATCCCAGCACTGCTCTCTCCCCTGCAATGCTCCCTTTGAGTCCCAGCAAGAGGAGCCCATGAGGAAACAGCACCCTTGGTGCCAACCTGGCAGGAAGCCTTCCTCAGCCCACCTTCAAAATGCCACAGCCTTGTGTGGAGTGGACAATCACCACCCCTGGAGCATCTGCCCAGTCCTAACCTTGAGCTGCCTGCCCAGACGCCCCTTGGCAAGCTCACCCCACCCCCCAGGCAGTACTCACCTGCTGTTTGGCAGCTGTCCCAACACTGTTGTGCCCACAATCACTGACATGATCCCAATGGAAGCAAGGGTAAAGCTGCAGGCAGAAAGAGACCAAAATTCAATCCAAAGAAGTCACTTTGCTCATTTGGATGTCACTCTGCCCTCTGGACTGGCAAGGGACCACAGGAATCAGCCTCTGCTCAGATGCCTGAGGTCCACTGCTCCCCAACACACTCCTCCAAGTCTTGGTCTAGGCAAAGATTCAACAAATAATGCCAGGGACTTGGCCCAGCTTACATCTCTGCCCGCTGGAGAGGGTCCAGAGGAGGCCACCAAGATGATCAGAGGCTGGAGAAGCTCTGCTGTGGGGACAGGCTGGGAGAGTTGGGGCTGTTCAACCTGGAGAGGAGAAGGCTGCAGCGAGACCGCAGAGCAGCCTGCCAGGACCTGAAGGGGCTCCAGGAGAGCTGGGGAGGGACAGGCTGAGGGACAATGGCTTTGAGCTGGGAGAGGGGAGAGTGAGAGTGGAGATGAGGAAGAAATTGTTTCAAGTGAGGGTGGAGAGAGACTGGCACAGGTTGCCCAGGGAGGCTGTGGCTGCCTCCTGCCTGGAGGTGTTGAGGGCCAGGCTGGATGAGGCCTTGAGCAAGCTGTGCTGGTGGGAGGTGTCCCTGCACATGGCAGGGGGTGGGCACTGGATGGTCTCTGAGGTCCAACCTGTAAGCTGCCACTGAGCCACATCTGCCAAGACCAAAGTGTCCTCCACAGCTTCTTGACTGCTCTCAGGAGAGCCTAAACCAGTTTCAACATCCTGCAAGCTGCTGGTGCAGCTCTGGGGGTTGAGGCTGAGCTGGCCCTGTGCCAGCAGCCTCCTGAGGGGTGGGCAGAGGCTGGCAGCACACTCACCGCAGGGGCAGCAGCAGGCAGTAGCGCACCAGCACCCCCAGCCCCCACAGCAAGCTCAGCCGCACGTTCACGTAGTGGAAGTTGACGTTGGTCCTGGTGAGGAGGTTCCAGGAGACCAACTCCTCAGAGGAAAACCTCTGGGTGACCTCATCCTCCACGATGGCCTCAAAGCCCTTTCTGCAGAAGTAGAAGATGTCGGAGAACTCAAAGTCCGCCTGCCGCAGCCGCGCAATCTCCTTCTCCATGGGGGTCTCCACCCTTTGGATGATGCCTGCAAGGGGGAAGGGGAACCAGGTCAGGGAGGCCTTCTGCACAGCAGCTCACCCTCCCAGGCACCCCTCTGGGAACCATCTCCTGCCAGAGTCCCTCCTCTGAGAGGAGGCTGGCAGAGGGGCAGTGGAACGCAGCCTGCACTGCAGCGGTCAGGTCCAGCTCCCCTTCCTCCCATGGGCTCCTGGACCCCCTGAGCCAGCCTGGCCAGGACCCTCTGCAGCGTCCTCCTCCCCTCCAGGGATCCACACTGCCTCCCAGCTTGGTGTCAGCCACAAATTTATCAACACTGGACTGGATCCCCTCTGCCAGGCTGCTCTCCAGCCACTCACCCCCAGCCTGCAGCACTGCATGGGGTTAGTGTGGCCCAAGAGCAGGACCTTGCCCTTGGCCTTCTCGAGCCTCAGCCCACAGACCCAGCCTGGCCAGGTCCCCCTGCAGCATCCTCCTACCTTCCAGGAGATCCACAACTCCCTCCCAACTTGGTGTCAGCCACAATGCCCCCATCCAGGTCATCCATAAAGATGTTTAATAGACCTGGGCCCAGGACTGATCCATGGGGACACCACTGGGCACCAACTGGCTGTGGCACCATTCCCAACCACTCTCTGTGCCCAGGCACCCAGACAGTTTTTAACCCAGCCAAGGGTGCACCTGACACCTCCTGCCAGAGCCTCTCCTCTGGGAGAAGGGTGGCAGAGAGGCAGTGGAACACAGCCTGAGCTTTAGCAGCCAGGTCCAGCTCCCCTCCTCCCATGGGCTCCTGGAGCAGCAGAGGAGGTTCTGGTGCCTGCTGCAGGTGCAGCCAGGAGGCCACCCTGTGCCACACTGCACAAGTCCTCAGCTCAGCTGCTTGACCCAAGACCACCTTCTGTTTCCTGAACACACCACATCAGCCCTCAGATGCTCCCTCCCCTTCTGCTCCCCTTCAGTCTCCCCTGTGGAGGTTTCCCTGCCCCTGAGGCCCATCCCTTGTCAGGCCTTCAGCTGTGCCATGCTCTGCTGCCAGCTGCCAACAGCCAGAGCCCCAGAGTTCTGCAGGGACCAGCCTGGAACCAAACACCTGCCTCCCTTCACAGTATCATGGAATCATTTGGGTTGGGAAAGCCTTTTGAGCTCATCCAGACCAACCATTCTCTGCCTCTGCCCAGGCTGGGGCTGAGCCATGGCCCTCAGCACCACAGCTCTGCCTCTTGCAAACACCTCCAGGGATGGGCATTCAACCATCTCCCGGAGCAGCCTGGGCCAGGCTCTGAGAACCCTTTCAGTCAAAAAGTTTCTTCTCATCTCCAACCTAAACCTCCCCTGGGGTAACCTGAGGCCATTTCCTCTCCTCCTATCACTCATTCCTAGGGAGCAGAGCCCAGGCCCCACCTGGCTGCAGCCTCCTCTCAGGGAGCTGCAGAGAGCAATGAGGTCTCCCTGAGCTCAGCCTCCTCTTCTCCACACCAAACACCCCCAGCTCCCTCAGCTGCTCCTCCCCAGCCCTCTTCTCCACACCCTTCCCCACCTTTCTTGCCCTTCTCTGGCCCTGCTCCAGCTCCTCAATGTTCTTCTTGCACTCAGGGCCCCAAAACTGAAGCCAGCACTGAGTGCTGAGCCCAAGGGGACAATCCCTGCCCTGCTCCTGCTGCCCACACCATTGCTGCTCCAGGCCTAACCCTCAGCCTCCTCTTCTCCACACTGAGCACCCCCACCTCCCTCAGCTGCCCCTGCCCATCCTTGCAGCAGCAGATGTGACCACCCTGGACTGGGCAGCACTAAGGTGATGTCCCCTCTGTCATGTCCTCTCATCTTCCATCCTCAAGGACTCTAAGCTCTTTGGGGACCGTTTTTGCTCTGCCTGGGAGCAGGGGAATCTTGCCCTTGCCATGCCCCTGCCACACTCCCTCCCATCCTCACCCACCCCCTGGCTGGTCAGGCAGAGGTGCCTGTGTCGGTGTGAGCTGAAATTCCCCCCCACCAACAATAACCAGGCTAGCCCAGTCTGGAAGCAAATGAAGGCTGTATTTACAAGCAGAGTCTAAAATCTACAATGAAATGCAATGAATATGTACAAATACACAAAATTCACGACATTCACAAATATATACAATCAACAGAAAAGCACAACCGATCTCCCTTTGCTTCCCCCCAAGGGGACCCTCCCAAAGGGGCCTCCCTCTCCCAGGAGCTTCCCCCCCAGACCCCCCTGGACAGAGAAGCAGAGTTAGTTAAGCAAAAAGTTGTTAACTTAGCTGCCAAGGTCAGTGTGTTATCTTCAGCCAGAAGAGAAGAAGAAACAGCAGCCAGACAGCCCAGCAACTGCCCCCACTGCCGAACGCAGAATGCCGAATGCCTACTTTGTTTTGGGTAATAGTTCTTAAACATTTCTATCTATCCAATGGAAGTGTTTAGAACAATCGTTATTTTGCTTTCTTACACCCAATAGTGACTTATTTACATTCTTTCACTTTCTCTGTTCTGAACTTTGCAAGGAAAAATTAAAAAGACAGTTTCAAACCATCACAGTGCCTCACATTCCTCCACCACCCTACACACAGTTACCTTTACCCTGCTGGAGTTATCTGCTCTGCAGTTCCTTATCAGAGGGAACTTCTCCTCCCTCAGCAAACACTTGTGCCACACAGCTGGGCCTCAGCCTTCCCATGCTCTGTCACCTCAGGGGATGATAACTCATCCTGCACTGCTAGACCTGCACCTGCTCCTCCACAACTTCCACCTGCATGCAGGGTCCCAGGGCAGCCAGCAGCTCCCAGGAGCCAGAGAGCACAGCTTGGCACTGCAGCCCCCGCAGCTCCTCAAGGAAAGGATACTTGGACAGCAGGGAAAGGATTGCATTGGGACTTAAAGCATCACAACAGGGATCAAAAAAGTGACCTTCAGGCCACCATTGGTTGTGCAGCCCCACCCATGCCAGCAGTGGAACACAGCCTGCAAAGTGTCAGACAGTGGTTGGGCTTGGAAGGGACCTTCAAGGCCATCCAGTGCCAACCCCCTGCCATGGGCAGGGACACCTCCCACCAGCCCAGGCTGCTCAAGGCCTCATCCAGCCTGGCCTGGAACACCTCCAGGCAGGGGACATCCACAGCCTCTCTGGGCAAGCTGTGCCAGCCTCTCCCCACCCTCCTGGGCAGGAATGGCTTCCTCAGGTCTCATCTCAATCCAGCTTCTTCCCTTTTGACACCATTGTCCCTCATCCTGTCACTCCTGGCCCTTGTCAAAAGTCCCTCCCCAGATCTCCTGGAGCCCCTCCAAGGATGGAGCCACAACCGCCTCCCTGGGCAACCTGTTGCAGCTTCCTGGGGCAGAACTTGTTCCTCACATCCAACCTCAATCTGCTCTGCTCTCATTTCAAACCATTCCCTGCTGCAGGCCTTTGGCAACAGTCCCTCTGCAGCTTTCTTGGAGCCCTTTCAGCTACTGGGAGGCTGCTCTGAGGTCTGCCTGCAGCCGTCTCTTCTCCAGGCTAAACAGCCCCAACTCTCCCAGCCTGGCCCCACAGCAGAGCTTCTCCAGCCTCTGATCATCCTCATGGCCTTCTCTGGACCCTCTCCAACAGTTCCATTTCCTTGTGCTGGAGGCTCCAGAGCTGCCCCAGCCCTGCAGGTGAGGTCTGAGCAGAGCAGAGGGGCAGAATCCCCTCCCTGCCCCTGCTGCCCACCCTGCTGGGGCTCAGCCCAGCACAGGGTTGGCTCCTGGGCTGCCAGCTCACATTGCTGGCTCCTGCTGAGCTGCTCCTCACCCAGCACCCCCAGGCCCTTCTCCTCAGCACTGCTCTCTGCCCATTCCCCACCCAGCCTGGATTGGTGCTTGGCATTGCCCTGCCCCAGCTGCAGGACCTTGCCCTTGGCCTTGTGGAGCTTCATGAGGTTGGCTTGGGGCCAGCTCTGCAGCCTGTCCAGGACCCTCTGGATGGATCCTTCCCTCCAGAGTGTCACCACCCAGCTTGGTGTCACTGGCAATCTGCTGAGGCTGCCTCCATCCCACTGCCCCTCTCACCAAGGGAGATGCTGAACAGCACTGGTCCCAGTAGCCACCCCTGAGGCCACCACTGCTGTCCACCTAGACATGGAACCATTGACTGCTACTCTTTGAGTGCAACCATCCAATCCCTTCCACACTGAGTGCTCCTGTCCACTCCATCTCCTCCCTGCATGACCTCAGGCCATGTTTACTGCCTGCCACTGATGCTGCAGGCAGTGGAGGGCACTCAGAGCAGGTCCTGAACCTACAGCCCTCAGTCACACAAGGGGGGGACAGGCACATGAAGCTCACTGAACATCAGCTACTAGCCAGGTCCTCTCTCTTGACCTTTTTCTAGAAAAGGAAAAAAAGTGTGCCCAGGAGCTGAGATGCATGGGAAGATGAGCTCCTACTGCACAGCTCCAGCAGCCCAGCTGAAATTCCTGTCCTCTCCCTGTGAGCTGCTGGGACACCATCCCCTCCACAGGCAGCAAGAGCATACCTTGCTGCATCATCACTGACAGCCTGGGAAACAGAGACAGCTGGGCACTGACATCTGCAAGACTCCCTCACCTTGCCTTCCCCCACCCAAAACACAGCCCCACACCTCTCAGGACACTGCTGAGTGAGGCAGGAAGGGCTTTTGCTCAGCCACTTCAGTCAGCAACTAAAAGCCAAGCTCAACCTGTTCTAAGAGCTGCAGTTGAGTATCACAGGTGCTGGCAGCTGGATCTGCTGCCATCATAGCCGATGTGGCAGTTTAGGCTGGGTGCCCCCTGCCACTGCTGCATGAGATACACCTCTGGTGTCCTGGGTGCCCACCCACAGGGGTGGACACAGGAAACGGCGTATTTCTACCCATAAATCCTGCACCCTATAAGGCCATCTGCAAAGTCATCCTCTTCCTCTTTCTTCCCTCTCTGCTCCCACGGGAGATGTCCTCTCTTATCGGGTAATGCCCGGGGAGTATCCTCAAGGACTCTTAGGCCTGACTAGGCCTAATGCCAGGAGGAGAATGGAGGGGGGGCAGTCTCAGACCTGGCCAGCCTGAGACTTGCCTAGCAGTGGGAGGGGGAAGAAAGAGCCCTGGGGGTTTGGGTTTACCCTCAGGTGGGAAGAAGGGAAGGATTGGGAAGCTTTGGGAATTATGTAACAGGCTCTGTATGCTTTGGGATACTCTTTGTCACTATGCTTTGTAGTTTGTAGTTCTCTGTAGCTTCACCAATTGCTTTTCCATTTAAACTTTCCATCACTCTCCAATCCGTTTGTGTGAGTCTCATTCTTTTGTCCCTTTCGGGGCAAGAGAGGATCTGTGTCTGGCCCCAAACCAGCACAGCCTCTGTCATGCATGATCCAGAGAAGGGCAAGGAAGGTGCTGAAGGGTCTGGAGAACAGCTCTGGGGAGGAGTGGCTGAGGGAAGTGGAGAAGGAGGCTGAGCTCAGGGAGACCTCATTGCTCTCTACAGCTCCCTGAGAGGAGGCTGCAGCCAGGTGGGGCTTGGGCTCTCCTCTCAAGTAAGATGTGGCAAGATGAGAGGAAATGGCCTCAAGCTGTCCCAGAGGGGGTTTAGGTTGGACATCAGAAGAAACTTCTTCCCTGAAAGGGTTCTCAAGGCCTGTCCCAGGGTTGAATGCCCATCCCTGGAGGTGTTTGCAAGAGGCAGAGCTGTGGTGCTGAGGGCCATGGCTCAGCCCCAGCCTGGGCAGAGGCAGAGAAGGGTTGGAGTGGCTGAGCTCAAAGGACTTCTCCACCCAAAACCATCCTGTGATTCCCTCACACAACACCAGTGGTCAGGATGTGGCTGAGGATGCTCCTCTGGAGATGAGGCACCACCAGCTCAGCCCGCACTCCCCCCTCACACTGCCAGGAGCTCTGAGGGTCACTCAGGTCACAGCTGTCTGCTGGCTGGCACCTGGGCCTGATTCCAGCTGTGCTGACCCTGCTGTCAGGGCCCAGCCAACCAACTGAGACCAAGACAGTCCTGGGCCAGGAGAAACCCAAGGCCTGGCTGCAAAGCCCTGCTCAGCCTTCTCTCCTCTCCTGGGCACACTCAGGCTGCTCTCACTGCCCTGAGAGCTCCCAGGTCTGGCAGCCAGCTGACCTAGAGGAGGCCACCACAGCACAAGCTAAGGGACAGCAAAAGAATTCATTTCCAAACTGGGCTAAAGGAGGACTGATGAAGCAAGTCTTCAGCTGTCCTCTGCAGACACTGAATGCAAGAAGTTCATCTGGCAAGCAGCCAGCTCACTCCAGGGGGCAAATGGTGGGCAAAGGGAATGAGGAGAACACCACAGACTTGCAGCCAGAGCCCTACAGCTGGGGGCAGAGAAGGGGCAATGCTCATTGGACATTCAGATCCCCTCAGGGACCATCTGCTGCTGCCAGGACTGAGGCAGTTGGGCAGCAGCCCTGTGAGTAGTGACCCAAAGACAAGATTTCAAGAGCAAAAGATCAAGCTCCTGCTCCAGCTCCAGCATAGCTCCTCTCCTATCAGGACAGACTGAGAGGTGGGAATATTCAGTCTGGAGAGGAGAAGGCTCCCACGAGACCTTTGCAGCCTTCCAGGACCTGAAGGGGACTCCAAGAAAGCTGGGGAGGGACTTTGGAGGGGGTGAGGGAGGGATAGGAGTGGGGGGGATGGAGCAAAAGTAGAAGTGGGGAGATTGAGATTGGATGTGAGGAAAAGTTGTTGGCCAGGAGGGTGGTGAGAGCCTGGCAGAGGTTGCCCAGGGAGGTGGTGGAAGCCTCATCCCTGGAGGTTTTTGCAGCCAGGCTGGATGTGGCTGTGAGCAACCTGCTGTGGTGTGAGGTGTCCCTGCCCACGACAGGGGTTGGGACTGGCTGAGCCTTGAGGTCCCTTCCAACCCTGACAGTTCCATGATTTCCCTCAGCATCCAGCTCCACTTTTTGGTGTTACTGCAATCCCCTCAGCCCCTCACCCAGCAGAAGGCAGTGCCAGAGGCAGAGCACTTTGCAGGAAGAGCTCTGCTGCAGCAGCATTGCAACACTGTCTGGTGGAGTGAGCTGCCAAGCACCCAACCTCTTCTCCAGTTCTCACACACTCCTCCAGCTTCTCCATTCCAGAAGCACTCAGCTCTGCTTTAGACCACAGGGTTTAGCAACCTGCCCTTCCCCCAGGCTCTCACCATTAGCAGCAGGACTCTTGGGCTTCTCTGGTCGTGGCTTTGGGCCCCCTTTCTCTGCACTGATGGTGGCCCACTGTGGAGAGAAAGGAAAGGTGAATGGCACAGCCTGGGAGGGAGTCCCCTAGAGAGATTCACCTGCAGCAGCAGCTCAGGACAGAGCTCTGCACCACAGGCTCCCCACATACCCTCCTTGGATCACAGAATCACAGAATGGTTGAGGTAGGAAGGGAGCTCAGAGCTCATCTGCTCCAACCCCTGCCATGCCCAGGGACACCTCCCACCAGCACAGCTTGCTCAGGGCCTCATCCAGCCTGGCCCTGAACTCCTCCAGGCAGGAAGCAGCCACAGTCTCCCTGGGCAACCTGTGCCAGTCTCTCCCCACCCTCCTACTGAAGAACTTCTTCCTCAGCTCCACTCTAATCCTGCTCTGCCTCAGCTTCAAACCATTCCCCTTGGCCTGGCTCAGACACCCTCAGGAGAATTCTCTCTGCAGCCTTTCTGAGGATCCCTTCAGGTCCTGGCAGGCAGCTCTGAGGTCCCCCTGGAGCCTTCTCCTCTCCAGGCTGCACACCCCCAGCTCCCTCAGCCTGGTCTCACAGCAGAGCTGCTCCAGCCCTTGGAGCATTTTGTGGCCTCCTCTGGACTCTCTCCAGCAGCTCTGTGTCCTCCTTCTGCAGGGGACAGCAGAGCTGGAGGCAGGATTGGAGGTGAGGTCTGAGCAGAGGGCAGAATCCCCTGTCCTGCTCTGCTGCCCACACTCCTATGACTGCAGCCCAGGATGCCACTGGCCTGGGCTGCATGAGGGCACTGCTGGCTCAGGGTGAGCTTCTCATCAGTCAGTACACCCAAGCTGTGTCCACAAAGGCACATAGAGACCCTCTGAAGGAACACTGCCTCAGATACATTTAATGATAAATCCCTCACCCAACGCTACCTAACTGCCTGCCACTCCTTGGAGAGCCACCCTGGGCACAGGCTCACAGAAGTTAGGGGTTGGAAGGGACCTCTGGAGATCTTCCAGTCCAACCCACCCTGCCAGAGCAGGACCAGAGAATGCAGCACAGGGCACACAGGAACACATCCAGACAGGGCTGCAAAGGCTCCAGAGGAGGAGACTCCACAACCTCTCTGGGCAGCCTGCTCCAGGGCTCTGGCACCCTCCCAGTGCAGAAGTTCCTCCTCCTGCTGAGCTGGAACCTCCTGTGCTGCAGTTTCCATCCCTTGCCCCTTGGCCTAGCCCAGGGCACAGTGAGCAGAGGCTGTCCCTGTCCCTTCCTTCCTGCCCCCCAGCCCTCAGCTCTTGAGAGACATTGAGCAGATCCCTCTCAGCCTTCTCCTCTCCACACTAACCACCCCCAGGGCTCTCAGCCTCTCCTCCCCAGGCAGTGCTCCAGGCCCTTCAGCATCCTTGCAGCCCTCCCTTGGCCTCTCTCCAGCAGATCCCTCCTGACCTGGGGAGCCCAGCACTGGATGCAATATTCCAGGGGAGGTCTGAGCAGGGCAGAGCAGAGGGGGAGGAGAACCTCCCTGGCTCTGCTGCCCACACTCTGCTGAATGCCCCTCAGGACCCCCTTGGCCTTCTTGCCCCCCAGGGCACATTGCTGTGCCCTGCAGAACTTGCTGCCCACCAGCACTGCCAGCTCCTTCTCCTTGGGGCTGCTCTCCAGCAGATCCCCTCCCAAGCTGTCCTGCTGCAGTTTATTCTTCCTGCCCAGCTGCAGGACTCTGCACTTCTCCTCCACAGACACTTCAGCTGCAGCCCCTAAAAGCCTGCAGGGCCTCTCCACCAGCCACAGAGCCATGGCCAGATGGAGGCAAGAGACACAAAAGGCCCTGAGCAGATAGCACAAGTTCAGAGCCAGCAGACATCACAGCTGGGCCTTTTGTGTAGCTTTTGTGTCACCATCCTGAAGACAATAAGAAGTCCTCTCTGGGTGAAGTCAAACTGGGACCTGCACACAACTACTACTGGAAAAGCCCAGAGCAGCACCAGCAGTGATGGACAGTCCCAGCTCAACCCAGCCTCAGCCCACAGAGGACTGCACCCTGGATTTTCCCAAACTCAACCAAAGGGACATTTCCTTGGCTCTGAACTGCTCCTCCTTTCCTGGCATTTTAGAGCTCTCCTGAGAGCAGAGAATCATAAATTGGTTTGGGTTGGAAGGGACCCTCCAAGGTCATCTTGTCCAAGCCCCTGCCATGGGTAGGGACACCTCCCACCAGCACAGCTTGCTCAGGGCCTCATCCAGCCTGGCCCTCAACACCTCCAGGCAGGAGGCAGCCACAGCCTCCCTGGGCAACCTGTGCCAGTCTCTCCCCACCCTCACTTGAAACAATTTCTTCCTCATCTCCACTCTCACTCTCCCCTCTCCCAGCTCAAAGCCATTGTCCCTCAGCCTGTCCCTGCCAGCCCTTGTCCAAAGTCTCTCCCCAACTCTCCTGGAGCCCCTTCAGGTCCTGGCAGGCTGCTCTGAGGTCTGCCTGGAGCCTTCTCTTCTCCAGCCTGAACAGCCCCAACTCTCCCAGCCTGGCCCCACAGCAGAGCTGCTCCAGATCACACCACTGACTCCAGTGCCCAGTGTTTTGATGCCCTTGCCCTGCCCAAGGGGAATACCAGCAGCTCCCTGGGGTTTCCCTGCCCTTTACTGCTGGGTGAGCTGGGAGGATGAGACACATACCTGCTGAATGCAGCTCTGCTCTCCAACCAGCCACAAAGCTTCCCAGCAGCTCTGCACAGCTCCAGTGGCAGCTCCAGAGTGGCACCAGGACTCCCCCTCCTTTCCAGGTTAACCTCTTCCCACGCCCTTGACCTTCAGCTCAGTCCCACACAGCCCTGCTACCTCCTGCCCCAGACCTCATGCTCACTGGGTTAATGATTACACCCCAGGGGCCACCCCTAAAGCCCTTCTGGCTTCAACCTTTCCTTCCTCTGTGTGGCAGTCAAGGGACAGAAAGCTGAGACCCAGAGGGCTGAGTTTGGGGGTCCCCATGATGCACATTAATTGCACCCCAGGAGACCTAGCACTGGGTGTAGGAATGCTATGGAGTGGCCACCTCCAAGAGATAAGAGAGCTCCTCTCAGGTGAGCAGGGCACCTCCTGGTCAAACCTCAACAGCTTATGCAGTCCTAAATTGTTTGAGTTGGAAAAGGCCTCCAAGATCATCCAGTCCAACCCAATCCCACCATGGCCACCAAACCATGGCCCCAGGTGCCATGGCCACAGCTTCCTGGAACACCTCCAGTCATGGGGACTCCACCACCTCCCTGGGCAGCCTCTGCCAATCCCTGACCACTCTGGCAGCAAAGAAATTCTTCCTCAGCTCCAACATAACCCTCCCCTGGTGCAATTTCAGGACATTTCCTCTGCTTCTATCATCTGAGACTGGGAAGCAGAGCCCAAGCCCCACCTGGCTGCAGCCTCCTCTCAGGGAGCTGCAGAGAGCAATGAGGTCTCCCTGAGCTCAGCCTCCTCTTCTCCACACCAAACACCCCCAGCTCCCTCAGCTGCTCCTCCCCAGCCCTCTTCTCCACACCCTTCCCCACCTTTCTTGCCCTTCTCTGGCCCTGCTCCAGCTCCTCAAGGTCCTTCTTGCACTCAGGGCCCCAAAACTGAAGCCAGCACTCAAGCTGTGGCCTCCCCAGTGCTGAGCCCAGGGGGACAATCCCTGCCCTGCTCCTGCTGCCCACACCATTGCTGCTCCAGCCCAGGCTGCTGCTGCCCTTCTTGCCCCCCTGGCCACCCCCTGGCTCCTCTCCAGCTGCTGCCACCCAGCACCCCCAGGCCTTTCCCTGCTGGGCACTTTCCAGCCACTCTGCCCCCAGCCTGGAGCCTTCCTGGGCTTGTTGTGTCCCAAGTTCAGGACCCAGCCCTTGGCCTTGTTGAGCCTTCTGCAGCTGAGCTCAGCCATGGCTGCAGCCTGGCCAGGTCCCTCTGCAGAGCCTTCCTCCCCTCCAGCTGATCAACTCTGCCACCCAGCTGGGTGCCAGCTGCAGAGCTGGTGAGGGTGCCTCAGTGCCCTGCACAGATCATTGATGAAGCTGTTCAAGAGAACTGGCTCCAGCCCTGAGCCCTGGGGAGCACCACTGGTGGCAGGAGGCACCAGAACCAAAAAGGGAAGCAAGCAGGGGACAGATGCTTCACTCCAGGGCCTGCCTTTGCTGCTCAGGGTGGGAGCTGGCTGCTGCTGTGCCCTGCTCCTGCAGTTCATGGCAGGCAGAGGCAAAAAGGCTGAGCCCCAGCAGAAGCCATGAGGAGCAAGCTGTTGAGCAATGTCTCTGTAAAGCCCAACAGCTTGCACCATCCCTGCTGCTCTGCAGGGCCTTCTGCCCTTCACCATGCAGAGGAGGCTGTGGGCACTTCCCAGGGCAGGCACCAACTGCAGGGGCACAGAATCACAGAATGTTAGGGGCTGGAAGGGACCTCCAGAGATCCTCCCGTCCAACCCCCTGCCAGAGCAGGGGCACCCAGGGCAGGGCACACAGGAACTCATCCAGGCAGGTCTTGAATATCTCCACAACCCCCCTGGGCAGCCTGCTCCAGGGCTCTGGCATCCTCACAGGGAAATCATTCTTCCTCCTGTTTCCATGGAACTTCCTGGGTCATGGAGCCCAGTGAAGTTTCTCCTGCTCAGATGGACCTCTCTACCCTCTTCAGAAGAGGACCTTCCTGCTTCCAAAGCAGGCTGACCTCTGCCCACAGCTTCATCCAACTCCAGATAACTGCAGCACCTCCCATCTAGGGCTGGGGTGGCTCAGGGGCAAAGAGGAAGGCTGGGGAGAACTCACAGAATGGTTTAGGTTGAAAGGGACCTTGAACATCTGCATTCCAACCCTTCACCTCCTCCTCGTGACTCCCCAGGCCAAGGGAGCACTGGCACAACCTTGACAGCAGCCTGGCAGCTCAGGCAAAGGTTGCACAGAGTGTGCCAGGGGACAGCTGGCTTCTGTTCCACAGCTCAAAAGCTGAAGCAGCTTTACTTCTCCTGCCAGATCTCCCAGGGGATCTAAGCATGCTCCATAAACCCCAGCAAGCGCCAGCCCCCCCAGGCTCCATGCCTGATCCCTGGGCACTCAAGAGGGGCAAAAAACCAGAGGCAAACCAGTTTTGAGTCCTCTGCCAGCCTTCTCCCCCCTGATCCATCAGATTCCCAGAATTTATCCATGCTTCAGCAGGTGCAGAGAAGGGCAAGAAAGGTGGGGAAGGGTGTGGAGAAGAGGGCTGGGGAGGAGCAGCTGAGGGAGCTGGGGGTGTTTGGTGTGGAGAAGAGGAGGCTGAGCTCAGGGAGACCTCATTGCTCTCTACAGCTCCTGAGAGGAGGCTGCAGCCAGGTGGGGCTTGGGCTCTGCTCCCTAGGAACAAGTGACAGGAGGAGAGGAAATGACCTCAAGCTGCCCCAGGGGAGTTTTAGGGTGGACATCAGAAGAAACTTTTTGACTGAAAGGGTTCTCAGAGCCTGGCCCAGGCTGCCCAGGGAGGTGGTTGAATGCCCATCCCTGGAGGTGTTTCAGGGAGGCAGAGCTGTGGTGCTGAGGGCCATGGCTCAGCCCCAGCCTGGGCAGAGGCAGAGAATGGTTGGACTTCAAGAGCTTTCCTACCCAAAGCCATTCTGATTCTGTACCTCCCCTTGCTCCCCTGACAGACACAGCTTTGCCTTTCCCCTGGTTCCTCACCTTTCCCCCACCTCTGCTCACTGTCTGATGACTCAGAGGAGAGAACCACTGACACTACAGAGCCTGCAGCACTCCATCCCTGGTGTTCCCCTGCTCCAAGGCACTGCCAGATCATGCTCAGAGCTCAAGGCTGAGCACTTCTCCTTGGAGGCTTTCCAAGCATCCAAGACTTCACAGCACCTCCCACACAGTGCCACAGCCAACACCTGCATGCCAGTGGCTGGGCTGGTTTGTGTCAGGAGGAGAGGAAAACACCTCCATGAGGGCAAAAGGGCCTCTGTGGCCTCCCAGGCCACCCTTCCCTTACTCTGCTGGGACATGAGAGTCCCTGCCTCCAAGCAGCTTTCCAAATTCCTCTGCTCAGGAGCTGCAGAGCAAGTCCTTCCTGGTGGACAGGTGTTCAAAGAACACCAGAGGCCAGCTCCACAGGATAGCAGCAACAAGGAGCTGAGCTGTTTCCTAACACCAGCTTCACACACCTGGAGCAGCTCTGAGTGTTGCTGCCACATTTTTAACCGATATTTGCTGCTCAGCAGCATCACAACCCCCCCAGCACTCACAGGCAATTTCAGATCAGAATTGGTGGCCAGAAAGATGGCACCTAATTAGTGCTGCAATGCCAGCAGGGGGTAACCTCCAGCTCTGCTGAGCCTTCCTTCAGACCATCACAGAGGGGTCAGGTTGGAAGAGATCCTCAAAGGTCATCAGGAATGAGCAGGGACACCTCCAAGTGGAGCAGTACTAAACTCTCAGAAACCTGGGGTCTGGCTTCATCCAGCCCAGGGATTTACTGAATTCACCATTCAGGGAACCACAGAATGGGTTGGAAGGGACCCTCCAAGGTCATCTTGTCCAACCCCCTGCCATGGGCAGGGACACCTCCCACCAGTACAGCTTGTTCAGGGCCTCATCCAGCCTGGTCCTGAACACCTCCAGGCAGGAAGCAGCCACAGCCTCCCTGGGCAACCTGTGCCAGTCTCTCCCCACCCTCACTTGAAACAATTTCTTCCTCATCTCCACTCTCACTCTCCCCTCTCCCAGTTCAAAGCATTGTCTCTTGTCCTGGCACTCCCAGCCCTTCTCCAAAGTCCCTCCCCAGCTCTCCTGGAGCCCCTTCTCAATCCTGTCCCCTCCAGCCCATCTGGTCACAGCCACCCCACAAGCCAGCCCCAGCCCTGCAGTCAAGGGTGAGGCACATCTCCAGGACATGCTGCTTGCTCCCATCTGAGCTGGGAAAGCTGCAGAGCTCTTTTCACTTCAGACCTCCATTTCTCTTCTGCTCAGCAGCCCTTGAAGGATCCCAATCACCCCAAGCCCTTCACCTGACACTGTGCTTCCCAGCAGTCAGCAAAGTTTCGCTTCAGAGAGCAGGGAGCTGGAGAGGACAGGGCCAAAGCTCCACGGTGACTCATCTGTTGAGTTTCACATTCTCTGCCCCACCCCTACAGCCAGTGCTGGTGTGGGGCATGGGCAGAAGCTGCAGCCTGGCATGGCTGGAGCAGGACTAGAGCTCATCCCACCTACCCTGCACAGCCACGGCCTCCAGTTTGACCACAGACACCAAAAGAGCCTCCTCCCCCCACAGCTATGGGATTCTGCAGGGACTGCTACTGACCCCAGAGGGATGTGTCACAGGAAAATGTCTTCACTGCCAGAGTGGTCAGGGGTTGGCACAAGGCTGCCCAGGGAGGTGGTGGAGTCCCCAGCCCTGGAGGTGTTCCAGAAACCTGGGGCCATGGCAGTTGGGGCCATGGTTTGGTGGCCATGGTGGTGGGCCTTGATGATACTAGAGGTCTTTTCCAACCAAACCAGTTGTATGATTCCATGATTCCAAACACCTATGACTGCATCTGTTCTGCACCCAGCAAAAGCAGCCCCCAAGAAATGCTTTCCTTGCTAACTGCAACCAGCACCCAAGAGCCTCCAGAGAAGACTGAGGTGGGAGGCAGGCAGCTTCTTCCAGCTCAAAGCCATCACCCCACATCCTGGCACTCCCAGCCCTTGTCCAAAGTCCCTGCCCAGCTCTCCTGGAACCCCTTGAGCTACTGGAAGGCTGCTCTGAGGTCTCTTTTTCAGGCTGAACAGCTCCAACTCTCCCACCTTGGCCCCATAGCAGAGCTTCTCCAGCCTCTAATCGTCTTGGTGGCCTCCTCTGGACCCTCTCCAACAGCTCCAGCTCCTTCTTGTGCTGGGGGCTCCAGAGCTGCCCCAGCACTGCAGGTGAGGCCTCAGCAGAGCAGAGGGGCAGAATCCCTTCTCTCCTCCAGTAGCCCCAGCTCCCTCAGCCTGTCCCCACAGCAGAGGTGCTCCATCCTCTGATCATCTTCATGGCCTTTTTATAGACCCTTAATGACCCAGCAGTGTTAATGACCATACCTGAAGCCTGCCTGCTCTGTTGCATTCCTCTGGCACCAGCACAGCTGCTGCTCCTCTGCTCTTTCTGCCCTTACCACATAGGAACAAGTACTCCACAGCTGCTGCTCACCTCCAGCACACAGCTCAGGGTCTGAAGCAACCACAACCCAACAAAAGAGCATCCTCAGCACTGCTGCCTGCACTCAGAAGCATGTGCCTGAGGCAGCCCAGCAGACACAAAAGGCTCTTGTGCATCAACTGATGTCCCTTGGCAGCATCCTCAGATAGTCCAAACACTTTGTTCCTAAAATGAGTTCTTCTCCCTCCCTTTTCCTGGACCACACTTGCAGCACTGGGAAAAAACTTTCTGCCCTGCTGAAACAAGGAGGCCGATTTATTGGCAGGAAAAAAACCCAGGCACAAGTCCAGCATCATCTTCAGCTTGCTCCATACTTCCTTAGAGTTGTGACCAAGAAGGGCAGCAGCAGCCTGGGCTGGAGCAGCAATGGTGTGGGCAGCAGGAGCAGGGCAGGGATTGTCCCCCTGGGCTCAGCACTGGGGAGGCCACAGCTTGAGTGCTGGCTTCAGTTTTGGGGCCCTGAGTGCAAGAAGAACCTTGAGGAGCTGGAGCAGGGCCAGAGAAGGGCAAGAAAGGTGGGGAAGGGTGTGGAGAAGAGGGCAGGGGAGGAGCAGCTGAGGGAGCTGGGGGTGTTTGGTGTGGAGAAGAGGAGGCTGAGCTCAGGGAGACCTCATTGCTCTCTGCAGCTCCCTGAGAGGAGGCTGCAGCCAGGTGGGGCTTGGGCTCTGCTCCCTAGGAACAAGTGACAGGAAGGAGCAGAAAAGGCTTCAGGTTGCCCCAAGCGAGGTTTAGGTTGGACAGGAGAAGAAAATTCTTCCCTGAAAGGATTCTCAAAGCCTGGTCCAGGCTGCCCAGGGAGGTGTTTGCAAGAGGCAGAGCTGTGGTGCTGAGGGCCATGGCTCAGCCCCAGCCTGGGCAGAGGCAGAGAAGGGTTGGAGTGGCTGAGCTCAAAGGGCTTCTCCACCCAAAACCATCCTGTGATTCTAGATGACAACTGAACCCCCCCCAGACTCATTCTCAGGTGCCTTTTTTCACCTGACATGACACTGGGCCAGCAGACAGACCACAGCTAACCACAGACACTCCATTTATCCAGTCCCTGGACTCTGGTGCTCAGCTTGCCAGACTTTGATTCCCACCACAGATCAGCTCTCACCAGGCACCTGACAGAGCCCTCCCACTCTGCCAACACCAGAGAACAGTTTGGCATTCAGCTGGGCTGCACAAATGGCCACCACATCCCAGAGGTCAGGTTGGAAGGGACCTCAGAGATCATCCAGTTCCAACCCCCTGCCACAGGCAGGGACACCTCCCACCAGCCCAGCTTGCTCAAGGCCTCATCCAAGCTGGTCCTGAACACCTCCTTCTCAGAAGCAGCATAATAATAACTCAAAGCAGCTCATCAGAGGAGCCCTTTCCAGTCACCACCAGCAATATGCCACCAGCTGCTTCTCCATTCTGCTGCCCAGGGCATTCTGAGTCAGCTCTTGTTGACACTAAGCAACAATGATTAATGGTGTAGAAAGGGGCCATGGAAATTGGGGTTAACCACAGGTGAAGGCACACCAGCCAAACAAAACTATCTCACTAGGCCATCTGGAAGGCTCCTTCAGGGCAGCCTGACCCTTCACCTCCTCAGCTCCTGCTGTTTTCCAGTAGTGGCAGCATCTTCTCTGCCTAACACTTGCCACAGCCAGGGTGTACTCAGAGCAGGTTCAGCCTCACCAAGAGCCTTAAACCATTTGCACTCAAGGTGCATCTGACAGATACCATTTTTATTAGCTGGTTGATGGGATTTTTCTTGCCCAGGTTGGTGGTGGAGTCCCCATGCCTGGAGGTGATCAAGAAACCTGTGGCCATGGTTTAGTGGCCATGGTGGTGTTGGGCTCAATCTTAAAGGGATTTTTCCAACCCAAATTAATTCAATGGTTCTGTTTTACAGGCAAGCAGCAAGGATTTTGAAGGCAGTGATGTACATGAGCAAAGTTTAGAATGAAAAATCTCCTAGAACAAGGTGAAATTAGCCAAAACCAACTTTCCCCAGCCACAGGCTGGTGGATCTGGCATAGCCTTCTAGCAATGTACTTTTCCCCCTCCCCACAACCCTTTTGCTGCTTTGGGCTCCCCTCCTTCTGGGAAAAAAGCACAACAATGATTTACAGCAACTCACCTCCACCACCCACTGTAATCAGCTCCTCCTCATGACCACTCTGAGCTCCATTTTGAGTCACAAGTGACCTATGTCCCACACACAAAGCAGCTCCTTTGCATGGCATTTGATTTCCCAGAGCATTTGCAGGGGGGAGGCAGGCTGAGGGAGCTGGGGGTGTTCAGCCTGGAGAAGAGAAGGCTCCAGGTAGACCTCAGAGCATCCAGAGCAGTATGGCCAGAGATGGAGAGAGAGGATCCTGCCCCTCTGCTCTGCTCTGGGGAGACCTCACATGGAGCACTGTGTACAGGTCTGGAGCCCTCAACACAGGAGGGACATGGACCTGATGGAGAGGGTCCAGAGGAGGCCAGGAAAATGAGCAGGGGGTTGGAGCAGCTCTGCTATGGAGACAGGCTGAGGGAGCTGGGGGGGTTCAGCCTGGAGAAGAGAAGGCTGCAGGCAGAGCTCAGAGCAGCCTTGCAGTAGCTGAAGGGGCTCCAAGAAGGCTGCAGAGGGACTGTTGCCAAAGGCCTGCAGGGACAGCCCCAGGGGCAATGGCTTGAAATGAGAGCAGAGCAGATTGAGATTGGATGTGAGGAACAAGTTCTGCCCCAGGAGGCTGCTGCAACACTGCAAGAGGTTGCCCAGGGAGGTTGTTGAGGCTCCGTGGCTGGAGATCTTCCAGGTGAGGCTGGAGAGGGCTGTGGGCAACCTGATCTAGTGGAGGATGTCCCTGCTGAGTGCAGGGGGTTGGCCTGGATGAGCTTTGGAGCTCCCTTCCAGCCCAGAGCATTCTGTGACTCCATGAAGAGGGCAGCTGAGGTGTGGGACAGGTTCAGCTCAGCCTCAGCCACATCTGGGAGCAGCAGCACTCCTGGCACTGCTGTCACAGGCTTCAGGCAGGCTGCCAGACGCTGATGCCCTCAGGAAGCTGTCCCAGCCCCGCTCCTGCCCGCAGGGAAGCACTGACACCGAGCCAGCTGTGCCCAGCACAGCCTGGGGAGCCAAACTTCTACCTCTCACTCCTGGGGGTTCCCCAGGAGCAGACTCGAGTCTGCACAACCACTGAATCCCCATGGATTTAGGCTGCTGCCTAAGGGCTTCAGCTCCAAAGTGACCAATGCACAGCAGTGGCCCTGGCTTGGCTCAATGATCTCCAGAGGTCCCCGTCTGACGGAAGGCAGGACACCACCTACCCCCTCACTCCCAAAGTGGGTAGGGGGACAAAGGCTCCTCTGGACTGCCCAGCCCTGGAGAGGTGCTAAGGGATGTGGTTTAGTCCCATTCTTGGCAGAGTTAGAGCATGGTCTTAATGTCTTTTCCAAATGTCTTAAATGTCTTTTCCAACCCAAACCAGTCTAGGAACACTCAGGTTCCATAAAGCTACCATGGTAAGAGGTGCGACCTCTGAGTAATTAACAAAAAACTTGGGATTCACAGCATCACTGAAGTGGGAAAAGACCTCTAAAATCAACCCAACACCACCGTGGCCACTAAAAAAATGTCCCCAAGTGAGGAGAGAATTCTCAGAGTAGTTGTGGAGGCTCTGTGGTGAGTTGAAATCCCTCCCACCCCCCAAGATTAATTTTTGCCAGACTGACTCAGTGGAAGCAAATGGAAGTTGTATTTACAGGCAAAACTACAAGCTACAGTGAAATGCAGTGAATGTGTACACCTATACAGGATTTACAATACCTACAGCTATTTACAATTACCAGCACAAGGACCACCCTGGCCAAAAGACCAGGGAAGAAACTGTAACAGCTTCTCCTTTCCTGCCTCATATAAAGGGAAGAGAGAAAGAAGCAGGATAGGTTAATACCAGCCAAAACAGTGCAGTCAAGGTCAGCAAAGCCTATCAGTATCTTCCCAGGGAAGAAGCAAGAAGAGAAGAACAGAACAGAAATTGTTTTGGGAACCCAACTTTATGGGAGATATCATAGAATCAGTCAGGGTTGGAAGGGACCACAAGGCTCATCCAGTTCCAATCCCCCTGCCATGGGCAGGGACACATCACACTACATCAGGCTGGCCAGAGCCTCATCCAGCCTGGCCTTAAACACCTCCAGGGATGGGACCTCAACCACCTCCCTGGGCAACACATTCCAGACTCTCACCCCTCTCATGGGGAAGAACTTCTTCCTCACATCCAGTCTGAATCTCTCCACTTGCAGCTTTATTCCATTCCCACCAGTCCTGTCACTACCTGATAGCCTAAAAAGTCCCTCCCCAGCTTTCTTGGAGCCCCCTTCAGATCCTGGAAGGCCACCAGAAGGTCTCCTGGGAGCCTTCTCCTCTCCAGACTGAGCAACCCCAACTCTCTCAGTCTCTCCAATGCAACCACAAGGCTCAACCAGTCCCAAACCCCTGCCATGGGCAGGGACACCTCACACCACAGCAGGTTGCTCACAGCCACATCCAGCCTGGCTGCAAAAATCTCCAGGGATGAGGCTTCCACCACCTCCCTGGGCAACCTCTGCCAGGCTCTCACCACCCTCCTGCCCAAAAACTTCTTCCTCACATCCAATCTCAAGCTCTCCACTTCTACTTTTGCTCCATTCCCCCCACTCCTATCCCTCCCTCACACCCTCCAAAGTCCCTCCCCAGCTTTCTTGGAGCCCCCTTCAGATGCTGCAAGGCCACCAGAAGGTCTCCTGGCAGCCTTCTCCTCTCCAGCCTGCACAACCCCAACTCTCTCAGGCTGTCCTCAGAGCAGAGCAGCTCCATCCTGGTGGTCCTTCTCTGGACACCCTCCAGCATGTCCATAGCCCTCTTGTAACAGAGGCTCCAGAACTGGATGTAGTACTCCAGGTGGGGTCTGAGCAGAACAGACGGGGAGAATCCCCTCCCTGGCCCTGCTGGCCACACTTCTCTTGCTGCAGCCCAGTCTCCTTCTCCAGAGGCTTCTAAGACCCACCTGGCTGTGTTCCTGTGTGCCCTGCCCTGGATGATGCTGCTCTGGCAGGGGGCTTGGTCTGGATGATCTCCAGAGGTCACTTCCAACACCTACATTCTGTGATTCCATGACCGCTACCACGCTGTGCCTCTGTGAGGGCAGGCAGGACACCACCTCCCCGCCTGGCTCCCCATCTGGGGAGGGGGACAAAGGCTTCTCTGGACTGCCCAGCCCTGGGAAGGGCCTCCCTGGCAGGATGCCCCTCCCGCACACCTGCCCGCGGGCTCGGCGGAGAGACCCCGTATTCCCCGGCCGGAGGGCGCCGAGCTCGGCCCAGCGCAGCCTCTGTGCGAGAGGCACCAGCGGAGAGCAGCGGCTGGGGCCGAGGTAGGGCAGCCGGGCGCAGCCCCTGTGGGGCAGCCCCCAAGGCTCAGGCCCGGCCCCAGGCGAATCCCCACCCCCCACCCCGGGGGCGCCATTTTGGAGCCCCCCGCGGACCGCGACCCTCACGGAGGGGTCCGGCGGCTCGCACTCACCTCCAGCGTCCTCACCAGCAGCCGCATGTAGGCCTCGGAGATGCCCAGCGAGATGTCCAGCGCCGAGGGCAGCACGACGAGGGCGAACACCAGCGCCAGCCACACGGCGCCCAGCCGCACCGTCGCCCACCCCCACTCCTCCATGGCGGGCACAGCCCTCACCGACACCACGGCGGCCGCCAGCACCCAGGGGCCGGCGGCCGCCACACGCCGCCCTAAAACCCCGCGGCAGCCACCGACCCGCCCCGGGGCCGGGCCACGGCAGCGGCGGGGGTGGCAGCACCACCCCGGTGCTCCCCGGAGTTAAAGGGACAGGGGAGGGCACCTGGAGACCTAGGCGGGGTCCTGCCAGGGGCACAGGGGAACGCGGAACATGGAATCGTAGAACAGGGAGTCATAGAACAAAGAGGCACAGGCTGAGAGCGTCTGGAGGGGTGCAGTCTGGAGAGGGCTGGAGAATGGTTGAAATTGTGCTAGGGGAGGGTTAGAATCACAGAATCAACCAGGTTGGAAGAGACCTCCAAGCTCATCCCGTCCAACCTAGCACCCACCCCTAAGCAACCAACCAGACCATGGCACCAAGTGCCTCATCTTGGCTTCTCTTGAACACCTCCAGGGATGGGGACTCCACCACCTCCCTGGGCAGCACATCCCAAGGGCAAATCTCTCCCTCTGTGAAGAACTTTCTCCTAACCCCCAGCCTATGCCTCCCCTGGCACAGCTTGAGACTGTGTCCTCTTGTTCTGCTGCTGGGTGCCTGGGAGCAGAGCCCAACCCCCACCTGGCTACAACCTCCCTGCAGGTAGTTGTAGAGAGCAATGAGGTCTGCCCTGAGCCTCCTCTTCTCCAGGCTGAACACCCCAGCTCCCTCAGCCTCTCCTCACAGGGTTTGTGTTCCTGACCCCTCCCCAGCTTTGTTGCCATTCTCTGGACACATTCCAGTAGGTCAACATCTCTCTTGAATTGAGGAGCCCAGAACTGGATACGGACAGGAGAAGGCTCCCAGGAGACCTTCTGGTGGCCTTGCAGCATCTGAAGGGGGCTCCAAGAAAGCTGGGGAGGGACTTTGGAGGGTATGAGGGAGGGATAGGACTTGGGGGGATGGAGCAAAAGTAGAAGTAAGGAGATTGAGATTGGATGTGAGGAAGAAGTTGTTGGGCAGGAGGGTGGTGAGAGCCTGGCAGAGGTTGTCCAGGGAGGTGGTGGAAGCCTCATCCCTGGAGATTTTTGCAGCCAGGCTGGATGTGGCTGTGAGCAACCTGCTGTGGTGTGAGGTGTCCCTGCCCATGGCAGGGGGTTGGGACTGGCTGAGCCTTGAGCTCCCTTCCAACCCTGACAGTTCTGTGATTCTATGATTCAGCAGCTCTGTGGCTCTGTGTTGGATGCTCTCAAGCAGTTCCCTGTCCCTCTTGAGCAGAGGGAGCTGAGGTTTGTCTGCCTGGGCCTGCACATGGCGGTCGTGTGGCACTTGGCATGGCACAATGAACACCACCACAGGGGTGCCAGGAGGAAGAGGCTGAAGCAGGGGAGGGATGGCAGAGGTGCTGAAGCATCCTGGGAGAAGCAAAGAACATTTTCCTGCAGGAAAAAGGTCTGCACACCACCTTCACAGGCATCTCCTAGGACAGGCACTTCTGATTTTCTTCTCTTGTTTGAGAGGTCAGAAATGCAGCTCAGAGCCAAGAGCTGGAAAAACCTGAATTGGACTCCAGGGCTTCAGGAACTATTTCCAGGAACAGGGCATTGGATTCTGGCTCCTACTTGCAGCTCTGGCCCTGAGTCCTCTTATAGAATCACAGAAGGGGCTGGGCTGGAAGGGAGCTCCAAAGCTCATCCAGTCCAACCCCCTGCACTCAGCAGGGACATCCTCCACTAGATCAGGTTGCCCACAGCCCTCTCCAGCCTCACCTGGAAGATCTCCAGCCATGGAGCCTCAACCACCTCCCTGGGCAACCTCTTGCAGTGTTGCAGCAGCCTCCTGGGGCAGAACTTGTTCCTCACATCCAAGCTCAATCTGCTCTGCTCTCATTTCAAACCATTGCCCCTGGGGCTGTCCCTGCAGGCCTTTGGCAACAGTCCCTCTGCAGCCTCCTTGGAGCCCCTTCAGCTACTGCAAGGCTGCTCTGAGCTCTGCCTGCAGCCTTCTCTTCTCCAGGCTGAACACCCCCCGCTCCCTCAGCCTGTCCTCATAGCAGAACTGCTCCAACCCCCTGAGCATTTTAGTGTCCTCCTCTGGACCCTCTCCATCAGGTCCAGCTCCTTCCTATGTTGAGGGTCCCAGAGCTGGCCCCAGCACTGCAGGTGAGGTCTCCCTAGAGCAGAACAAAGTGGCAGAATCACCTGTTTTGAATCTCTCTTCTTTGTTTTCAGTGTCTCATCTCTGCTTCCACTCTTGGACTCATCTGGTTACAGACTTTCTCCAAGATGATCTCTGATGGACCCACTCAGATAACACTGCAGCTCCATCTGAGATTGGCAGCCAGCAGCTCAATGTTCTCATCTCTCTCAGGGCTCAGTTGTGATCATGCCCAAAGGCCCAGGTATGGCTGCAGGCAGTGCCATACACACATTGATACAAGAATTTCCACTCCAAGGAGTTGTACCATGAGTGGTTTTCAAACATCATATCTGCTCTGTCCTGCTGAGGCCACAGCTGGAATCTTGTGTCCAGTTCTGGGCCCCTCAGCTCCAGAAGGACCTCAGGGAACTGCTTGAGAGAGTCCAGGCCAGAGCCCCAGAGCTGCTGCAGGCAGTGGAACATCTCCTGTGAGGCCAGGCTGAGGGCTTGGAGCTGGGAGCAGAGCAGCCTGAGGGCTGCCCTCATTGCTGGGGATAAAGCTGTGCAGGGCTGGAGCCAGACTCTGCTCAGGGATGGCCAAGGACAGCACAAGGGGCACTGGGGCCAAGCTGGAGCAGGGGAGGTGCCAGGAGAAGAGAAGGGAAAATTTTGTCCCTGGGAGGGTGCAGAGCCCTGGAGCAGGCTGCCCAGAGAGGTTGTGGAGTCTCCTGCTCTGGAGATGTTCAAACCCCACCTGGATGTGTTCCTGTGAGACCTGCCCTGCTCTGGCAGGGGGTTGGGCTGGATGATCCCCAGTGCTCCCTTCCCACCCTACCATTCTGTCTCTGTGTATGGATCTCTGTCTTAGAATCACAGAACTGTTTTGTTTGGATGAGACCTCCAAGCTCAGGTCCAACCAACAACCCAACCCCACCATGGCCACCAAACCATGGCCCCAGGTGCTAGCCACACCTTGCTGGAACACCTCCAGGGGTGGGGACTCCATCACCCCCCTGGGCAGCCTGCTATGACAATTAACAGTGCCCAAAATCTGGCAGAGGAACACACCAGGAGACCTTCACTTTCCAACCAGAGCAGTCCTCACAACCACCCCCTGTGAGCAGCTGTAGATCAGATTTCTGCCTGGTGCTTCACCAGGAGAAAGTGCCAGAGGGCATTCAGTGCTTCCTCAGGAGCTTGCATCTCTGGTGCCAATGGCAGAGGCTCAGAGCTTGGGTAGTTTGTTGGTTTCCCCTGGCATCAAGGAGAAGAAGTCTCCATCCAAAGGGTGGATGTGGCCCAGGCAGCAAGAGTGGACACTGGGTAGCTGCTGAAGACAGCAGGGGGGTTGGAGTTGATGACCTCTAAGGCCCCTGAGCCATTCTATGATGCCATGACTCACAGCAGCAGGCAGTGCAGCTTTCCTTCTCCTTTGCATTTCAGGTTGTTCCTCTAGACCCTGCCCTCCAAAGCTGCCAGCTGAAGCCAGACCTGCAGCACAGGCAGTGCTGGGACAGCCAGAGCGTGGCACAGCCAGAGCCTGGCACAGCTGGTGACTGACCCTGGAAAACTGGGAGTGGAGTTGTCTGCCGTAGTCCAAGGGCTGCTTCACCTCTGCTTCAGCAGAGCACACACAAGACTTGGCTCAGCACAGTGCTGTGCAGTTTGGTGGCATTTAGGGTGTCAGGGAGTGATAGGAGTGGGGGGGATGGAGCAAAAGTAGAAGTAAGGAGATTGAGATTGGATGTGAGGAAGAAGTTGTTGGGCAGGAGGGTGGTGAGAGCCTGGCAGAGGTTGCCCAGGGAGGTGGTGGAAGCCTCATCCCTGGAGGTTTTTGCAGCCAGGCTGGATGTGGCTGTGAGCAACCTGCTGTGGTGTGAGGTGTCCCTGCCCATGGCAGGGAGTTGGGACTGGCTGAGCCTTGAGCTCACTTCCAACCCTGACAGTTCTGTGATTCTATGTGGCAAATTCCTAAACCTCAGAGGGCTGAAATTCAGTGGCCCTGGAGTATGGAAAGAAAATTCCGCAGACTTGTAGCATTTATTGACTGCTTTGGGTTGGAAGGGACCTTAAAGACCATCCAGTTCCAAACCCCTAGAACTAGATGATCCTTGAGGTCCCTTCCAGCCCTGACAACTTTGTGGTCCTGTTTCTTGCCCACCTGGGCACCCCCTGGCTCACCTTCAGCTGCTGTCACCCAGCACCCCCAGGGCTTTCCCTGCTGGGTGGTTTGCAGGCTCCCTGCCCTGTGCCTGTCAGCAGTGGAGAAGGCACTTTGGCAGGAGCCAGCTTGGGGCAGAAGGAGCTGAACAGCAGGAGGACAGACTCACAGGTGACCAGAGCCTGCAGGTTTCACCTCCACCCCTGCCTCCCTGATGCACAGAGCCTTTGATGTTG
Organism: Indicator indicator; assembly: GCF_027791375.1. Classification (NCBI taxonomy): domain Eukaryota; kingdom Metazoa; phylum Chordata; class Aves; order Piciformes; family Indicatoridae; genus Indicator; species Indicator indicator. The sequence continues at coordinate 16,717,489 of NC_072034.1, read as the reverse complement.
ACATGGAAGAAAACCTCAGCTCTGCTTTTGAGTTGCTGGAAGGCCTCCCTCTGCCTGCTTCCAGCTGGGAGGAAAGGTGACTGCTGCCCTGCCAGCCTCCTGCTGGTGACAGAGCTGCTGGCAAAGTCCCCTGGGGACTGTGCTGAAGTTCATCCCTTGCAGGCACCTTGCACTCCCAGAGCCCAGCTGGCTCTTATCTGCACAAACTCTTGACTTACAGAACCCCACATCTCCCTGCCTGTGCCAGGTGGCCTTTGTCTTCTCAGAAGATAGAGCTCTGCCCCCTTGCCTGCTGATAAACAGGCTGATAAACAGATTGCTGCCAGCATTATCTTTTGTTTGTTTGCTCTCTGGCCTGTCAGGACAAACAGCCTCTTAACCCCACTGCTGCCACCCAGCCTGGGCACCTCACTGCCTCTCAGGCACCACAGCTGCACTTTCAGGTGGGTAAGAGCATGGCTTTGCTGAGGGCATGCAGCTGGTGGGATCATGGAGTCACAGAGGTTGGAAAAGGTCTCTAAGGCCAACCTCCTACCCAGCACCTCCATGGCCACCAGACCATGGCCCAGAGTGTCCACAGGGTTCTGGAACACCTCCAGTCATGGGGACTCCACCACCTCCCTGGGCAGCCTCTGCCAATCCCTGACCACTCTGGCAGCAAAGAAATTCTTCCTCAGCTCCAAACTAACCCTCCCCTGGCACAATTTCAGGACAATTCCTCTCCTTCTCTCACCTGAGACTAGGGAAAAGAGCCCAAGCCCCACCTGGCTGCAGCCTCCTCTCAGGAGCTGCAGAGAGCAATGAGGTCTCCCTGAGCTCAGCCTCCTCTTCTCCACACCAAACACCCCCAGCTCCCTCAGCTGCTCCTCCCCAGCCCTCTTCTCCACACCCTTCCCCACCTTTCTTGCCCTTCTCTGGCCCTGCTCCAGCTCCTCAAGGTCCTTCTTGCACTCAGGGCCCCAAAACTGAAGCCAGCACTCAAGCTGTGGCCTCCCCAGTGCTGAGCCCAGGGGGACAATCCCTGCCCTGCTCCTGCTGCCCACACCATTGCTGCTCCAGCCCAGGCTGCTGCTGCCCTTCTTGCCCCCCTGGCCACCCCCTGGCTCCTCTCCAGCTGCTGCCACCCAGCCCCCCAGGCCTTTCCCTGCTGGGCACTTTCCAGCCACTCTGCCCCCAGCCTGGAGCCTTCCTGGGCTTGTTGTGTCCCAAGCTCAGGACCCAGCCCTTGGCCTTGTTGAGCCTCCTGCAGCTGAGCTCAGCCATGGCTGCAGCCTGGCCAGGTCCCTCTGCAGAGCCTTCCTCCCCCCCAGCAGCTGAACTCTTCCATCCAATTTGGTGTCATCTGCAAAGTGCCTGAGGGTGTCTGGATCCTCTCATCCTGCTCACTGACAAAGATTTCAATGAGAACCAGACCCAGCCCTGGGGAACACCACTGGTGACCAGCAGCCAACTGGACCTAGCTCCATCCCCCAGCACTCTCTGGGCTCATCCCTCCAGCCATTTTTTAACCTAAGCCATGAACCCCCAGCTCCTCCAGCAGAATGATGTGTCAGGTAGTGCCAAAGGCTTTACCTGACTGTGTCCAAGGCTTCCCTAGTCTGAAGGCCTATTTTATGTACAAAGGCTACACCTGGTCCTGCTTTTCTGCAGAGTTTCCCAGCTAAAAGTGCTAACCATGAGCAGGAGCCATCCCATGGATCAGCAGAGCTGATGAACTGGGGAGGAAGCATTTTCATACATCCCTATTCTTCAGTTTCTTTCACAGTCTATGTTGGGGGGGGGGGGGGGGAGGGGGGGAAGAAGCTTGAGCTGAAATGTAAAGCAGCTGCTCCTAAGGGAGCTGTGGAGCCCTCACCTGCAGTGCTAGGGCCAGCTCTGGAGCCCCCAGCACAGGAAGGACCTGGAGCTGTTGGAGAGGTTCCAGAGGAGGCCATAAAGATGATCAGAGGGTGGAGAAGCTCTGCAGTGGGGACAGGTTGGGATAGTTGGGGCTGTTCAGTTCAATGTCCTCACAAAGCAGGGTTCAGTAGCTGTCTGATACCAACTCATCAGCTGCTATCATTGCACCTTGGGCAGGGCAATCCCAAGCACCAATCCAGGCTGGGTGGGGAATGGGCAGAGAGCAGTGCTGAGGAGAAGGGCCTGGGGGTGCTGGGTGAGGAGCAGCTCAGCAGGAACCAGCAATGTGCTCTGGCAGCCCAGGAAGCAACCCTGTGCTGGGCTGAGCCCCAGCAGGGTGGGCAGCAGGGGCAGGGAGGGGATTCTGCCCCTCTGCTCTGCTCTGCTGAGACCTCACCTGCAGTGCTGGGGCAGCTCTGGAGCCCCCAGCACAGGAAGGACCTGGAGCTGCTGGAAAGGGTCTAGAGGGGAGGCCATGAAGATGATCAGAGGCTGGAGAAGCTCTTCTGTGGGGACAGGCTGAGAGAGTTAGGGCTGTTCAGCCTGGAGAGAAGGCTCCAGGGAGACCTCAGAGCAGGCTTCCAGTAGCTGAAGGAGCTCCAGGAGAGTTGGGGAGGGACTTTGGATAAGGGCTGGGAGGGACAGGCTGAGGGACAATGGCTTTGAGCTGGGAGAGGGGAGAGTGAGAGTGGAGATGAGGAAGAAATTGTTGAGAATGAGGGTGGGGAGAAAGTGGCACAGGTTGCCCAGGGAGGTAGTTGGGCTCCATCCCTGGAGACATTGAAGGTCAGAGCTGATGTGTCCCTGGGCAGCCTGTTCTAGCTGGAGGTGTCCCTTCTGGCTGCAGGGGGTGGGACAAGATGCCCTTGGAGGGTCCCTTCCAACCCAATGCAATCTGTGAATCTGTGACCCCAAAAGGTCTGGTTTGTGCTTTATCTTTGTGAGAAATGACCAAAGGTCTTTCATTGTTGTTCCCTGAACCACACAGTGATGTATCCTGATGGCTGCAGGAAGAATGCTTCACTGCCTTGATCTGCACAGCTGTGGAATGTCCCTCCTGTACCAACAGAAAAAAGAGATGTGGACAGGCTGGGAAGTGTGCAGGGATGGGGCAGGAGCATGCTCAGAGGCCTGGCAGCCCTCCCCTGTGAGGAGAGGCTGAGAGAGCTGGGGTTGGGCAGCGTGGAGGAGAGAAGGCTGAGGGGAGACCTTCTCAGCATGGAGCAGCACATGGAGGGTGGCTGCCAGCAGGATGGAGACTCCCTGTGGACAAGGAGTTCCATGGAGAAGACAAGGGAGGATGGGGACAAGGTCCTGCTTGGGACATTCCCATTGGGCTCCAGAAGAAAATGTTTGCCCATGAGCACAGTCAGAGACTGGAATCATTTCCCAAGGGCAGCAGTGGAGTCCCCTCCATGGCACAATTTGGGACTCATCTTGCCAGGGTGCTGAGCCAGCTGATTGCAGCTGCACTGGGACCTAGAGAGGCTGGAGCAGAGGGTCCCTGGGGTCCCTCCCAAGCTGGGGTTCTGTGAGCTGAAAGGGAACATGCAGTGCAAGCCAGGCAGATGCTGGAGCCTGTCTTGGAGTGGAGGAGAAAAAGCTGTGATTGAGTCCCAGGAGGGGAAGTGCTGCCAGTGGTGTCCTGCAAGTGTCAAACCTCCTTAGCCCTCAGTGTCAGTGAAGGAGTCAGCAGCTGCTGCCAGAGAGCAAACCCTGGCTGCTACCTTCCCTGCTTTGGATCTGCTGGGCTTGGAAGAGACTGCACTAAAGAATGGACCAAGAGCACGTCTGAAGCCTGATGGCTCCTCCTGTGTCAGACTGAACGAGAGGAAATGGCCTCAGGTGGCCCCAGGACAGGTTTAGGTTGGGCATGAGGTTGTTTAGGGAGCTGGGGGTGTTTGGTGTGGAGAAGAGGAGGCTGAGCTCAGGGAGACCTCATTGCTCTCTGCAGCTCCCTGAGAGGAGGCTGCAGCCAGGTGGGGCTTGGGCTCTGCTCCCTAGGAGAGGAAATGGCCTCAGGTTGCCCCAGGGGAGAGTTAGGTTGGACAGGAGAAGAAACTTCATCCCTGAAAGGGTTCTCAGAGCCTGGCCCAGGCTGCCCAGGGAGGTGGTTGAATGCCCATCCCTGGAGGTGTTTGCAAGAGGCAGAGCTGTGGTGCTGAGGGCCAGGGCTCAGCCCCAGCCTTGGCAGAGGTAGGGAATGGTTGGAGTGAGCTTGAAGGTCTCCTCCTTGGCACAGTTTGAGCCTCAGCTTGCCAGGGTGCTGAGCCAGCTGATTGCAGCTGCACTGGGACCTGGACAGGTTGGAGCAGTGTGCAGGTGGCACCAAGCTGAGGGACAGGAGGGTATCCAGAGGGACCTGGACACCCTGCAGAGGTGGTGCCCAGGTGAACCTCCTGAGCTTCAACAAGAGCAAACTATAAGCTCTGCTCTTGGTTTGTCAGAAGAGAGACCTGGGCTGGTGGGAGGTGTCTCTGCCCAGGGCAGGGGTTGGCACCAGGTGAGCTGCAAGGTCCCTCCCAACCCAGACCACTCCATAGGAGACAGCCTGGGGAAGCCCCAGCTGGGCTGCCCAGCCTGAGGCCGAGCAGAAGCTGTGCTGCAAGCACACCAGGAGCAGCCCTGGGACTCTGCTGAGCTGTTACCACGTTCCCAGGGCTTGCTGGAAGTGGAGCAGACCTAACAGGCTCCTTCCTAAGGACTTCGGGAATTCTGCTGGAAACGTGTTGGTGTGCGAGCTGCCCGGGATGACGCTGCTCTGCCGGGAGGGTTGGATTGGATGGGCTCTGAGGTGCCTTCTGTGGTAGGAGGCACTGAGGATGTGCAAGGAGAGCTCAGCAGCGCGAAGCAGAGGCCACTAGATGGCAAGCCCGGGCCGGAGGACTGCAGCTGCAGAGCGCCAGGGCAGGTGGCACTGAGCACCGCAGCTCAGACCTGCCCCGAGTGACACACGGCTGGAGGGGAGCCGCTGAGGGAGCTGGGGGTGCTTAGTGTGGAGAAGAGGAGGCTGAGGGTGGCAGAGTTGATCAGCTGGAGGGGAGGAAGGGACCTGGGCAGGCTGCAGCCATGGCTGAGCTCAGCTGCAGGAAGCTCAACAAGGCCAAGGGCTGGGTCCTGAACTTGGGACACAACAAGCCCAGGAAGGCTCCAGGCTGGGGGCAGAGTGGCTGGAAAGTGCCCAGCAGGGAAAGGCCTGGGGGGGCTGGGTGGCAGCAGCTGGAGAGGAGCCAGGGGGTGGCCAGGGGGGCAAGAAGGGCAGCAGCAGCCTGGGCTGGAGCAGCAATGGTGTGGGCAGCAGGAGCAGGGCAGGGATTGTCCCCCTGGGCTCAGCACTGGGGAGGCCACAGCTTGAGTGCTGGCTTCAGTTTTGGGGCCCTGAGTGCAAGAAGGACCTTGAGGAGCTGGAGCAGGGCCAGAGAAGGGCAAGAAAGGTGGGGAAGGGTGTGGAGAAGAGGGCTGGGGAGGAGCAGCTGAGGGAGCTGGGGGTGTTTGGTGTGGAGAAGAGGAGGCTGAGCTCAGGGAGACCTCATTGCTCTCTGCAGCTCCCTGAGAGGAGGCTGCAGCCAGGTGGGGCTTGGGCTCTGCTCCCTAGGAACAAGTGACAGGAGGAGAGAAAATGGCCTGGAATTGTGCCAGGGGAGGGTTAGGTTGGAGATGAGGAAGAATTTCTTTGCTGCCAGAGTGGTCAGGGATTGGCAGAGGCTGCCCAGGGAGGTGGTGGAGTCCCCATGGCTGGAGGTGTTCCAGCAAGCTGTGGCCATGGCACTTGGGGCCATGTTTTGGTGGCCATGGTGGGGTTGGGTTGGGGGTTGGACTGGATGACCTTGGAGGCCTTTTCCAACCCAAACAATTCCATGACTCCAGAAGTTGCTGAGGTCTGAACAGGAGAATGCCCTGGGCTATTGACAGGAGTCTCTTCTCCCTGTTAGCAAGTGACAAGATGAAGGCAGATGGCCTCAGGCTGCCCCAGGGGAGGTTTAGGTTGGACATCAGAAGAAACTTCTTCCCTGAAAGGGTTCTCCAAGACTGTCCCAGGCTGTCCAGGGAGGTGGTTGAATGCCCATCCCTGGAGGTGTTTGCAAGAGGCAGAGCTGTGGTGCTGAGGGCTCAGCCCCAGCCTTGGCAGAGTGAGAGCAGGGTTGGAGTGGATGAGCTCAAAGGGCTTGTCCAAGCAGAGTGAGAGAAGGGTTGGACTGCATGACCTCAAAGGGCCTTCTCTACTCAAGACCATCCCATGGTGCATTCTTCTACACCACTCTCCTTGGCTGTGCCTTACTCTTGCCAGCATCACCCCCCTGGCACTGCTCTGCACACTCTGTTCTGCTGCCTGTCAGTGGGACCCTGGAGAGCTTCCTGCCTCCCATCCCTGGCTTTGTGACCTGCAAGGGAACATCAGCAGCTGCCTCTGCCCCTTTGCTCTCCAGCACCTCCTCACCAGCCTGCAGCTCAGAGCAGCTGCTCTGGGATTGGTATCTCCAGCCAGCAAGAGCTGTGTCCCTACAGCCCCACCCTGACTGTGGCTCACAGAAAACTTGCTGCTGCAGGGCACTGACCAGGGTGGGAGCACAGGAGTGGCTCATTGGAAGCCAGAAAGGCCAGAGCTGAACCTTCCAGGACAACTGAGAGCTCTTTTCCAAGGGTCTTTTCATGAACCTCAGTGATTTTATTGCAGATTCTGCTCATTCAACACCTGGGAGACCTCTCCCAGTGCCTTGTGGATGCTCCTGTGTGGAAAGCAATGTGCTCATCTCATCCAAAGTCCATCTCCCCATGGCCTCCCTGCTGGGGCACAGGCAAATTATCTTCCAGGGGCAGAAGCAAACCTGTCAGTTATGGTACAAAAGAACAAAAGAGTCCAGAGCCCCTGCTGTGGTGGAGCCAGGTCCTGGAGCAGCCAGATAAAATAAATCACACTTAACAGGCACTGCCCACAGCTCTGGCTCCCAGCACTATCTGGTAATACTTCTGTTGCTCTTCCTTGAAAGACTCTTTCACCTTTTTCCTTTACAGTCCCTCCCCCCCCCCCCTCCCCCCCTCCCCCCCCCCCCCCCCCCCCGTCCCTGAAAGAGACAAAGGGAACAGCTGGAGGCTGCCTCAGGGCAAGGCAGGGAAATGCTGCAGCAGTTCAGAGCCCCCTCAAAGCAGTGTTCAGCCTAACCCTTGGCTTGTGCAGGGCAGGGACAGATGAGCTCCAGCACTTGGGGCTGGAGAAGGCACTGCCTGGACTGGAGGTCTTCTCCTGCCACCAGTGGTGTTCCCCAGGGCTCAGGGCTGGGGCCAGTGCTCCTTAATGTCCTTATCAGTGACTTGGACAAGGGCATGGAGGCAGCCTCGGAAAGCTTGCAGGTGACACTGAGCTGAGTGGGAGTCATGATCTGCTGGAGGGGAGGAAGGCTCTGCAGAGGGACCTGGCCAGGCTGCAGCCATGGCTGAGCTCAGCTGCAGGAGGCCAAGGGCTGGGTCCTGAGCTTGGGACACAACAAGCCCAGGAAGGCTCCAGGCTGGGGGCAGAGTGGCTGGAAAGTGCCCAGCAGGGAAAGGCCTGGGGGTGCTGGGTGGCAGCAGCTGGAGAGGAGCCAGGGGGTGGCCAGGGGGGCAAGAAGGGCAGCAGCAGCCTGGGCTGGAGCAGCAATGGTGTGGGCAGCAGGAGCAGGGCAGGGATTGTCCCCCTGGGCTCAGCACTGGGGAGGCCACAGCTTGAGTGCTGGCTTCAGTTTTGGGGCCCTGAGTGCAAGAAGGACCTTGAGGAGCTGGAGCAGGGCCAGAGAAGGGCAAGAAAGGTGGGGAAGGGTGTGGAGAAGAGGGCTGGGGAGGAGCAGCTGAGGGAGCTGGGGGTGTTTGGTGTGGAGAAGAGGAGGCTGAGCTCAGGGAGACCTCATTGCTCTCTGCAGCTCCCTGAGAGGAGGCTGCAGCCAGGTGGGGCTTGGGCTCTGCTCCCTAGGAACAAGTGACAGGAGGTGCAGAAAAGGCTTCAGGTTGCCCCAAGGGAGGTTTAGGTTGGACATGAGAAGAAACTTCTCACACCACAGCAGGTTGCTCACAGCCACATCCAGCCTGGCTGCAAAAACCTCCAGGGATGAGGCTTCCACCACCTCCCTGGGCAACCTCTGCCAGGCTCTCACCACCCTCCTGCCCAACAACTTCTTCCTCACATCCAATCTCAAGCTCCCCACTTCTACTTTTGCTCCATCCCCCCCACTCCTATCCCTCCCTCACCCCCTCCAAAGTCCCTCCCCAGCTTTCTTGGAGCCCCCTTCAGATGCTGCAAGGCCACCAGAAGGTCTCCTGGCAGCCTTCTCCTCTCCAGCCTGCACAACCCCAACTCTCTCAGGCTGTCCTCAGAGCAGAGCAGCTCCAGCCCTCTGCTCATCCTCAGGGCCCTTCTCTGGACACCTTCCAGCCCCTCCAGAGCCTTCCTGCAACAGAGGCTCCAGACCTGGCCCCAGAGCTGCAGGTGGGGTCTGAGCAGAGTGGAGCAGAGGGGCAGAATCCCCTCCCTGGCCCTGCTGGCCACACTTCTCTTGCTGCAGCCCAGGCTCTGCTTGGCTCTCTGGGCTGCAAGTGCTCCCTGCTGGCTCCTGCTCAGCTTCTCCTCCCCCAGCACTCCCAAGTCCCTCTCCTCAGGGCTGCTCTCCAGCCAGTCCCTCCCAGCCTGGATTTGTGCTTGGCATTGCCCTGCCCCAGCTGCAGGACCTTGCCCTTGGTCTTGTTGAACCTCCTGAGGTTGTCCTGGGCCCAGCTCTGCAGCCTGTGCAGGTCCCTCTGGATGGATCCCTTCCCTCCAGCCTGTCAGCAGCACCTCACAGCTTGGTGCCAGCAGCAAACCTGCTGAGGGAGCCTCAGTGCCACTGCCAATGAGCTCTGAGGTCCTTTCCAACCTGAGCCATTCTGCGATTTTCTTCCTTCCTCATCACAGTTTCTGAGGCAACACCAGGGCCTCATCTGTCTTGACTGCAGTTCAGTTGCTCTGTTCCAGAGTGATGCTCACATACAGTGAGGTTGTCCATCAGGCCTGGCAGGTACAGACCCTTGGTACCATCCAGATCTCTGCCATGGAGCCTGCACCTGGAACACCATGGAGACCACAGAGCAGTGCACAGGCTCAGGCACCTCCTCAGTAACTTCTCCTGGGGTTGGCTGCTGCAGAACTCATGATAAGCTGTTAGCCTGAGCTTCAGTCCTTCTCCTTGGAGCAGGAGATGATGACAGTGATGAGACTTTGAGGCTCTTTGGTCCATTCCTTACACAGCCCCACCAGCAGTGATGGCCTCCAGCATCCCAGAGCATCCCCAGCCCCTTCACTGCCCACAGGAACAAGGTAAGTCCCACGGGAACATGCCCTGCAGCTGTCAGTCCATGAAGGTTTCCTGTAGACATCAATCTTCCCCAGCACTTGTTGCTTTTGTGCTGCTGCTGCACTGCCAGAGCACCCTCAAGCACCTCCCCATCCCAGCCCATCCCAGTGGGAGTTGGAGATGCCATGGAGCAGACCCTCCTAGATGCCAGGCTGAGGCACATGGAGGGCAGGGAGGTGATTCAGGACAGCCAGCAGGGCTTAGCTAGGGGCAGGTCCTGCCTGACCCTATGACAAAGGCACTGTGGCAGTGGACAAGGGATGACCTCTGGGTGGGATCAGTCTGGATTGCTGCAAGGCCTCTGGCACTGTCCCCACAGCATCCTGCTGCCAGGCTGGATGTGGAGATGTGGATTTGCTGAGTGGATGTTCAGTGGCTGGGTGGTCACATCCAGAGGGATCACCTCCAAGTCCAGCTGGAGAGCAGTGGCAGTGATATCCCTCAGAGGTCTGTGCTGGTCACTGCATCTCGGCTGCAGACAGCAGGGGGGAGGCACCATCAGCAGTGTGCAGATGGCAGCCAGCTGAGTGGTGCTGGGCATGTGCCAGAGGGACAGGAGGGCATCCAGAGGGAGCTGGGCAGGCTGCAGAGGTGGTGCCAGGGGAAGCTCCTGAGGTTCACCAAGAGCAAGTGCAGGGTCCTGCAGCTGGGCTGGAACAATCCTCAGTGTCAGTGCAGGCTGGGGGAGGAGGGGAGAGAAAGCAGCCCTGAGGAGAAGGACTTGGGGGTGCTGGGGGGGAGAAGCTGGCCAGGAGCAGGCAGTGTGAGACTGCAGCCCAGAAGGCCAAGGGCAGCCTGGGCTGCATCCAAAGCAGTGTGGCCAGAGCTGGAGAGAGAGGATCCTGCCCCTCTGCTCTGCTCTGGGGAGACCTCACCTGCAGGGCTGGGGCCAGAGCTGGAGCCCTCAGCACAGGAGGGACCTGGACCTGATGGAGAGGCTCCAGAGGAGGCCACAAAATGCTCAGGGGGTTGGAGCAGCTCTGCTATGGGGACAGGCTGAGGGAGCTGGGGGTGTTCAGCCTGGAGAAGAGAAGGCTGCAGGCAGAGCTCAGAGCAGCCTTGCAGTAGCTGAAGGGGCTCCAAGAAGGCTGCAGAGGGACTGCTGCCAAAGGCCTGCAGGGACAGCCCCAGGGGCAATGGTTTGAAATGAGAGCAGAGCAGATTGAGCTTGGATGTGAGGAACAAGTTCTGCCCCAGGAGGCTGCTGCAACACTGCAAGAGGTTGCCCAGGGAGGTGGTTGAGGCTCCATGGCTGGAGATCTTCCAGGTGAGGCTGGAGAGGGCTGTGGGCAACCTGATCTAGTGGAGGATGTCCCTGCTGAGTGCAGGGGGTTGGCCTGGATGAGCTTTGGAGCTCCCTTCCAGCCCTGACCCTTCTGTCATTCTATCCAATGTTTGATTTCATCCTTTCCAGGCCTGTAGGGAAGCATTTTCTTATCCTCAGACATGAATTTGCTGACTCTTAAGACAGGATGTGTGCTCCTGTGACCCTTCACATGGTCTTCCAAAGAGCTGGGGGCCTCACAGGTACATTTTTAGGTTAACCTAAATACTTTTTCTTTCCCTTTGAACCTTGTTAGAAGGCTTTGGATTGCCAGTGAGGCCTTCTGCCCTTTTTTTGCCCTTCAATTAAGTTCTGTAATTACAGGAGAGTGGTGCCAAGGTTTGGAAAAGGAGGCTTGCTGTGGTTCCTGCCTGCTAGCACAGGGGAGATAGGGAGCAGGTGAGGCTTTTGTTGATCAACACAACTCTGCAATGCTCCAGATCTCTGGGTGAGGGGGTGGTGAAGGCTCCAGAGGACACAGAATGATTGACAAGGGTCCTGGAGAGCTGGCAGGATCCTCTTGCAAGGCAGGCCATGTGGGATGAGACAAAGAGATGATGACAGCTCAGCTGCAGGGATGTATTGCAACAGAGGCCTCCTCTGTGCACCACATGGCCCTGGTGGAGGCACCAAGGGCAGATGGATATGGCCAGAAAGTGGAGAAAGTGATGGAGGAGGACTGTCAGCAATCCCAGCTGGCCCCACAAGCCCCTCTGCTGTGATTGCAACCATTCCTGAGGCAGAGCTGGGAGCGAATGGGATGCACTGAATCATTGCAACAGATCCCACAACCACAGAACTGGTTGGGTTGGAGAAGACATTTGAGGGCATCCAGTCCAACCATTCTCTGCCTCTGCCCAGGCTGGGGCTGAGCCACGGCCCTCAGCACCACAGCTCTGCCTCTCTGAAACACCTCCAGGGATGGGCATTCAAGCACCTCCCTGGGCAGCCTGGGACAGGTTCTGAGAAGCCTTTCAGGGAAGAAGTTTCTTCTCATGTCCAATCTAAACCTCCCCTGGAGGAGGCTGGTGTTGTTCAGCCTGGAGAAGAGGAGGCTGAGGGGAGAACTTCTTATTCTCTACAGCTCCCTGAGAGGAGGCTGGAGTCAGGTGGGGGTTGGTCTCTTCTCTCAAGATGAAAGGAAATGGCCTCAAGTTGACTCAGAGGACCTAAAATGAACACAGATATACCATGGAGGTGCTCCTGGCTGGGACCATGGAGCTTCCTCTGTCTGGAACCATGGAGCTGCTCCTGACTCCCCCTATGGAGCTGCTTCTCTCAGGGACCATGTTGCTGCTCCTGTCTGGGACTATGGAGCTGCTCCTACTATTCAGTTTCTGACTGGGTCCAGGAAGCTGATCCTGTGTGGGCTCATGGAGCTGCTCCTGGCTGGGACCATGGAGATGCCCCTGGCTGTGCTCACAGAGCTGCTCCTCTCTCCCTCTATGGAGCTGCTCCTGGCTAGGACCATGGAGCTGCTACTGGCTGGGCCTGTAGTGCTCCTCCTCGCTGTGCTCACAGAGCTGCTCCTGGCTGTGCTCACAGAGCTGCTCCTGTCCCCCTCTGTGGAGCTGCTCCTGTCCCCCTCTCTGGAGCTGCTCCTGTCTCCCTCTCTGGAGCTGCTCCTGTCTCCCTCTCTGGAGCTGCTCCTGTCCCCCTCTGTGGAGCTGCTCCTGTCTCCCTCTCTGGAGCTGCTCCTGTCTCCCTCTCTGGAGCTGCTCCTGTCTCCCTCTCTGGAGCTGCTCCTGTCTCCCTCTCTGGAGCTGCTCCTGTCTCCCTCTCTGGAGCTGCTCCTGTCTCCCTCTCTGGAGCTGCTCCTGTCTCCCTCTCTGGAGCTGCTCCTGTCCCCCTCTCTGGAGCTGCTCCTGTCCCCCTCTGTGGAGCTGCTCCTGTCTCCCTCTCTGGAGCTGCTCCTGTCTCCCTCTATGGAGCTGCTCCTGGCTGAACCTATAGAGCTCGGCCACTGGAGATACTCCTGGCTGGGAGATGGAGTTGTTCCTAGCAGGGTCCTTGGAGCTGCTCCTGGCTGGGACCATTTAGCTGTCGATTCTCTGATCCTTAGTGAGATGCTAAAGCACCCTCACGATGCAGGGAACCTTCTTAACTCGAAGCCTTGTTTTACCCTAAGGGTAAAATCAAAGCAGGAATTTAGCCTTAGGCTAAAACCAATCAGGAACTGAGCCTTAGGAGTGATGCCTGCAAACATCGCCCCAGGTGAGGCAAAGCCTGAGCGTGGCTCTGCAGCCAGCCTCACTGCACTGAGAATCACAGAATCCCGGAATTATCCAGCTTGGAAAGGACCTCAGAGATCACCCAGTCCAACCTCTCACCCAACACCATCTAACCAACTAACCCATGGCACTGAGTGTCTCATCCAGGCTCCTTTTAAACACTCCCAGGGATGGTGACTCCACCATCTCCCCAGGCAGCACATCCCAAGGGCCAATCTCTCTCTGGGCAGAATTTCTTCCTCACCTCCAGCCCAAACCTTCCCTGCACAGCTTGAGACTGTGTCCTCTGCTTCTGTCACTGCTTGCCTGGGAGCAGAGCCCAACCCCCACCTGGCTACAACCTCCCTGCAGGTAGTTGTAGAGAGCAATGAGGTCTGCCCTGAGCCTCCTCTTCTCCAGGCTGAACACCCCCAGCTCCCTCAGCCTCTCCCCCCAGAGCCTTGTGCCCCAGACCCCTCCCCAGCCTTGTGCCCCAGACCCCTCCCCAGCTTTCTTGCCCTTCTCTGGACACCTTCCAGCATCTCAACATCTTTCTTAACCTGAGGAGCCCAGAACTGGACACAGCACTCCAGGTGTGGCCTGAGCAGTGCTGAGCACAGGGCAGGATGAGTTCCCTGCTCCTGCTGGCCACACTGTTCCTGATCCAGGCCAGGATGCCATTGGCCTTCTTGTCCCCCTGGGCACACTGCTGGCTCCTGTTCAGCTGCTGCCAACCAGCACCCCCAGGTCCCTCTCTGCCTGGCTGCTCTCAGCCACTCTGTCCCCAGCCTGGAGCACTGCCTGGGGTTGGTGTGCAGAACCTGGCACTTAGACGGTGTGGGCGGAGGTGGCACGGGCAGGGCAGGCAGCTGTGAAGAGCCAGCAGCCCGGGACAGGCCGGTGCGGGTGCCCTCTCCGCCGCGGCTCCCTGCCGGGCCGGGATGCGCCCGTCCGTGCCCGGGCCCTGCCCTGCCGCCGGCAGCCACTGGGGGGCTCCCTGCGGCGCCGGCCGCCATTGTGGGGGGCATGGAGGGCGAGAGCACCTCCGCGCTGCTCTCGGGCTTCGTCTTCGGCGCTCTCTCCTTCCAGCACCTCAGCACCGACTCCGACACGGTGAGTGCCGCCGCCGGGAAGGGCCTGGCCGGGGCGCACGTGGCGGGGCGGGACAGGGAGCAGCGGCCGGGCGGGCAGCCGCTCCCGCCGCCATGGCGGCCCCGGCCCGGCCGAGCTGCCTGCTGTCGCCGGCGCTCCGCAGCCGGGGATAGACTCATAGAATCGTTAGGGCTGGAAGGGAGCTCAAGGCTCAGCCAGTCCCAACCCCCTGCCATGGGCAGGGACACCTCACACCACAGCAGGTTGCTCACAGTCACATCCAGCCTGGCTGCAAAAACCTCCAGGGATGAGGCTTCCACCACCTCCCTGGGCAACCTCTGCCAGGCTCTCACCACCCTCCTGGGGAGGAATCCAAGCCCTCGCTGCCCTGCAGGGCCCTGCAGCCTGTCCCTTGGCGGCCTCGCTGCGGGTTGGTTGCCGTGCGAGCGAGGGACGTTGTGGGCTCGGCCGGGGAGCGACCTGCTGGGGCCGCATGGCCTCGGCCGTGCGCCCAGGAGCCGCTGGGGGAGCTGGGGGTGCTTAGTGCGGGGAAGAGGAGGCTGAGGGCAGACCTCATTGCTCTCTGCAGGTCACGGCTATGGACACCAAAACACCACAGAGGGCCCCGAGCACTCCTCAGCTGCTCAGACCTTGACTCTTGCTTTGTCCTGAGTTGTTTCCCCCACCCCAGTGTCTGCAGCAGCAGCAAAGGGCAGAAGCCATTCCACATGCAGAGGACTCCTTGCACTCTCCATGCTGCTAAAGCACTGCAGAGAAGCCAAGAAGTCAAAATGACTTCTCAGATGTCCCCAGCACTGCTTGCTTGGGGACAGAGTCACTGCAGTCTTGGCCTTCGTCCCAGCACTCCAGGTGTGGCCTCCCCAGGGCTGAGCACTTCCCTGCTCTTGCTGCCCACACCATTGCAGATCCAGTACACCTTCCAGCTTCTTGTTCTTCTTACAAACAGGCAGATGTTGACAAATTAGAACCTACTCTGCTTAAAAAAACCCAAGAGGTCATTTTGACAGCTTTTCCCCTCTCTTGAAGACTGTCTTTACACTTTCATGATAGGCAGGGAGAAGAATCCTGATCAGTGCAGCTGGTCAATGTGACCTTTTTTGTTTTCTTCCCTGCTATAAAGGAAGGGTTTCTCCTTGGAGATGTGAAAGGTGAAGCCAAGAACAGCATCACAGACTCCCAGATGGATGATGTGGAAGTTGTCTACACCATTGGTTAGTCTGTCCACCATTTCCATACCGTGCTTGGGGTCAGGGTTGGAGATGTGGATAAGGGCAAGCAACACCTTGGAGCAACAGCAAAGCTGCTAGAGCCTGGGGACCTTGTCACAGGGACTTTGGACAAGGGCTGGGAGGGACAGGCTGAGGGACAATGGCTTTGAGCTGGGAGAGGGGAGAGTGAGAGTGGAGATGAGGAAGAAATTGTTTCAAGTGAGGGTGGGGAGAGACTGGCACAGGTTGCCCAGGGAGGCTGTGGCTGCCCCTTCCCTGGAGGTGTTCAAGGCCAAGCTGGATTGAGATGAGACACGAGGAAGAAATCCTTGCCCTTGAGGGTGGGGAGGCACTGGCACAGGCTGCCCAGAGTCATTGTGGAGGCTCCAAGCCTGGAAGTGTTGGAATCCAGGCTGGATGAGGCCTTCAGCAACCTGTGCTGGTGTGAGGTGTCCCTGCCCATGGCTGGGGGTTTGGAACTGGATGATCTTTGGGGACCCTTCCAACCCAACCTATTCTGTGATTCCACGAGTTTAGGAACTAAAGACCAGGATTTAGGGTGCCAGTAGATCATCTACTCTTTGGTTTTGCTCTGGTAGTCAGTTTGCCACTTCCCATCATCTCCTCTGTGAGTTTCTCTTCTCCAGCCTTCTCTTTCTTCCTACCAGCATCCATGCCTTGTAACTTTTCCACTTCCCATCATCTCTCCTGTGAGTTTCTCTTCTCCAGCCTTCTCTTTCTTCCTACCAGCATCCATGCCTTGTAACTCCAGAAACAAGAAAGTTATTTCCAACCTGTTTTCCTTTCTTCACATTAATTCCAAGTGGATTTGTTTGGGGTTAAGTCATTTGGTTCTATGGAATTGTTTCTTGGTTCTTCTGCTTGTGGAATTCTGATCATGGCATAGAGAGGAAATGATGAACCCAGAGGAAATGTTTCCTTCTCTTTCCAGATATCCAGAAGCACATCCCATGCTACCAGTTGTTCAGGTAAGAATGTTAAGCAAACACATCTGCAAAAGTTAGTTAGTCCTAACTTAGAGTCCCAGCATGGGCTGGGATGGGAGGGAGCTCCAAAGCTGATCCAGGCCAACCCCCTGCACTCAGCAGGGCCATCCTCCACTAGAGCCTGGAGATGATGTCCTGGGCAGGCAGAGCTGTTTTAACAGGGAGCTGCTGCTCCTAGAGGAGCCCTTTTGGTGAAGGGAGGGAGAACTGGAGGGCGATGGTGGGACTGGGAGCAGCACTGTGGTGGGGGAGTGAGGGGCTGGAGGTTGCTGTGGAGAGGAAGAGCAATGGGAAGGCAGAAAGAAAAAGCAAAGCAGTGAGGGTTTGTTGGAGGCTCAGAGAGAGGTCAGCAAGGAAAGAGAAAGCACAGCAGGTAAATGCTAGAATGGTCTGGGCTGGAAGGGAGCCTGCAGGGACAGCCCCAGGGGCAATGGTTTGACATGAGAGCAGAGCAGATTGAGCTTGGATGTGAGGAACAAGTTCTGCCCCAGGAGGCTGCTGCAACACTGCAAGAGGTTGCCCAGGGAGGTGGTTGAGGCTCCATGGCTGGAGATCTTCCAGGTGAGGCTGGAGAGGGCTGTGGGCAACCTGATCTAGTGGAGGATGTCCCTGCTGAGTGCAGGGGGTTGGCCTGGATGAGCTTTGGAGCTCCCTTCCAGCCCAGAGCATTCTGTGATTGTGTGATTTCTGCAGCTGTCTTTGGGCTCTCCTCTAACTGTCCTCCTTTTCTTCCAGCTTCTATAACTCTGCAGGAGAGCTGGATGAGCTTGCTCTGAAGAGAATCCTCTCAGGCTGTAAGAAGGTATTTTAGTTTCCAACCTAACCCATACCAAGGAACTCACTCAGGTTTTTGGGAGCTGTTCTGGATCCTTCTTACAGCAGGATTTATATTTTTTTCTCTCTCTCTCTCTTTAAAATCTAATCCTTCCCACCCCTGCACATGTTTGGTTTATTTATGACTGAAAAAGAAGAGCTTAGGTTCTTTTTTTATTAGGGTTTACCTCTAGGTGTGGCCTGACTGTAGTGTTTCTTACTCATTTCTCACGTGAGCAGAGCAAATATTCCAAAGGAATTCTCCTGATTCATAGAAGGGGTTGGGTTGGAAGGGATCTTAAAGACCATCCAGTCCCAACTCCCCTGCCATGGGCAAGGACACCTCCCACCAGCACAGCTTGCTCAAGGCCTCATCCAGCGTGGTCCTGAACACCTCCAGGGAGGAGGCAGCCACAGCCTCCCTGGGCAACCTGTGCCCTGATTTAGATCAGTGGAGGTCAGCTCACTCCAGTAGCTCAGCACCACTTGAAGAGGAAAACTTGGACTACAGAAGGAATCACAGAGCTGTCAGGGCTGGAAGGGAGCTCAAGGCTCAGCCAGTCCCAACCCCCTGCCATGGGCAGGGACACCTCACACCACAGCAGGTTGCTCACAGCCACATCCAGCCTGGCTTCAAAAACCTCCAGGGATGAGGCTTCCACCACCTCCCTGGGCAACCTCTGCCAGGCTCTCACCACCCTTCTGGACAACAACTTCTTCCTCACATCCAATCTCAAGCTCCCCACTTCTACTTTTGCTCCATTCCCCCCACTCCTATCCCTCCCTCACCCCCTCCAAAGTCCCTCCCCAGCTTTCTTGGAGCCCCCTTCAGATGCTGCAAGGCCACCAGAAGGTCTCCTGGCAGCCTTCTCCTCTCCAGCCTGCACAACCCCAACTCTCTCAGGCTGTCCTCAGAGCAGAGCAGCTCCAGCCCTCTGCTCATCCTCAGGGCCCTTCTCTGGACACCTTCCAGCCCCTCCAGAGCCTTCCTGCAACAGAGGCTCCAGACCTGGCCCCAGAGCTCCAGGTGGGGTCTGAGCAGAGGGGGAAGAGAATTTGGAGTCTTACAGAAGAAAAGGATTTTAGAGCTGACAGCAGAGAGTTGCAGAAGGGGATAGCAGAGTCTGGAAAAGCAGCAACCTGGCAGAAGCAAGTTTGTAGAGTCTGAGTTTGAGCAGCAGCTCAGCTAAGAGCCCAGTCCAACACATGGCTTCAGGGGAAGGAGAGGAGTGGTCAGAGTGGGACCAGGCTCAGGTGTGGGAAGACTTTCAGGTTGAATAGCTGCACCTCAAGCCATCCAGGTTACAGAATCACAGAATTATCCAGCTTGGAAAGGACCTCAGAGATCACCCAGTCCAACCTCTCACCTAGCACCATCTAACCAACTAACCCATGGCACTGAGTGTCTCATCCAGGCTCCTTTTAAATGCTTTCAGGGATGGTGACTCCACCATCTCCCCAGGCAGCACATCCCAAGGGCCAATCTCTCTGTCTGGGCAGAATTTCTTCCTCACCTCCAGCCCATACCTCCCCTGGCACAGCTTGAGACTGTGTCCTCTGCTTCTGTCACTGCAATGTGGTCTGCCCTGAGCCTCTTCTTCTCCAGGCTGAACACCCCCAGCTCCCTCAGCCTCTCCTCACAGGGCTGTTCCCCAGCCCCCTCCCCAGCCTTGTGCCCCAGACCCCTCCCCAGCCTTGTTGCCCTTCTCTGGACACCTTCCAGCATCTCAACCTCTCTCTTGAACTGAGGAGCCCAGAACTGGACACAGCACTCCAGGTGTGGCCTGAGCAGTGCTGAGCACAGGGCAGGATGAGTTCCCTGCTCCTGCTGGCCACACTGTTCCTGATGCAGGCCAGGATGCCATTGGCCTTCTTGTCCCCCTGGGCACACTGCTGGCTCCTGTTCAGCTGCTGCCAACCTGCACCCCCAGGTCCCTCTCTGCCTGGCTGCTCTCAGCCACTCTGTCCCCAGCCTGGGGCACTGCCTGGGGTTGGTGTGGCCAAAGTGTAGAACCCTGCCCTTAGCCTTGCTCAATCTCATCCCACTGGCCCCATGGGGGAGTCATTCAGCAGTTTGACAAATCATCTGTTCTTCAAAACCCACCCCAGGGAGAGCATCTAAGGCAGATTTCTGTGGTCACCCCAAGAAGCTCCTGGCTGAGGCACATTTCACAGCCTGACCTGACTTTGTCCCTCAGCCCCTAGCTTGCTTCAGTGTTGAGAGGCAGTTACAAGACCTTTCCTTTGCCTGCAGAGTGTCATAGGCTGGTACAAGTTCAGGAGGAACACAGAGCAGGCCATGACCTTCAGGGAGAGGCTGCTGCACAGGAATTTGCAGTCCCACCTTGCCAACCAGGGCCTGGTGTTCCTCTTGCTGACCTCCAGTGTGATGACAGAGAGCTGTTCCACCTACAGACTGGAGCACGCCTTGCACCGCCCTCAGGAGGGGTAAGGGCCACATCCTGCACTCAGGCAGGAGCACAGCACTGCCTGGGGCACCTCCAGCACTGAGGCTCCTTGGGTTGGCCTTGTCTTGAGAGATATCATTCATAGGTTCATGGAATGGGTTGGGTGGGAAGGGAACTCAGAGATCATCCAGTCCCACCCCCCTGCCACCCAGTCCCACCCCCCTGCCACCCAGTCCCACCCCCCTGCCATCCAGTCCCACCCCCCTGCCATCCAGTCCCACCCCCCTGCCACCCAGTCCCACCCCCTGCCACCCAGTCCCACCCCCTGCCATCCACTTCCACCCCCTGCCATCCACTTCCACCCCCCTGCCATCTACTTCCAGCCCCTGCCATCTACTTCCACCCCCCTGCCATCCACTTCCACCCCCCTGCCATCCACTTCCACCCCCCTGCCATCCACTTCCACCCCCCTGCCATCCACTTCCTCTCCCTGCCATCCACTTCCAGCCCCTGCCATCCACTTCCCACCCCCCCTGCCAATCCCCCTCCCACCAGCACAGCTTGCTCAAGGCCTCATCCAGCCTGGCCTTCAACACCTCTAGGCAGGAGGCAGCCCCAGCCTCCCTGGGCAACCTGTGGAGTGTTTCTAGACTAAGATCAGTGGAGGTGAGCTCAGTGAAGTAGCTCAGCACCACATGAAGAGGAAAACTTAGACTGCAGAAGGAATCACAGAACTGTCAGGGCTGGAAGGGAGCTCAAGGCTCAGCCAGTCCCAACCCCCTGCCATGGGCAGGGACACCTCACACCACAGCAGGTTGCTCACAGCCACATCCAGCCTGGCTGCAAACACCTCCAGGGATGAGGCTTCCACCACCTCCCTGGGCAACCTCTGCCAGGCTCTCACCACCCTCACTCTCAAGAGTTTCTTCGTCATCTCCACTCTCAATCTCCCCTCTCCCAGCTCAAAGCCATTGTCCCTCATCCTGTCCCTCCCAGCCCTTCTCCAAAGTCCCTCCCCAGCTCTCCTGGAGCCCTTTCAGCTACTGGGAGGCTGCTCTGAGGTCTCCCTGGAGCCTTCCCCTCTCCAGGCTGCACAACCCCAACTCTCCCAGCCTGGCCCCACAGCAGAGCTTCTCCAGCCTCTGATCATCCTCATGGCCTCCTCTGGACCCTCTCCAACAGTTCCATTTCCTTGTGCTGGAGGCTCCAGAGCTGCCCCAGCCCTGCAGGTGAGGTCTGAGCAGAGCAGAGGGGCAGAATCCCCTCCCTGCCCCTGCTGCCCACCCTGCTGGGGCTCAGCCCAGCACAGGGTTGGCTCCTGGGCTGCCAGCTCACATTGCTGGCTCCTGCTGAGCTGCTCCTCACCCAGCACCCCCAGGCCCTTCTCCTCAGGGCTGCTCTCTGCCCATTCCCCACCCAGCCTGGATTGGTGCTTGGCATTGCCCTGCCCCAGCTGCAGGACCTTGCCCTTGGCCTTGTGGAGCTTCATGAGGTTGGCTTGGGGCCAGCTCTGCAGCCTGTCCAGGGCCCTCTGGATGGATCCTTCCCTCCAGAGTGTCACCACCCAGCTTGGTGTCACTGGCAATCTGCTGAGGCTGCCTCCATCCCACTGCCCCTCTCACCAGAAGGATCCTAAGCAGCACTTTGCTGGCTACAGCCTGGGATTCCCCTGAGCCAGCTGCAGAACCTTGCACTTGGCCTTGCTGAGCTTCATGAGGCTGCCTTGGGGCCACCTCTGCAGCCTGCCCAGGTCCCTCCCATCAGCCACAGCCTGACATGCAGCAGCAAAGCTGTGAATGAAGAGCTGTGCTGCAGGGGCTGTGTGCTGGTCCTACAGACCGGTCTGAAGTCACTGCTGTAGCTGCAATCACCTTGCACTTGTCTTCAGACTTGCCTCTCACCCCCTGAAGCAGCAGTGGTACCAGGGAGATGTTGTCCTCTCCTTTAGGCACAGTTTGGGTTTAGGTCTGGTTCACCCTCAGCTGTCACTGAAGTGTCCCAGCTGGGGGGAGTGGCTCAGTGCTCCTCAGGGACAGCCTGAGCAAGGCAGCTGGGACACAGCCACAGCTAACCACCCTGCTGTGCCCTCTGAGGGCTTGAGAGCCTTTAAGCTTCAAAGAGAGGCCTCTGGGGGTTGTTCAATCATGTTCTCATAATTCTGCTTTTGGAAAAGTCTCTTCCAGAAGGTTCCTTTGGTGGTGACCAACTTGGGGATGGCAGAGCAGCAGGGCTACAGAACTGTATCGGGGTCCTGTGTCTCCTCTGGATTTGTGAGAGCAGTGAGACAGCACAGGTACAGTGCATGGCCTGCTGCTGGCAGCTGAGGAGGAGGAGGAGAGCTCTCCTGCTCTCCCAAGTGCTTTGGCAGCTGCTGCAGCCACACTCTGCTCACCCAGAGGCCTCCTGCCTGCTGTTATTCACCTGCCCAAAGCACCCAGAAATCAGTCAGGGCTGTGCAGTGCCACGAGTCAGAGAACTACTGAATGGTTTGGGTTGGAAGGGACCTTAGAGGTCATCTACTTCCCACCCCCTGCCATGGGCAGGGACACCTCCCACCAGCCCAGCTTGCTCAAGGCCTCATCCAGCCTTGGTGTTTGGATGCCTGAAGGCTTGGAGCCTCTACAGCTTCCCTGGGCAACCTGTGCCAGAGCCTCACCACCCTCATTGCAACAATTTCTTCCTCCTGTCTCATCTCAGTCTAACTTCTTCCAGTCTGAAGCCATCACCTCTCATCCTGGCACTCCCAGCCCTTGTCCAAAGCCCCTCCCCAGCTCTCCTGGAGCCCCTTCAGGTACTGCAAGGCTGCTCTGAGGTCTCCCTGGAGCCTTCTCCTCTCCAGGCTGAACAATCCCAGCTCTCCCATCATAGCAGAGGTGCTCCAGCCCTCTGATTCTCTTGGTGGCCTCCTCTGGACCTGCTCTAAGAGGTCCATATCCTTGAGACACTATCTCTGAGAGCAGCTGTCTCAACCTAGGCAGCAGATGTTGAAGCTCAGATTGTTTCTTATTTACCCCAGGCAAGCATTGGGCTCACTTGCAGTTATGTCCTTGGTCCACAGGTCAGAGTTCTTCTGTGAAGATGGAACCTTGCAGGAGGTGCACAAGATAAACCAGATGTATGGCACCTTGCAGGAGGAGCTGAAAGTAAGTCAGGCTCAAAACCAAGTCAAAGGCAGCAGCACCCTGCACTGCATGAGAAACACCTGGGTCTTGGGGGGCCACCCCAGGAGTGCTGGCCTCAGGTTTGGGGCCCTGAGTGCAAGAAGGACCTTGAGGAGCTGGAGCAGGGCCAGAGAAGGGCAAGAAAGGTGGGGAAGGGTGTGGAGAAGAGGGCTGGGGAGGAGCAGCTGAGGGAGCTGGGGGTGTTTGGTGTGGAGAAGAGGAGGCTGAGCTCAGGGAGACCTCATTGCTCTCTGCAGCTCCCTGAGAGGAGGCTGCAGCCAGGTGGGGCTTGGGCTCTGCTCCCTAGGAACAAGTGACAGGAGGAGAGGGAATGGCCTCAGGTTGCCCCAGGGGAGGTTTAGGTTGGACATGAGAAGAAACTTCTTCCCTGAAAGGGTTCTCAGAGCCTGTCCCAGGCTGTCCAGGGAGGTGGTTGAATGCCCATCCCTGGAGGTGTTTGCAAGAGGCAGAGCTGTGGTGCTGAGGGCCAGGGCTCAGCCCCAGCTTTGGCAGAGGCAGAGAATGGTTGAACTCCAGGACCTCAAAGGTCTTCTCCAACCCAACTGATTCTGTGATTATTTCAACCCAGTAGCAGCAGCCCAGCAGCTGCTCTCCTGCCAGGACATTCCACAAGCAGCTGGAAGCATCTTGCTGAGGGAAAGGGAAAGTTCCTGGAATCACAGAATGGCTCAGGCTGGAAGGGACCTCAGAGGTGATCTCCTCCAGTTAGAGACTGGTTGGACTCCATGATCCTGGAGGGCTGTGCCAACCAAAACCCTTCTGTGCTTCTGCTGGGGACTTCCTTTGCTCTTAGCTGTACAGCAAATTCTCACAGCTGCTGAGTCCCCATTTGCTCAGTGCCACATCCCACTCTGTTGATTAGCTCTGGCAGGAGGACTCTCTTGAAGGAGCTCTGTAGGTGTCAGAGCTCCACTGCTTAGCTGGGAAACATCTGGAAGGTCTTTTCCTACCAAAGCAGACATGTGGTCCTGCACCTCCTTCAGCACAACCTTCAGCTTTCCACCTCTAGCTCATCCCTCGAGCTTTGCAATGCTTTGTGTCCACCTCTGGAGGCTGTGAGTGCCCCTGGGGCTGTGGCAGCAGGGCTGGAGCCAGCTGCTGTGGGCACTGTGCCTGTCAGCAGCCACTCTGCCCCCTGCAGAAGTTGTGCTCCACAGTGGAAGCCAGTGAGCGGTCTGTTGAGAGACTCCTGGCAGAGGTCAGCCACTTGAAAGAAGAAATAAAGAAGAGGAAGCAGCAGAGGGGCCCAGGTGAGTTCCAGAAATGCAGTGCCAGGCTTGGGGAGGCTTCCAAAGGGCATTCCCTTGGCATTAGCACAAAGTGCTTTTGAACTTCAGCACTCAACATAGTGCTAGAAGTGGCAGAACTGGGAGAGTTGGGGGTGGAAAAGAAAAGGCTCCAGGGAGACCTCAGAGCAGCCTTCCAGGACCTGAAGGGGAGAGCTGGGGAGGGACTTTGGACAATGGCTTTGAGCTGGGAGAGGGGATCAGTGCTGGGCCCCATCCTATTCAGTATCTTTATTGAAGGAATTGAGTCCATCATCAGTAAGTTTGCAGATGACACCAAGCTAGGAGCAGTTGATCTGTTGGAGGGCTCTGAAGAGGGACCTGGACAAGGTGGCTGGGTGGGCAGAGGCCAATGGGATGACATTGAACAAGGCTAAGGGCAGGGTTCTACACTTTGACCACATCAACCCCAGGCAGTGCCCCAGGCTGGGGACAGAGTGGCTGAGAGCAGCCAGGCAGAGAGGGACCTGGGGGTGCTGGTTGGCAGCAGCTGAACAGGAGCCAGCAGTGTGCCCAGGGGGACAAGAAGGCCAATGGCATCCTGGCCTGCATCAGGAACAGTGTGGCCAGCAGGAGCAGGGAACTCATCCTGCCCTGTGCTCAGCACTGCTCAGGCCACACCTGGAGTCCTGTGTCCAGTTCTGGCCTCCTCAGTTCAAGAGAGAGGTTGAGATGCTGGAAGGTGTCCAGAGAAGGGCAACAAGGCTGGGGAGGGGTCTGGGGCACAGCCCTGTGAGGAGAGGCTGAGGGAGCTGGGGGTGTTCAGCCTGGAGAAGAGGAGGCTCAGGGCAGACCTCATTGCTCTCTACAACTACCTGCAGGGAGGTTGTAGCCAGGTGGGGGTTGGACTCTGCTCCCAGGCACCCAGCACCAGAACAAGAGGACACAGTCTCAAGCTGTGCCAGGGGAGGCATAGGCTGGGGGTTAGGAGGAAGTTCTTTACAGAGAGATTTGCCCTTGGGGTGTGCTGCCCAGGGAGGTGGTGGAGTCACCATCCCTGGAGGTGTTCAAGAGAAGCCAAGATGAGGCACTTGGTGCCATGGTCTGGTTGGCTGCATAGGGCTGGGTGCTAGGTTGGCCTGGATGAGCTTGAGGTCTCTTCCAACCTGGTTGATTCTATGATTGAGAGTGGAGATGAGGAAGAGATTCTTGGCATTGATGGTGGGGAGAGACTGGCACAGGTTGCCCAGGGAGGCTGTGGCTGCCTCCTCCCTGGAGGTGTTGAAGGCCAGGCTGGATGAGGCCTTGAGCATGGGCTGGTGGGAGGTGTCCCTGCCCATGGCAGGGGGTTGGAAGGTTTAAGGTCCCTTCCAACCCAACCCAATCTCTGGACTGTGCAACAGGAACTCAACTCCAGCTTTTATTTCCCCCCAGGAGAAGGCAGAGAGTCCCCAGGAGAGCCAGTGGAGAACATTCTCCTTTGTCAGGCTCTGCAGACGTTCTTCCCCAATTCTGGCCTTCAGACCTGCCTGGTTTCCTTCCAGGGCCAACAGCTAGCCAGGAACTGCTGCACCACTGACCACAACATCAAGGTCAGGGAGCAGCTGACCCTCATGGTGGAGCAAAGAGACTGCCCTGAAGCTGAAGCAAGACACCTCAGCAAGCGCAAGGGCAGAGGGAGCACGACAGGGGCCAAGGTGGTCAAGAGATCCAGAGCCCTGCAGCTCCAGCCCAAGCTGCAGCCAGACCCAGAGGACAGTGACCAGGAGAGGAAGCTTGTCCTGAGCAGCACTGAAACAGATGAGGAGGTGCTGGAGAAAGGGAGGGACACAGATGAACGCTCACAGTCTCCGACCTTCTGACCTGGCCAGGCTGTGTCCAAGGGACTTTGCACCACAAGCTGGACTGGAGCAACAGATCCTCCTCACATAGCCATGGGAGGAAGGCACAGTGCAGCTCTGGGGACTGCTGCTTCTTCCAGGGCTGGAAGCAGCATCCTGACACAGCCCTGGGCTGCACTGCAGGGGGGAGGTCACAGTGCAGCTCTGCAAGGCAGAGCCCTCTGGGGACTGCTGCTTCTTCCAGGGCAGGAAGCACCAAGGTTGTTGCAGGGTTGGAATAACCAAGCCCAGCTGACATTCCCTCCTTTGGCCTTCCAGAGCTCATTCTCTTCACTCTCAGGGTTCAGCCTGTGCAAGTAGGATGGTAGCACACCAGGTCCCACTGCCCCAGGGCCACACAGTTGCCAGCACAGGACTGCAGGGAACATGCTCAGCACCACTGGCAGGCTGCAGAAAATGCCTCCAGTGAAACCCTTTCATTAGCTACCCACTGGGGTTTTTATTTTCTCCCTTTCCAATCCACCAAGGGGAGATACTTGATAGAGAGCAAGGGATGGGTTGGGATCTGCTCCAGCACAGCCTGAGAGCAGAGGATATGGCACATCCAGCTCTTGATTTCTGCTATAAAAAAAGGGGGGAAAAAAAAGAAAAAAAAAAAAAAAAAAAAAAAAAAAAAATAAAAAAAAAAAAAAAAAAAAAAAAAAAAAAAAACAAAAAAAAAAAAAAAAAAAAAAAAAAAAAAAAAAAAAAAAAAAAAAAAAAAAAAAAAAAAAAAAAAAAAAAAAAAAAAAAAAAAAAAAAAAAAAAAAAAAAAAAAAAAAAAAAAAAAAAAAAAAAAAAAAAAAAAAAAAAAAAAAAAAAACAAAAAAAAAAAAAAAAAAAAAAAACAAAAAAAAAAAAAAAAAAAAAAAAAAAAAAAAAAAAAAAAAAAAAAAAAAAAAAAAAAAAAAAAAAAAAAAAAAAAAAAAAAAAAAAAAAAAAAAAAAAATAAAAAAAAAAAAAAAAAAAAAAAAAAAAAAAAAAAAAAAAAAAAAAAAAAAAAAAAAAAAAAAAAAAAAAATAAAAAAAAAAAAAAAAAAAAAAAAAAAAAAAAAAAAAAAAAAAAAAAAAAAAAAAAATAAAAAAAAAAAAAAAAAAAAAAACAAAAAAAAAAAAAAAAAAAAAAAAAAAAAAATAAAAAAAAAAAAAAAAACAAAAAAAAAAAAAAAAAAAAAAAAAAAAAATAAAAAAAAAAAAAAAAAAAAACAAAAAAAAAAAACAAAAAAAAACAAAAAAAAAAATAAAAACAAAAACATAAAAACAAAAACAAAAACCAAAAATAAAAAAAAACAAAAAAAAAAAAAAAAAAAAAAACAAAAAAAAAAAAAAAAAAAAAAGAAAAAGAAAAAAAAAAAAAAAAAAAAAAAAAAAAAAAAACAAAAAAAAAAAAAAAAAAAAAAAAAAAAAAAAAAAAAAAAAAAAAACAAAAAAAAAAAAAAAAAAAAAAATAAAAAAAAAAAAAAAAAAAAAAAAAAAAAAAAAAAAAAAAAAAAAATAAAAAAAAAAAAAAAAAAAAAAAAAAAAAAAAAAAAAAAAAAAAAAAATAAAAAAAAAAAAAAAAAAAAAAAAAAAAAAAAAAAAAAAAAAAAAAAAAAAAAAAAAAAAAAAAAAAAAAAAAAAAAAAAAAAAAAAAAAAAAAAAAAAAAAAAAAAAAAAAAAAAAAAAAAAAATAAAAAAAAAAAAAAAAAAAAAAAAAAAAAAAAAAAAAAAAAAAAAAGTGGGGTTGTGGTGGTGGAGGTTTGGTTTGCTGGGGATGGGCCCCTAGTCTTTCTACCTTGCCACTTCAGAATGAGATAGGAGCAAAGAAATAAAGGGTTTTAAAAATAGCCTGCTTGCATGGCCACAGAAACCATCATAAACCAGATCGGTCTCGGAATAGGCCGGGACTCAAAGAAGGGTTCTCATATGGGAAATGGGAGCACACCATAAAAAGTAATGAGTTGGGTTGGGAGTGAGGGGTGGTTTGGGTGATGATACTAAGCGGTATCTTTGATGATCACCAAGAGCATTGGGGCCCTGTCAGTGAGGAGAAAAGGCCGAGGGACAACCCTCTTATTGCCATAAAAAAATGAAGTTAAATGACCATGATCTGGCAAAGTCCTACTTTGATTCATGTGTGCTGAAGCTGGCCAGGGCTCTATGACCCACAGAATAAGGCTATGGTAGTCACTGACCAATAGGGCTGTCGATGCAGGATGCAATATGCCTCTTCTCTTCTATGTTTATTCATATGGTTCAATCACTACCATGCAGTATAATTTCTGTACCTTATCCCTGCTGGAGTAACATCCTGAATGATTCATGGGCCTTGTCTGATGTAGTATTAAAAAATACATATGAGTAATCCATTATTACCAATCCTATACATAACTTTAATCTCTTGAAGTAGTCAGATTTGTCTTTTGAATCCTTACCTCCAAAAACTAGAAGCTGTTTAAGTGTGCCAGGAAGCACCATAGTAGAATGATCTTTTCAAGTTCAGTGGTCAATTTTTTCAATGATGTCTTTTTTACACATTCATCTGATATGCCCACCAGTCAGGTGCATGAAGGGATTAGGCAGGCGTGATTTATTCGGTGAGGCACGTATGTCTATGTCCCATGCGTCTTAGGCAGAGTGAGACTTACTTTTTTGCTGTGGTTGTCTTTTTGCAGCGTTATCTGCATGGCTGCGTGCTGCTGTCAGCAGACACTCAAGGATAGATGAGAGCTCTGGGACCACAATTACGCCCAAACCCTGTGAGAACACAAGATTATCTCCAACCATAGGTTTATTTAATGCACTGGTGGTGGATTCAAAAATTGAAATATGTGTATCATTGGGGTTTCCAGGGAATCATTAGGAGCTGCAAAAAATTTTTGAAATTTATACAAAAAATTTAAATTTTTACAAAAATTTAAATTTTATTAAAAAGACGGACCCTGCATTGCAAGACCCCCATCTTTTGTTTTGCAAAGTTACGTTCAGTGTTATGGGTGAGGGAATAAAACTTTCCAGTTGTTTGGGTTCCGCACATAGTATCATTCGATTCCACAATAATTTGCACATAACACCCAAAATTGCGGCTCCTGTTGAGGGACTATAGTCCAACTATCCCATCTCAAGAGGCTAGGTCTAGGGACAGTAAGGTGATTGATAACTATCCTTAGAACTATGGCATACCATTTCCAAAACACAAAACATGTTCTTGAGTCCAGTCCGTCGATATATGTTACATACACTTGCTGAGCCCAATAAAGGATGTTGCAAATCTTGCTCGGATCCCAGGGTAAGGTAACATTCCAACTTCGATAAGACCTGCGGCACAAACTGGAGTACTACTTGCCTCTAATCATCATATACGTGCTATAATTCTCAATAAACAATTGATCATCAGAATTCTACTATTGCATAAGACCAAATCAATTCCACTAGATAGGCAGGCTGGGAATAAATTGTCACACATATACCTGGGTAATATGTTTTAACTATAACATTCTGGTGAAGGTTTAACATATAAATGCTAGATAAACAGGATTCAATATATTTACATGGCTCTTAAGGACATTGAATATAATTCAGTCCTATATGTGACGTTGTGTTTCTATAAGGCCAGGATCGTGCATCATGCTTCAAAATACTGTTGATTTATCAAGATTTAATGGGCATTGATGTTTGTCCCAATATACATTTGAGTATTGGGGTTCTGTGCCATGCTGGCATCAGAATTTTAATCCTTATATTAAACCTTTATAAGACAGAAAGACCAAAATACAGCATCTCGCATAGAATTTTCTAAATTAAGTCTGTAATTTATCTGCTAAAACCAAAAAAAGACCTAAAAACATAAAGAAATATGTGAACATTAAATTCCTCAAAAGTAATGTGAAAGAAGAACAACAAGAAAAGATTTTATATTTTGTAAAGTCGCTTTTCAAAATGAAACTTATTTGCCCAATGTATATATAGCTCTTTTTGAAATTGCCGTCACACTCAAAAAAAAAGGAGAGTTCAAAACCAGAAAAAAGGAGTGAATAGCCTTTTTGATCTATAAACTTATAAAACCAGTAGCACTTACACGGTGTATATGCTTAATTGATTAGGGCAACAAATACTTTTTTACACAATGACTCTAACAAACTTACAAGCACAAAGGTAATTTTGTGTAAACATCAATATACCTTAATTACAAGTGCCAAATTTGTTTCTTGGGTAGTCTTAATAATCATCACGCTTTATTGTAAAAAATGCAACAAATTGCAAACACCTAAAATAATAAATTCCTCAAATGCCTTAAAAAATCAGAAAATAATGATAAAGCAATTTATAAAATTTTGTTGCATTCATGAAATAGTAAAAATTTACCTTTCTTAAACAAAACTTAACACTGATACTTTAAAAATCAGACTCAGGTTTCTGCAGACCTTCAACAGCTGCGAAACAACAAGGGAGTGAGAATAATGAGGGGAGTATGGAGGGGGGGGGGAGACGAGGGCTGTGAACCAACCGGCCACAGTACGAGGGGGAAGACACTCTTTTTCCTTTTTGTCTTTTCGTTTGTTCACACCGCTGTTTCTTGTTGTCTTTCAAGCAAAACAGGAAATGTGCCAGGTTTTCAAGCCTTTTTGATGTGAAAAGCGTTCTGACTGCATGAGCACTTGCCTTCAGACTCCAAAAAGTTGCTTTTTCGTCACTGATTTCTTGATGAAATCAACAAACTGTGAACATTTCCTTGAGAAGAATGACAAGCGGCCTGTAACATGCTACTGCTGTGCTTGCCTGCTGGTGTCACACGAGGCAGCGAATGCGGGCATGCCGCAGAGCCGCCCCCCGCCTTCCTCCACGGGGACAAAGCCAGAGGCCCAGCCGCGGGGGCGGTGTCCTGCGACACCTTTGGCCGTGCCCGCCCTGCTGTGGCTGGCACCAACCGCCGCTGTTCCTGAGGACTCGTAGTTTGATGGCCAAGCCAGCCGGGCCCATCTTCCTCCCGCTGTGCTCCACCCCATATGCCTGTCCGTGGCTTTTGTAACTCTGGTCGGGGCTTGGGCTGGCGAGAAAGAGACAAGTCAGTTGATTTTTGTTTCTTGACACCCACTCCATCGCGTTACTTTAAAGATCATGGCCCCCAGGATAAACTTTATACGGTTGGCCATGCTTTTGTTGCTAAGGAGTAGGTGTGCGAGGTCATTAGTTCATAATATGTTCTCTCTCCTGGGGAACGACCTCCTGTCGTGTCTTGATTCCCCATTCTCAGTTTCCCACAGCCGCTCACCTTTGCATTCCTGGAGGGCATGAGCTTTCTGCGCTGCAAGACCCTCAGAAGTCCATTGCTGCCTCCATACGCACCCAAAGAAATAGGTACCAAATATGTTTTAAAAGGTTCCACAGAGACTGCAGACTTAAACAGAATATCCAAATTACTGGTTTGGTTAGCCTACGGGATCCACATTTTATGTCTGGACTATCGATGTAATTGTCAAACCCATCAGGGGCATCATCAAAAGCAATGAATCATCATTGTCTTTGTCACTTGAGTAGGCAGACGCACGTTCGAGTCCATTTGTGTTAGCCCACAAAGGACCAAACCATGTATCAAAAGCTTCCAGGATACTCTTTTAAATCCACATCCTGCTGCTTTTCGTTTTCTCAAGGAAATTTAATCTTTTTGTTTCTAAAGTTTCTCAAGGAAACTGCTGAGTAAACTAAGGTGCTACTTTGACTCTCGAAAACCTATGCTGACCAGTATATGTAC